>NW_006921709.1:2578300-2604635 GCF_000298275.1 Orycteropus afer afer
GAGACAAAGTATATGTGAACTGCTGTATGAAAAGTGAATTTACTCTGTAAATCTTCACCCAAATCAAAATAAAATAAAAAAAATAAAAATAAAAATAAAAAATAAATAAATAACAAAGAAACGGTTCTAAATAGGAAATTCAGAAGTACATGTGTGGAGGATAAACAAAATCTGATGTTGTTGTTAGGTGCCATTGAGTCAGCTCCAATACACAGTGACCTTGTGGACAACAGAATGAAACACTGCCCAGTCCTGTGCCAGCCTTACAAGGCTTGCTATAACTGAGCCCATTGTTGCAGCCACTGTCAATCCATCTTGTTAAGGGCCTTCCCCTTTTTCAGTGACCCTCCACTTTACCAAGCACGGTATCCCTCTCCAGGAAAAGTGCCTCTGACAACATGACCAAAGTAGGTGAGATGAAGCCTGGCCATTCTCACTTCCACGGAGCGTTACGGCTGTACTTCCTCCAGGATAGATTTGTTTATTCTTCTGGCAGTCCAGGGTACTTTCAGTATTATTCACCAACACCACATCTCAAAAGCATCACCTCTTCTTAGGTCTTCCTTATTCATTGTCCAGCTTTCATATGCATATGAGGTGATTGAAAACACCACGGCTTGGGTTAGGTACACCTTACTCTTGAAAGAGACATCTTTGTTCTTCAGCACTTTAAAGAGGTCTTTTGCAATAGATTTGCCTAGGACAATATGTTGTCCGATTCTTGACTGCTGCTTCCACTGGTGTTGATGGTGGAACCAAGCAATATGAAATCTTTGACAACTTCAATCTTTTCTCCTTTTATTGTGATGCTGCTTATTGGTTCAGTTGTGAAGATTTTTGTTTTCTTTATGTTGAAGTGTAATCCATACTGCAGATTGTAAATCTTTAATCTCCATCAGTAAGTGCTTCAAGTCCCGTTCACTTTCAGCAACCATGGTTGTGTCATCTGCATATCACAGGCTGTTAATGAGTCTTTCAAATCTTGATGCCATGTTCTTCTTCATATAGTTCAGCTTCTCAGATTATTTGCTCAGCATACAGATTGAATAAGTATGATACACAACTATAGTATGCCACTACTGAAGCATATTGCCCAACCTTCCTTCTGAGGAGTGGCTTGGTGGGTTGGAACCTCCAGCCTTTGGTTAGCAGTCAAATGCCTTAGGTACTATGCTACCATAGCTCCTTCCATAGAGATACTGCCTCAGAAACCCAGAGAGGGGTTGCAGTGAGTCTGATCCGACTGGAGGGCAGTGAGTTTGGTTTGGTTTTTGCTTAAAAACTTTGTATTATTGATTGGCATTATCACTTTGTACCAGCAGAGGGAGATCTAACTCCATGGCAACAAATTGAAGCCTGCTTAATGGCAAATAAAAGGTGTTCTCAAATATTGTTATTACCATGTCCAGAAAATTGATGAATGGATAGACAGAAGGATGGATGGATGGATGAGTGTATAAAAGTAATAAATAAGAAAAATGGTCAATTTTGGTCAAATGTTATGAAATATGGATAATAGAAACTGTTGTCAAAAATTACTGGCAAGATTTGCCACAGGGTTTTATTCTTTTTCAAAATGCCAGTATGTCAAAACAAACACAACATAAAAGACAGCGAACATATTTAATATTTAATTTTAAATTATAAAATTAACCTTTTAATTTTTTTTTTTATTTATTAAGCTACTTTTCAAAGAGTTACAAATTAATTTTTAATATCCATCAATTATGTTGTGATGAATATAAAATTATGTTTGGACACTTTTCAGTCTTCAGACTGAAGTTTTAGATGTCCAGGATATTTTAACTGGGATTTACCATGCCTTCCTAGTCCATGCAGTCTTGTTCACATGTCTAAATGTTTTTCTCATTGTTTTACTTTCCTCACATCAATACCTTAGCAGAAGTGATTTCTTTTTTTCCCACTTAGATTTAAGGTGGACATAAATGGACTAATCATACTTGTTGGCTCATGACATAGTTATCATTGGTTTCAGCATGCATGTATGCCACTTTAAAACAATTTTTTAAGTTGTGTTATAATATCCACCAACCATCTATCCAACCCTAGAACTAAATTATTGACAATAACTTACACAGACTTGTATATTCCTCCCTTGCTCTATATCCCAGGAGCTCTGTGGTGGAGTGGTAAAGCATTCAGCTGTTAACCAAAAGGTTGGTGATTCAAACCCACCAGCTGCTCCATGGGAGAAAGATTAAGCAGTCTGTTTCCATAAAGATTTGTTGTTGTTATGTGCCGTCGAGTCGGTCCCGACTCATAGAAACCCCTCCTTGGGTTTCCGAGGCAGTAGCACTATGGAAGTAGATTGCCCAACCTTCCTTCTGAGGAGTGGCTGGTGGGTTTGAACCACCAGTTTTCTGGTTAGCAGTCAAGTGTCTTAGGCATTATGCTACCAGAGCTCCTACAGATTTATACCCTTAGAAACCCTATGGCACAGTTCTACTCTGTCCTGTATGGTTGCTGTGAGTCAGAATCAACTCAATGGCATTGGATTTGATTTTTCTTTCTTTCTTTCTTGTTTTTTTGGTTCCGTATCACTACATCACTCACTCAAAATAACTACTATTCTAAAATTTTTGTTTAACATTCCCTTGATTTTTTAAAACATTTTGTCAGATATATACTTATGCCAAAACAAAATATATGGCTTAAGTAGCTGTTCAAACCTACCAGTCACTCCTCAGAAGGAAGATTGGGCAAGCTTCTTCCATAGAGATACTGCCCCAGAGAATCAAGGAGGGTTCACTATGAGTCAAAATCAACTTGAAGCAGTGAATTTGTTTTTTCTTGGTTTAGAAGTGGTTGTTGTGTCAGTTTGAATAATGGTAGTATTAACTGGTCTTCTTTGCAGCTATAATGATATTATCCTATCACTGACAGCACTGTTCTTCAGAATAGATCTTGATATGTTCTTTTAGATGATAAATGTGACATCATTCCTCTGTGTTATTCCTAAGGTTGTTGTTGTTGTTTGCCATCGAGTCGGCCCCGACTCCTAGCGACCCCTGGTGGGTTTGAACCGCCAGCCTGCTGGTAGTAGACCATATAATTGTCTGATTTAAAATGACTAATACCAGTACATTTCAGCTAATATATAGATCTTTATGCATTTCATTCCCTTTTTTATAATTTCCAATTTTCCTAGACTCATACTCCACACATTGTATATTTCAACATGAATTTAGAGGCCATGTGAAAAATAGATTTGATGATTTGTACACCAGACAGGTTGTGTGCTGAAATGAAAGACATCAATACATGAAAAAAGCAAATGGTCATTAAAAAGACAGGAAAGGAAGGGAAGATTGAAATTATATCAGAAGAAACCTGGAAACTTGCTCTTGAAGAGAGAGTAGCAGTAACTAAAATGAATGGAAGAAATGATGAAGTAAAAGAGATGAATAGCAGATTTCAAAGGGTAACTCGAGAGGACAAAGTAAAGTGCTATAATGGAATGTGCAAAGACCTGGAGAAGAAAAACCAAAAAGGAAGAACATGCTCGGCATTTCTCAAGCTGAAAGAACTGAAGAAAAATTTCAAGACTTGAGTTGTGATAGTGAGGGATTCTATGAGAAAAATTCATGATCCATATGGTCGAATGCCTTTGCAGAGTCAATAAAACACAGGTAAACATCTTTCTGGTATATTTTGCTTTCAGCCAAGATCCATCTGACATCAATAATGATATCTCTCTTCCACACCCTCCTCTGAATCTCCCTTGAATTTATGGACGCTTCCTGTTGATGTAATGCTGCAACTGCTTTTTGAATTATCTTCAGCAAAGTTTTACTTGTGTGGGATATTAATGTATGGTTCAATAATGTCTGCATTATGTTGGATCACCTTGCTTTGGAATGGGTATAAATATGGATCTCTTCCAATCAGTTGGCCAAATTTCTTGGCATAAATGAGTGTGTCCCTCTAGCTCTGCATCCATTTGTTGAAACCTCTTAGTGGGTATTATGTCAGTTCCTGGACCCTTGCTTTTTGCCAATTCCTTCAGTGCAGCTTTGATTTCTTCCTTTAATACCATTGGTTCTTGATCATATGCTACCTCCTGAATAGTTGAATATTGACCAATTCTTTTTGGTAAAATATATTCTTTCTATTTTCTTTTGATACTTTTTGCATTGTTCAATATTTTGCCCTTGTTGTTGTTATGTGCTGTCGAGTCAGCCCTGACTCATAGCGACCCCTCCTTGGGTTTCCAAGGCAGTATCACTACGGAAGTAGGATTGCCCAACTTTCCTTCCGAGGAGTGGCTGGTGGGTTTGAACCGCCAGCCTTCTGGTTAGCAGTCAAGTGCCTTAGCCAGTATGCTACCAGAGCTCCCATTTTGCCCTTAGAATCCTTCAATATTGCAATTTAAGGCTTGAAATTTTTCTTCAGTTCTTTCAGCTTGAGAAATGCTGAGTGTGTTCTTCCCTTTTGTTTTTCTAATTCCAGATCTTTGCACATTTCATTGTGATGCTTTACTTTGTATTCTTGAACTGCCCTTTGAAATCTTCTGTTCATCTCTTCATTTCATTATTTATTTAATTTGCTTTACTTACTCTCTCCCATTCAAGAGCAAGTTTCAGAGTCTCATCTGGTATCTATTTTGGTCTGTTCTTCCTTTTCTGTCATTTTAACGATCTTTTGCCTTCTTTATGTATGATGATCTTAATACTATCCCACAACTCATCTGGTCTTCGACAAATGTGTGGATCATAAGAAATTATGATAACATAAGAAATTATGGGTAACATTGAAAAGAATGGGCATCCCAGTAATTGTGCTCATGAAGAATCTGTACATAGATCAAGAGGCAGTCATTTAAACAGAGAAGTAGGATACTGAATGTTTTAAAGTCAGGAAAGATGTGCAGCAGGGTTGTATCCTTTCACCATACTTACTCCATCTGTATATTGAGCAAATGATCTCAGATGCTGGACTATATCCAGAACTATAAAAGTCTGTGGTTCAAATCCACCCAGTGGTACAGCAAAAGAAAGGCCTGATGATCTGCTTCCATGAAGGTTATATCCAAAGAAATCTTACAGCGCAAGAAAATCCTATGAGGTAGCGTACTCTGGAACACATGGGGTTCACTATGAGACAGAATTGATCAGATGGCAACTGAAAAAACATTCTATCACTTGTATGCTGTTGTTGTTGTTGTTTGCCGTCAAGTCGGCCCTCATAGCGACCCCTCCTTGGGTTTCCGAGGCAGTATCACTACAGAAGTAGGATTGCCCAACCTGCAGTGTAGTTTATTTATCCATTCTCCTATCAGTGGGCATTTGGTTTTGTTTCCAGTCATTTTGCTGTTACAAAAGGTACTACTATGACTGTGCTTGTTTATTCTCCTGGTATGCATGTGCAAGCATTCCTCCTTTTGGTTGTAGGGCATAAGAATCGTCAATTTACTCTCCTAGCAGAATCGTTTTAAGTTGTTAGTTCATACTTTCTCCAACACTTGGTATATTTAGGTTTCCTAAATGGTCTTTTCATTTACCTGATTAGCAATGATGCTAACTAAGAAGTTCATCTTAGGTTTTTTGGTTCTAAATAGTTTCTCTTCTGCCACATGATTGTTTCCTTTGCTTATGTTTCTGTAGGGCTGTATTTTTTTTTTTTTTCTTTTTTTCTATAAATTTGTAGGAGCTCTTTATAGATGCTTCTATTCATTTTTTTCTTGGTTATTTGCATTCAAATACCTTTTCCCAATGTAAAAGATGTTGTTTTTTTAAAAGAAGCTTTTGATGAATCAAAGTTCTTAATTTTAATTTAGTCAGAATGATCAATCTTATAGAATTAGCACTTTTTGTACATTAAAAAAATGTTTTTCTACGCTTTACTCAGAAAGTTATGTGCCTATATTTTCTACTAATAAAGTTTTATTCTTCACATGAGTCTTTACTCCATCCACCCAGAGTTGAGTTTTTGTATATGGTATGATATAGGGAATTAATTTTTCTCTGTATGGAAAAAAAAAATCATTTTAAGTTCCATTTACTATAGTCTCCTTTCCTCATCAATCTGTTATATCACCTCTGTCATATGTCAAATGGAGCTCTGATGACATAGTGGTTAATGCAGGCAGTTGCCAAAGATGGTGGAGGGGCAGGTCCTGGTGCTTGATGGCAGAGGCCATCTCCTGGGCCTCCTGGTGGCCATTGTGGCCAAGCAGGTGCTGCTGGGGTGGAAGGTGGTAGTAGTAAGCTGCGAGGGCATCATCATTTCTGGTAATTTCTGCAGAAACAAGTTGAAGCACCTGACCTTCCTGCGGAAGCAAATGAACACCAACCCGTTCGGCGGCCACTACCACTTCCGAGCCCCCAGCCGCATCTTTTGGTGCACGGTGCAAGGCATGCTGCCCCACAAGACCAAGTGTGGCCAGGCTGCCCTGGACCGCCTCAAAGTGTTTGATGGGATCCCGCTGCCCTATGACAAGAAGAAGCGAATAGTGGCTCCTGCTGCCCTCAAGCTTGTGGGCCTCAAGCCGGAAGTTTGCCTAACTGGGCTGCCTAGCACACGAGGTGGGGTGGAAGTACCAGGCAGTGACAGCCACCCTGGAGGAAAAGAGGAAGGAGAAGGCCAAGATCCATCACAGGAAGAAGGAGCAGCTCATGAGGCTACGGAAACAGGCTGAGAAGAATTAGGAGAAGAAGATCGACCAATACACAGAGGTTCTCAAAACCCACAGACTCCTGGTCTGAGCCCAATAAAGACAGTTAATTTCCTAAAAAAAGAAAGAAAGAAAGAAAAATCAGTGGTTTGAACCCATTAGCCACTCTGTGGGAGAAAGACGAGGCAATCTGGTTCAGTAATTCACAGACTTGGAAACCCAATAAAACCAAAAAACTAAATTCACTGATGTTGAGTCGTATCTGACTCATAGTGACCCCTCCTTCGGTTTCTGAGGGGGTATCATTACGGAAGTAGATTGCCCAATCTTCCTTCTGAGGTAGATTTGAATCACAAGTCTTCTGGTTAGTAGTCAAATACCTTAGGTACTCCGCCACCAGACCCAATGGGGGCAGTTCTACTCTATCTTATAGGTTGCTATATGAGTTGGAATCAACTCCATGGCAGTAGGTTTTGGTTTGGTCATATATCAAAATTCCTTATACACGTGGCTCTGTTACATTCCATGGGTCAGTTTGTCTATCCCTGTGATAAAACCAAACTTTTTAAAATTGCTATAACTTCATTGGGAATTCTGGTGGCATGGTGCCTAAGGCACTTTCCTGCTAACCAGAAGGCTGGTGGTGCAAACCCACCAGCCACTCCTCAGAAGGAAGGTTGAGCAATCTACTTCCATAGTGATACTGCCTTGGAAACCCAAAGAGGGGTTGCTATGAGTAGGATCCGACTCTGGTGCAGTGAGTTTGGTTTGGATTTTAGCTTCATTGTAAGTCCTGAAAGCTGGAAGAAAATGCCCCTCCCCCCTTTACCTTCTTTAAAGTGACTTTGTTATTCTTGGTCCTTTACACTTCCATGTAAATTTACAATCAGCTTGCCAAGTTTCACTAAAATCCCATCAGAACTTTAATTGTAGTGGCAATAAATCTACAGATTCATACAAAAAATATTTTGTAAGGATTTAGCTCCCATGGAGATTATACTTCTTTTTTGTGTGTGTTTTATGAGCTACAATGTTGGCCCTGTCCACATGATGGCACTACAAACTGAAAAATCAGATTCGTGATCATTGTTTTCATATTTGGAAAAGATACATCGAAACACAAATAAAGTGTTAGAATCTTATTAAATGCTTGCATGTTTTGGAGGGAAGAACTGAATTTTCAATAGTGTACCAAATATTGAAGTACACTTGGTAAATAAATAAATAAATAAACAATAAACCAAAAAAAAAAACCCACAACCCATTGCCATGGAGTCAATTCCAACTCATAGTGACCCCCATTGGGTTTCCGGCTGAAAATCTTTACGGAATCGATTGCTTCATTTTCCTCTCATGCATACACACCATTTTCCTCCCACAATACACCACCAACCTTCTGGTGTATTAGAGCTTTACTCTAAAGTGCTCGGTTTGTGGAAGGCTGTGGTCAGCAGTAGGATCCCTAACTCCATTTTGAGGCCTGACCTAAGTTTCAGACACTGTTTGGGTTCTTTCTGACCATTAAGCCAGCATTGAGGCTGCATAGACAAGTTCCAGGACAAACCTAGGGAGGAACAGTGTGCCTTCAGGAAGAGTGTGTTTGAAAGTAGAGGATGCTGACACAGAGAACTAGGGAACTTATCTAACAGTATCCTTTTCTAAATTAAATTAAAGTTGGAGTCTTGGTATTGTTTCGTAGCCACTTTGTGGCTAAGACTCAGGCTGCATGGTCTTGAGTCACAGCCTGTCTGGACCACCACCTACCCAGGCAGTCAAGGCCCAGAACCAAACCTGTACTCCTTTTCTCTCTTCAAGTATGTACATATCCTGATCATGGTCTTTGCCCTGCTTCTGGAGTCCTACCTGCAACAGTGACGAATCGATCTACCACCAGTCATGATTTTCTGATGATTTCCTTTGTTTTCAATCGTATATAATTAGCCCCATGGCCATGACTCAATGGACCCATTCAGATTTCTGTACAGTGCATATGCTGATGGTTTCCCTCATCCAGGATGATTGTCTTTGTCCTAAACTTAATAACTGTCTCTGTTGAACCTGTTTGAATCTAAGGTCTCTTTTCCCCTATTACACTGGTTAGTAGCCAAATACCTTACCAAATACAACACCAGAGCTCCTTATATACAACAACCAAAAAAAAAAAAAAAAGCCCAAACCCCCTGCCATCCAGTCGATTCCAACCTCATAGTGGGTTTCCTAGGCAGTAAATCCTTACTGAAGTAGATTGCCTGGTCTTCCTTCTGTGGAGTGCCAGGTGGTTTGAACAGCCAGCCTTCTGGTTAGCAGTTAAATGCTTTAGGCACTGCGCTACCAGAGCTCCTTATATATATATAGTAAACCAAAACCAAACACACTGCCGTTGAGTCAGATCCGTTTCCCAGCGACCCCTCCTTGGGTTTCCGAGGTGGTATCACTACGGAAGCAGATTGCCCCATCTTCCTTCCAAGGAGTGGCTGGTGGGTTTGAACCACCAGCCTTATGGTTAGCAGTCCAATGCCTTAGGCACTACGCCACCGGAGCTCCTATATATACATAACAGCATGTGATAATCAGAGAAATAATAATTGAAATAACAAAGAAAGCATTAATGACAATCTATTCTTCACAATTATTTTACCTTGCTGGCTGCCATCAAGTTGATTCTGACTTACAGGGACCCTGTGAGTACAACTGCGCCCAGGGTTTTCAAGGCCATGACCTTTAAGAAACAGATTGCTGCCCACCTTCCAAAGCCCCTCTGGGTGAGTTTGAACTGCCAAACTTTCAGCTAGTACTCAAGTACTTTAACCCTTTGCAACAACCACGCACTCCTATTTTAGAGTATCAGAAACAAACATCATAAAGAAGCTCAATATTAACCAATAAAGGCCTGATATAAAACTAGGTGTGGACATTAAGGTAAGTTAGTGCCATGGAACAGCGCTATAGGACAAAGTTGAACTGCGTTGGAAACCCAAGTAGGGTTATTATGAGTCGGATCCGAGTCAACAGCAGTGAGTTTGGCTTTTTTGGAATCTTTACAGAAGCAGATTGCCACATCTTTCTTCTGCAGAAGCAGCTGGAGGTTTGAATTGACATCCTTTTGTTAAGCTCAGTACTTAACCACTGTGTCACCAGGCCACTCTGGACATTAAGGTAGTACCTTCCAAATTGGCAGGCCAACTACAAGCTAGGGAATAGGTTTGCATAAATCCAAGGAGCAAAGTTCATTCCTAGGTTCATGAATAAAGAAAAGGGTTATGTAACTTCTACTTTCCACTCCCTAGCCCCACCCCTTATTCCAGCCCTGGTAATCTTGGGAGAAGCATGCCTGGGCTTGTCCTGAACTCATTAAAGAACAATGAAAAAGGAGGGAGAGAGAAAAGACTTTCCCTATTTATTTTGTAACGCCAGTGAGACCTCATTTCTTAGTTAAACTGAAAATATTTAAGACAGAATGTTTTTGAAGTGTTCATTTAATTGATATCATACATACACTTTATAGTAAGCTGGAGCAAATCCTTTCACTAAATTCCTTCCAGGTTGTTATTACTGTGGTATTTTAAATGGCTCTGGAGCTCAGTATCAACAAACTATTTACCACATCTTGTTAACTTAGATAAAAAGATGTAAGTGTGCTAATTAACATGACTCTAATTTGGATAATCCACGAACATATATATACAAAGGATATTGTTGTTGTTGTTATATGTCCTCTAGTAGGCCCTGACCCATAGTGATCCCTCCTTGGATTTCCAAGGCAGTATCACTATGACCCATCCAGCCACTCCTCGGAAGGAAGGTTGAGCAATCCTACTTCCGTAGTGACACTGCCTCGGAAACCCAAGGAGGGGTCTCTATGAGTCGGGTTTGACTCGACGGCACATAACAACAACAACAACAATCACTATGCAAATAGATTGTCCAACCTTCCTTCCGAGGAGTGGCTGGTGGAGTTGAACCACCAGCCTTCTGGTTAGCAGTCAAGTGCCTTAGGCACTATGCTACCAGAGCTCATACAAAGGATAGATTCTTAATATTTCTAAGTCCCAGTTTCCTCATCTGTAAAATGGAATAACAACAGGATTTGCACTCAGAATTGTTTCAGCAACAGTGTCAGAGTATACAATAAGCAAGGTAAGCATGGGCTTAGTTGTGCTTACTTACTTATCTGCAGTGAACAATTTCACATTTTGTCACATCAAAGATTCTGCTTCTAGGTATGGCTGGCATCTGTCTATCTCCCAACCATGTAGCACATTCCTATACAATGAGCCACTTTTCAATTTTATAATCCCAGACAGGGATGGAATACCCAGTAAGCAAGGTAAATACAGGCTTACTTGTACTTATTAATTTATGGTGAACAGTTTTACATTTTTTCACCTTCCTTGTCTTGAACATAAGGGCTCAATAAAGGCTACACTGGAAGGAAGGTTGGGCAATCCTACTTCTGTAGTGATACTGCCTCGGAAACCCAAGGAGGGGTCGCTATGAGTCAGGGCCGACTCGACGGCACATAACAACAACAACAACAACTGTTATTACAACAAGAAAAACAAAGATGTTCCAAAATTAGTAAAAAGAACCTTGGTGGTGCAATGGTTAAGCACTGGGTTGCTAACTGAAAGGTCGAAGGCTTGAACGCACCAGCCTATCTGCAGGAAAAAGTCCTGTCAATCTCCTCCTGTAAAGATTACAGTCTAGGACATGTTATAGGACAGTTCTACTCTGTCCTAGTAGGCTCTAGGTGTTGGAATCAACACAACAACAAAAAGGTGGTAAGCTGAACAGGAGGCTCCGGGAAGCGGAGACTAATCCATTGTTCTAGCTCATTTGTCTATGCTTTCCCTTCATCTTACCAGGTTGGCTCTTCCAGCATAAACTGAAGCTACATGATAAATGGAGAAATGATTAAAGTTGCCAAGGATTTCATTTTACTTGAATTAAAGCCAACGCCCATGGAAGCAGCAGTGAAGAAATCAAAGGACATATTGCTTTGGGCAAATCTACATGACTGTTATGTCTAAAGTGCACTTAACCAAAGCTGTGGTCTTTTCAATTGCCTCACATGCATGCAAAAGCTGGACAATAGAAAAGGAAGATGAAAGAATTCACATATTTGAATTACGGTGCTGTTGAAGAATATTGAATATACCATGGACTGCCAGAAGAAGAAACGAATCTTGGAGGAAGTGCAGAGTGTTTCTTAGAAGCAAGGATGGTGAGACTTCTCTTATGGTGCTTTGGTCACGCTATCAGGAAGGACTAGTTCCTGGAGAAGGACATCATACTTGGTAAAGTAGAGGGTCAGCAGAAATAGGAAGACCCTCAATGAGATGGATTAACACAGTGGCTGCAACAAATGGGCTGAAGTATATCAATGATTGTGAGGATGGCATGTTGTTGTTGTTGTTATGTGCCGTCGAGTCAACCCGACTCATAGCGACCCCTCCTTGGGTTTCTGAGGCAGTATCACTACGGAAATAGGATTGCCCAACCATCCTTCTGAGGAGTGGCTGGTGGGTTTGAACCGCCAGCTGTCTGGTTAGCAGGCAAGTGTCTTAGCCATTATGCTACCAGAGCTCCCGAGGATGGCATAGGACTGGGCAATATTTCATTCTGTTATACCTAGGGTTGCTATGAATCAGAGTCAACTTGATGGCATCTAATAACACCACCACATGGCTTAAGGATTCCCTGGGAGGCACAAAAGTTAAGCACTCTTCTATCATCTGAGAAGTTGGCTATCGGTACCCACCCTGAGGTGCCCTGGAAACAGGCCTGGGGACCTGCTTCTGAAAGGGCACACACATCCTTAAAAACCAATGCAACAGTTCTACTCTGTATACATAGGATCACCATGAGTTGGGATCAAATCCATAACAGCTAACAACATGGCTTAGTGAGCCATTTGAACAGCACACTAATTCTGAATAACAAGTTTGTGTGTCAACTTGGCTGGGCCTGGTTGAGTGGGTGGGCAGCTGGATGTAGTGTTCCTCATAATGAGCCTGGTAATCAACTCCACGGTGAAATCTACTGTGAGCAGCTCAGGAGCTGCCTTAGGGAATGTGGTTTGCTTCCTGCATATAAACAAGCCTTGGGGCATGGTCTCTAGCTTATGGCACACTTGGACCCTGCATGTAGCTGTGTGGTTGTTCAGCAGCCTGCCATGCTCTGTTGACCTTGAGACTTACAATGGACTTGAATTATGGCCTGTGTGGTTTGGGAGTGTGCATTTTACTTGTCAACCTTGGGCTTCTCAGCCTCAGCAGCCAGCAGATGTCTGAGTGAAGAAACGACTTTAGCTCCAGTAGGCCGGGAGCAGGAGGCAGAGCTGGACCCCATGGTTGCGGGGTTTTCACCAAGCTTGGACTTATAGCCTCCAAACTGTAAGAGAATAAACTCCTGTTTGTTCAAACCATCCTCTTTGGGGTATATTCCTTTCAGAGTGGTACTAGGTAACCGGAACACAAGTGATAGATGATTTATATTGCAAAATCACAACTAGCACTAGGAACGCTTTTGATACCACTACCTTTCAAAGAAAAGCCCTCAGCTGCCAACCCAAATGTCAGAGGTTTCAAACCTACCAGTTGCTCTGCAGGAGAAAAATGAGGCAGTGGGCTTCCATGAAGATTTACAGGCTAAAAACCCTATGGGGCAGTTCTACTCTGAGTAATGCACTTCACATGAGTAGGTTTGGTACTCCCAAGAAAAGGCCCACACTATGGTTAACTGAGAGCTCTGGTGATGTAGTCGGTAGCATAGTGGCTAAGGCACTTGACTGCTAACCAGAAGGCTGGCAGTTCACACCCACCAGCCGCTCCTCGGAAGGAAGGTTGGACAATCTACTTCCTCAGTGATACCGCCTTGAAAACCCCAGGAAGGGTCGCTATGAGTCCAATCCGATTCCATGGCAGTGCGTTTGGGTTTTTTTTGTTTGTTTTTTGGTTATGGTTAACTACCGCCCTCTCAGAATCGCTAACAAAACTTCTTGTACATTCCACGAGGTGGCGCCCTTGCCTTCCAATCTTTGGCCAAACCTTCGCTGGGTGCTGCCCTCCGTCGCCAAGGTTAAGTGCAAGCCCTGACCTGTGACCCAGGCTCGCTCTTGGGGATCCTAAGAGGCCTGACGAACCTCAAACACGACTCCGCCACGGTTAGCCCATCGGCGCCTGGGACCCGGGCCTTCGAGCCAAAGTTCGCCTCATCGTAAAGAGACGATGAGCTCAGAACACCCTGCCCTATGAATCTTTCTCTTCACTAGGCATAGCCTTTTCTCAGTGCCTCCAACTAAAGGGGCGCAAGTTCCGTAAAACCCCAAGGGCAGCAGGGCCGTCCGGAAGGAACTGAGCCGGGAGGTGGGGGGCTGGGAAAAGGACTTTCGGTTGGGTGTCCGAACGGGAGGCCTGGAGGGGGCGAGGCGAGGGGGCGGGGCCAAGCCTCTGCCCTCGGTTTTCCATTTTAACAGCCGAAGCTCGGAGCATTCGAAGAACTGGATAGCAGTCCCAGGAAGGGCCGGGGACCTCGGCAGACCGCTCTGTCGCGGTGAGAGAAGCTCGCGGCCCACTTCCTAGCCGCTCTGGCCCAATCAGCAGCCAGCCCCGAAGCGCGGGTCCAGCAGCAGCTCAGCACTTCTGGCTCGGGTCCGCGCGCTCCGGCGGCCGGTGGGCGTGGCGTAGTCGATGATGTCGCGTCACTTTCGAGTCTCCGCCCCCTTGGCAGTATATAAGACTTCGCCGAGCGTTCGTACTCCCACAAGTGGACTAGATCGTCGGGCGCGCGTTTTTGGTGTCTGTGGGGATCGAGGGCTAGGGCAAGTTCGGACGTGTGTCCGGGCCCCGGAGGTGGCAGCAGGCAGTGCCAGGCAGCAAGGCGGCGATGGAACTCTTGAGGACTATTACCTACCAGCCGGCCGCCAGCAACAAGATGTGCGAACAGGCGCTGGGCAAGGCTTGCGGCGGGGACTCAAAGAAGAAGCGGCAGCAGCAGCACCCCGAGGAGCCGCAGGCCCTGCAGCCCTCGCCGCAGGTGCAGCCTGCGGCCCCGCACCATCATCACCACCATTCACACTCGGGGACCGAGATCTCGCGGATTATCGTCGACCCTACGACGGGGAAGCGCTACTGCCGGGGCAAAGTGCTGGGCAAGGTGACGAGCGGCGGGCGGCGGGCCGGCAGGCGGCGGGAGGTCAGCCCCGGCGAGCCCGGAGTGGCCGCGGACCCAGAGCCCTAGCCCCAGTCACTTCTCGGGATGCGATCGGGACGCGATGGGGCCCCTCACCTGCCCTCGGGCTTTTGTGCGCTGACAGCGCGGGGGAGCTGCTTTATTTACATCCTTAGCCAAGGCTCGGTGTGCGTCCCTCAGCCCCAAGAAACTGATCTTGAGGCGGCGAATGAGGGCTGTGTACACCAGACGGAGCTCCTTCCACCTCCCCAGAGAATTGATTTTCTTGACAAGTCTCCTCAGACACAATTTCTCATCCCCGCCCCCCAATAAAGCTCCCCTTTGTCAAGGGAGATGAGAAACTGTTTTAACTATTGTTTTCAGGAACGCTTTTCCCCTCATGAAGGGGCTTTTATAAACTAGACTACATCCCTCTTCCCACCCTCCTTCAAAATTTTTATTTTTATATATTTTTAAATTATTTGCCATCCATTTTTCTGCCATACTTAGTTGTGCCTCGGCTTTGTTTCCTTTCAGGGTGGCTTTGCAAAATGTTATGAGATGACAGATTTGACAAACAACAAAGTCTATGCTGCAAAAATTATTCCTCATAGCAGAGTAGCTAAACCTCATCAAAGGGAAAAGGTGTGTATGACTCTTGAGTAAAATATTTTCTTTGTGTGTAGGGATGGGCCTTCCCTGTTAGGAAAATGTCTTCTGCATGTGTAAGCATTTGCTCTTCAGAGGTGGCTAATAAGCCTTATCTTCCTTTTTCTTTCAGATTGACAAAGAAATAGAGCTTCACAGGATTCTTCACCACAAGCATGTGGTGCAGTTTTATCACTACTTTGAGGACAAAGAAAACATTTACATCCTCTTGGAGTACTGCAGCAGAAGGGTAAGTCTTAAGTCCAATTTGAGTACGTTTACTTCCCTAAAGCTGACAAGGTATTCAAATTGTGTTATATCTGGGGTTTTAGCTTTGGCATTAATAGCGCTGCAACATCAACTTTTATCACTCGTCCTGCAGTGATGAAATTGATTTTAATAACATTGTCTGACAGCTTCTCACTCTCTCTCTCTCTCTCTCTTTTTTGTTTCTCTTCCTCTCTTCCCAGTCCATGGCTCATATCTTGAAAGCAAGAAAGGTGTTGACAGAGCCAGAAGTCCGATACTACCTCAGGCAAATTGTGTCTGGACTAAAGTACCTTCATGAACAAGAAATCTTACACAGAGATCTCAAACTAGGTAAGCCCTTTACCCCAAAGGCTGACTTGTCTTAGAAAAAGGTGTTTATTTTTTTTTTTCCTCTCTCTTTTTTTTGACGGATCAGTGTTTTCTTAATTGGGATCTGAGCTGTGTAATCTTGCTGTTGAATGTGTGGTTTTAATATAAAAACTGACTACCTGTCTCCTGAGTGAAATTTTTCTGATACCTGTTCAAAGGGATTCATGCTGCCTTTTGTTTGTCATCCAGGAAACTTTTTTATCAACGAAGCCATGGAGCTAAAAGTTGGAGACTTTGGTTTGGCAGCCAGGCTGGAACCCTTGGAACACAGAAGGAGGTAAGAGTCAGGAAGATGTATCTTGCTAGCAGGAAGATGATCAGATAGATCTTGATTAGTTTCCAGTCAATGTTTTAGAGATAGTTAGTTGGTACTAAAATCTATTAATACAACAATGTTAATTTAAGGAAGCGTTTATTAAGTGCCCACTGTAACCTTGCTAAAGGAGCTTTGGTGGAGTAGTAGGTGAGACATTTGGCTGCTAACCAGAAGGTCAGCTGTTCAAACCCACCAGATGCTTTGTGGGAGGAAGATAAGGCAATCTACTTCCATAAAGATTTATAGCCTTGGAAACGCAATGTGGGTCACTGTAAGTCAGAATCAACTTTATGGCAGTATGTTTGGTTTTGGTTTTGGTAGGTTTGTTAAGAGATGGAATTGACTCCACAGTGCACAACAACAGTGTGGGCTCAGGCAGGATTCCTTTTACCTATACATCGATCACCTCAGAAATCAAAGAAATCTGTCTTATGTTTGCATGAAGTATAAAAATGCCATGCTTGCCCTAAAAATCATGGTGATCTAGGTTGATTAAAAACACTTAGTCATGCAGACTGAAAAAATTTGTATATGGTTTAAAAGAACTATCAAAAGCCACTTTGGGATCAAATATTTCAAAATGGAAATTCAACATAGTACTTTTAAAGTTTAATTTCCCATCAAGTCACATCCAAAGAAATAAGTTTAACTAGTCAAATATTTCCTAACAAGATCTTGATATTTTTTCCTTCCAGAACAATATGTGGTACCCCAAATTATCTTTCTCCTGAAGTCCTCAATAAACAAGGACATGGCTGTGAATCAGACATTTGGGCCTTAGGCTGTGTAATGTAAGTAAATGCATGAGAATGAATTAAAATCCAAATTGTATTTGCATTTTAACACTTGGAAAGATTTAAGAACCATTACTAAAGCCGTGTTTTTTCACTTGCAGGTATACCATGTTACTAGGAAGACCCCCATTTGAAACTACAAATCTAAAAGAAACGTATAGATGTATAAGAGAAGCAAGGTACACAATGCCGTCTTCCTTGCTAGCTCCTGCAAAGCACTTAATAGCTAGTATGTTGTCCAAAAATCCAGAAGACCGTCCCAGTTTGGATGACATCATTCGACATGACTTTTTCTTGCAGGTCGGTGTGTTATCTTCCATCTTTTTATTACATGCTATTGATCGCAGTTATGCAGCAGGATTCTGACAATCTTTTCTGCTGATCCACAGGGCTTCACTCCAGACAGACTTTCTTCCAGCTGTTGTCACACAGTTCCAGATTTCCATTTGTCAAGCCCAGCTAAGAACTTCTTTAAGAAAGCTGCTGCTGCTCTTTTTGGTGGCAAAAAAGACAAAGCCAGATATATTGACACACACAGTAAGTTGTAAGATTTCTCTCACCTGTGTGTTATTATATTTAAATTCAAGAGATCAGTTCTTTTAACTAGTGTAATTGTGTATTACTGAACTTTGACATTAATAGCATAATAAATCCATACCAGAATTTTTTTGTGATTGATAGCTTTTTGTTTCTTAAAGTGTTCTCCTTACATAACTGCAGCTGATGACAATGATAAAAGGCTGCTTTTGCCTTGGAAGCTCGTAAGCTGCTTAATAACACAAGAGGAGGAAATATGGCTGGCTCTTTCTACCTGGGTTGAGACAGAGTAACACTCATAATTCTTTCTTCCTTGATTTACAGATAGAGTGTCTAAAGAAGATGAAGAAATTTTCAAGCTTAGGCATGATTTGAAAAAGGCTTCAATAACTCAGCAACCCAGCAAACACAGGACAGACGAGGTATGTTCGAAAAGAATAAAATGGACATAAACACTTTATATCATTTCCATTCTTTGTTAATTAGCACCAGGGCTATGATTACCATGATTCAAGCATGTTTTATTTACTTAAAGCTTTAAAGCTTTTCTTCCAACCCTTTGAAAGGAATGTTGTGTCTGTTGGTTTAATGATGCATGCCACTGAGTTGCTGCACTTTTATCTGGCTGTGTCCATTGCTTTTTGATAAGCTTTCCCAGCAGTTGCCACAATCTGATCTTGACCTGGAATTTTCAGCCTTAAATGAATTTAGATGCTTGACTCATTACACAATCCTTATTTCTTCTAAGGAGCTCCAGCCACCTACCACTACAGTTGCCAGATCAGGAACACCCGCAGTAGAAAACAAACAGCAGATCGGGGATGCTATTCGCATGATAGTCAGAGGGACTCTTGGCAGCTGCAGCAGTAGCAGTGAATGTAAGTGGTTGTCATTCTCTTTTTAAGAAATGAAACTGTAAGTGTCAGTGCTAAATACCAAGTAACTATACTCACTTTGTTTTGTAGCCTAATTTCCCATGAAAGAAACAAAATTTACATTTTTCTCTGTTTTTCCAGGCCTAGAGGACAGTACCATGGGGAGTGTGGCAGATACTGTGGCAAGGGTTCTTCGAGGATGTCTAGAAAACATGCCAGAAGCTGACTGCATTCCCAAAGAGCAGCTGAGCACATCATTTCAGTGGGTCACCAAATGGGTCGATTACTCTAACAAATATGGCTTTGGGTACCAGCTCTCAGACCATACTGTCGGTGTCCTTTTTAACAACGGTGCTCACATGAGTCTCCTTCCAGACAAAAAGTAAGTGAATCCAACGAATGAAATCCTTTTAGCCCGCCTAAATCTCAAAAACAGCTACTAACTACTGCTTCTATTTTTTCTCTTTTCTCTTTATTGTTCCTGCCTTTTAGAACAGTTCATTATTATGCAGAGCTTGGCCAATGCTCTGTTTTCTCAGCAACAGATGCCCCTGAACAATTCATTAGTCAAGTGACGGTGCTGAAATACTTTTCTCATTACATGGAGGAGAACCTCATGGATGTAAGTAACTGTGGCGTAGGCTAGTGAGACTTGAAGTATAGCACACAGTCCAATAGCATCTGCATCACCTTGAAGCTTGTTAGAAGTGCAGATTCTAATGTCCTACCCTAGATGTACTGCATCAGTATCTTTGGGAGGTGGGGCCCAAAATCTCCAGAGAATTCTGATGCTTCTTAAAGTTTGAGACCCATCTGCTTAGAAGAATTGAGCTTATACTACAAAATCTTTCTAGCACCAGATAACTCCTTTATCTCTTCCAGGGTGGAGATCTGCCTAGTGTTACTGATATTCGAAGACCTCGGCTCTACCTCCTCCAGTGGCTCAAGTCTGATAAGGCCTTAATGATGCTCTTTAATGACGGCACCTTTCAGGTAAATGAATCATTCAGGAAAGTGAATATTCATTTCATAAACCGTTTTCACCTGACCAGTTTAATTATTAGACTTTATTTTTCTAATGCTTGAATATTTTAAGAGATCTAATATCTATGTTTTTTTTAAATTTTATTTTCAGGTAAATTTCTACCATGATCATACGAAAATTATCATCTGTAGCCAAAGTGAAGAATACTTACTCACTTACATTAATGAGGATAGGATATCTACAACGTTCAGACTGACGACTCTGCTGATGTCTGGCTGTTCATTAGAATTAAAACACCGTATGGAATATGCTCTGAACATGCTTTTACAGAGATGTAATTAATGGACTTTTTTGAATGGACCCCATGGGACTCGTCTTTTCCACTGTGAGATCTACAGGGAAGCCAGTAGAGTGATCTATAGCATGTTGAAGAAGATGGACATGTGGTGGTACGAAAACAATGCCTCTGTGGCCTGCTGCACTGGGTGGGACCAGAGCAGGCTGAAGCATACAACTCTTGACTTTGGACTAATCCAAGGATGAACCAGGATGCAGTTTTCTTCGATATACCTGCTTTAAATGGTTGTTGAGACAATTTTGCAGAAAAGTGCATTGACTCTTAACTTCTCTTTGTAGAGAGCATTTCAGACAGAGGACTTGGAACTGTGAATATACTTCCTGAAGGGGAGGGAAAAGGGAGGAAATGCCCACGTTGTTGAAAGGCTGTAATCCCGGAGCAGCTTTTGGCTGCCTAACTGTGAACTATGGCCATATATAATTTTTTTTCTTTAATTTTTGAAGACATTTGTGGCTGGAAAAGTGCATTCCTTGTTAATAAACTTTTTATTTATTACAGCCAAAGAACAGTATTTATTATCAAAACTTTTTTTTTTTTTTTTTTATGTTGACCATTTTAAACTGTTGGCAATAAAGAGTATGGAAAAGCAGAAACTGATCTTCTGTGTTCAGAACGGCACATCATCACGTCAGAATATTCTTTGATAATGGATTCTCGGCACTATTTGGCATGAATTGGACAAAGAGCTGTAATTTTTCTAATCGTAATTGATGGGACGTATAATCATACTTTGACAAGTGTAAACTTTCCAGGAGTGTTTAACTTGAGTATAGTAAAAATATTACTCTCCAAAATATAGCCCTCCTACTATATTAAAAATCAAATCTTTGGAATATTTTCTCAAAACTACTTTAGCTTGGAGCTGAAATCTGGAATAATCCTATGTAAACAAAAAACAAAGTCATTGCCACTGAGTCAATACCAACTCATGACGACACCATGTGTTACAGAGTGGAGCTTCTCCATAGGGTTTCCTTGGCTGTACTGCTTATGAAAGCAAATCACCAGGCCTTTCTTCCACAGTATCACTAGGTGGGTTTGACCTGCCAACCTTTAGGTTAGAGGAACACAAACGGTTTGTGCCACCCAGGCACTGAAAGCTGGAGAAATCCTGTGTAATGAGTCCTCTGTTACTATGTGTCAATAGGTACAGGAAGTGTTTCTTAATATGGACAAAATTCTGCATTATAATACTTGCACCACCTAAACATATTACTCAGCTTGAACCTGCCTAAACACTTCTACTGCTGCTGGCAATACTAGCACATGATTCCAGTAATGGGAAGGACTTTGTAAATAAGTCATTTTATTTTCCTCTGGTGTATGCTGTTTGAGAAATGGTATGGAAACAAAGCTATGCTTTTTAGGCCCTGTTTTTAAACTATCAAGTAGCTCTGATGGTACTTCTGTTAAGGCATTGGGCTGCTAACCAGAAGGTTGGCAGTTCGAACCCACCAGCTACTCAGCAGGATAAAGGCAAGGTAGTCTGTTGGAGTAAAGAGAAACAGTCTTGGAAACGCTATAGGGGTCACTGAGTCAGAGTCAACTCAATGGCAGTGAGTTTGGTTTTGGTTGGTTTAAAGATCAGATTATTCAAGAGGCAAATCTGAGAAGGTTTTCTCTTCCAGAGGGTTCTACTCTGACGAGCATAAAGAAAAACTGCTCATCCTGTTACTCTGAAACTTACAGTGACCTGTGTAACATGCAAAAATTTATTGTTCGATTCTAACCCCATTACAAGGAAAATATGGGAAAAGCAGCACGTCATTTCATTAGGTCTGTTCACATTGGAATCATGTACAGTGTAGTGTAGCAATGGGGATTGTACTTTAAACTCCATGGCTGGTATATATTATTAATAAAGGTCAAAGTTGGAGGATTTGTTGTGGATATTTCACAGGTCCTAGATTAACTCCTTATGAATAAATAAGATCAAAGAAGAATTGATACATTTGAATTGTGGTGTTGGCTAAGAATACTGAAAATACCTTGGACTGTCAGAAAAATGAACAAATCTGTCCTGGAAGAAGTACAGCTGAAATGCTTCTTAGAAGCAAGAATGGCCAGACTTCCTCTCACCTACTTTGATCATGTCAGAAGGGACCAATCACTGCAGAAAGACATCATGCTTGGTAAAGCAGAGGGTCAATGAAAAAGGGGAAGACCCTCAATGAGTTTGATGGACACAGTGGCTGCAACAATGTTCTCAAGTTCACAAGAATGTGTGTGGATGGTGCAGAACCGGGTAGTGTTTCGTTCTGTTGTAGGTAGAGTAGCTATGAGCTGGAACCGACTTGACAGCACCTAACAACAGACTATCTCCTGCTGGCTGCAGCTCTCTGGCCATGTATACAACTTCAGTTTTTATTGAACAGTAATAGCTGAAGAACAGTGAAAAATTACACTGTAATAGCTGGGTGTGCAAAAGTAGAATCTATTTTTCTTCTTATGAGCAGAGGGAAAATAATTAGAGTTTGTAAATTGTAAGAAATAATCTTTATGATTTTCACACTATACCATGGTATATTACTTCACAGTTTCAAAATATACACTGAACCATTCTTGTATGTACTGAATATCTAGTGTGGGCCTGTCCAAGGTACACATTGGAGGTGGAGCATGAACTTCTCCCTGCCCTCAAGGAAGTCACAGCAGAGTGGAAGAGACAGTACATTTACCTACTAGTCTGATAAGTGCTGTGATACTATGCTTTAGGTATGCACTGGGTGTTATGGAAATGAAGAACAGGAATCATGAGGAAGGAGCCCCAGGCAAGGAGAGGACTCAGAGAATACAATCCTGAGAAGGAAAGGATTTTTTATTGAGTTTTGGAAGATGTTCTTAGCCACTGTGGATTCGGCTTCTGTGCATAATAGAACCAAACTCTGCCTGGTCCTGTTCCGTGCCCATAATGGCAGATCAAGTCATTGTCAGCCATAGAGCTTTCAGAAGCAGATCACCAGCCCTTTCTTCCATGTCTGTCTTAGTCTGGAAGCTGTGCTTAAACCTGTACAACATCAAAGCAACATGCAAGCATCCACTGATGGATGAGGGTGGCTGGACATGGTGTGACTTGGCCAGTAATTGAACCAGGTCACTAGCATGGAAGGCAAGAATTCTGTCACTGAATGACCACTGCCCTCCTTTTCAAAGATAAAGAGGAGTTAAGTAGAATGACAAACTGAGATGAAGTGTCCTAAGCAGAGGGAATACTATGCAAAAGCCCAAGCATGAGAGAATTTGCTGTAGAATTAGGTAGGTAAGTTTGAAAAATCATGGGTAAAGGCTGGAAAAGACAAGACCACTCATACATTTAGGCTGTATCTTGAAGGCATTGTGTAGCTACTGAAAGATTTTAGGGAGGAAAGTGAAATAAATTCATTCTGAGGACGAAAGGGATAAAAATGGGGAACAAGAAAGAGAAAGCCCAAACAAAATAGATTAATATAATGCAGGTGAGAAAGGATATGAGCCTTACTCATGAAAATAGCAAATAAAAAGTTAGGCAGGTAGTGGCTCCTTTGGCCTTTCTGATTCATTTCAGAATCTTCAGTGCCAGGCACCAAGGCATGCTTGTGCCAGTCAAGTGTTGGATGAATGACTAAATGCTGAGGGACTTAGAATGTTACAGGACTCAGCCTCTGGCTGAAGGTGGAACCTGAGAAGGATTGTCTTGGGCAGGCAAAAGGGGAAAGGTGATGTACTATGATGCCATTAGCCAAAATACATTGAGAATATAGAAGGGAAACCATGGCATTTGGAGAAACATAGTGAGTCAGTTCTGACTCATAGCAACCCTGTGCAGAACAGAATGAAACACTGTCCAGTGCTGTGCTATCCTCACACTTGTTGCTATGTTTCAGTCCACTGTTGCAGTCTCTGAGTCAAATCACCTTGTTGAGGGTCTTCCTCTTTTTCACTGACCCTCTGCTTTACCAAGGAGCTCTGGTAGCATAGTGCCTAAGGCACTTGACTGCTAACCAGAAGGCTGGCCGTTCAAACCCACCAGCCACTCCTCGGAAGGAAGGTTGGGCAATCTACTTCCGTAGTGATACTGCCTTGGCAACCCAAGGAGGGGTCACTATGAGTCGGGTCCAACTCAAGGCACGCAACAACAACAACAACACTACTTTACCAAGCATGATGTCCTTCTTCAGGGACTGGTCCCTCCTAATAACATGACCAAAGTTCAAGAGACAAAGTCTTGCCATCCATGCTTCTGAAAAGCATTCTGGATATATTTCTACCAAGACAGATTTGTTTGTTCATCTGGCAATCCTTAGTATATTTAATATTCTTAGCCAATGCATAATTCAAATGTATCAATTCTTCTTCAATCTTCCTTATTCATTACTTTCACAAGCATATGAGGCCATTGAAAACACCATGGCTTTGGAAACAATTAGTCCAAGGGACTAGTAGGCCATGGGAACCTCAGCCAACATGACTCTGAGTCAAAAAGAACTAGGTAGTGCTCATCTACCACGGTCAACCACTCAACCAAACCAAACTCACTGCTGTGGAGTGGATTGTGATTCATAGTGAACCCTCCTTGGGTTTCTGAGGCAGTATTTCTACAGAAGTAGATTACCCAATCTTCCTTCCGAGGAGTGGTTGGTGGGTTTGAATTGCCAGGCTTCTGGTTATCAGTGAAATGCTTTAGGCACTATGCCACCACTCGAAAGAGATCAAAATTGGAGATTCTGGATAA
Organism: Orycteropus afer afer; assembly: GCF_000298275.1. NCBI lineage: Eukaryota > Metazoa > Chordata > Mammalia > Tubulidentata > Orycteropodidae > Orycteropus > Orycteropus afer. Next base: position 2,602,970 of record NW_006921709.1, read on the forward strand.
AGTGAGAGAAAAATGTGGAACAAAACTCAAAATCATGAAAAAGACCAGGCTTACTGGTTTGATAGGGACTGGTGAAACCCCTGGGGCTATGACACCTAGTCACCCTTTGGGCCTGGAATTGAACTCATTCTCACGGCTTCCAGCCAAACAATATGGTTGATTGTATAAAGTGAACAATTACGACAGGTAGGTACACTGCTTAGAACAATCAACCATATGAGAGCAGAAGGGCAGCAATGCACAGAGCTCAGAGGACACGAATGCATAGGAAAAAGGACACAGGGCAAAACACACAGGGAGGAAGTGGGAAAAGAGCTGTCACATTATGGGGATTGAAATCAACATCATAAAACAAAATATGTATGAACTGCTAAATGGAAAATGAATTGTCTCTGTAAACTTTCACCCAAATCACAATTTAAAAATAAATAATTAAATAAAAGTTATGAAAAAGGAAATACCATGGCTTGGGTGAGGTGAATCTTAGACTTCAATGTGACATCTTTGTTTTTTAAGACTTTAAAGAGGTTCTTGGCAGCAGATTTGCTCAATGCAATACATCCTTTGATATCTTGGCTGCTGATTCCATAGGCATTGACCATGGATCCAACTTTAATTAAATCCTTGACAACTTCAATATTTTCTCTGTTTATCATGATGTTGCTTATTGGTCTAGTTGTGAGGATTTTCATTTTCTTTATATTAAGGTGCAATCCATACTGAAGGCTATAGCCTTTGATCTTCGCCAGTAAGTATTTCAAGACCTCTTCACTTTCAGAAGCAAAGATGTGTCATCTGCATATTAGCTGGATGTTAATGACTTTTCTTCCAGTCTTGATGTATGAATCTTTTTTATATATTCCAACTTCTCTTGAGCTCAGGGATTCATAGAAAACTTATTTTCGTTTATTTATTTATTTATTTATATTGTGCTTTGGGTGCAAATTTACAGAGCAAATTTTGTTTTACATTCAACTGTTTGTGTACATTTGGTTTCACTCCCATATCACCATCCCCAACCCTAATCCACTCTCCTCTTCTTCCATCCCTGTGATGCCCTCATCCCTGTGGCCTTCTTAGTTATGTACTCCTGTCTGTCCAGCTTTCCCTCCATGTGAATGCTGCCCCTCTGGTGCCCCATGACCAATTGCTCCAAGGAGAGTATCTCTGTAGAGTAGGTGGGTACATTGCCCTGGGTTGAGTGTTCTGCATGTAAGTTTTACTAGTGATAGGCTGAGAGTCAACCTTTGGGATTGAGTCTTATCCCAGGCCCAAAGTGTATCCTAGGGCCACAGTCTTGGGGGTCCCACCAGACACCATCTGACCAGTAATTCTGGTCATTATTGTGTTTCTGAATTTTGTTCCACATTTTTCCTCCACACTATTCAGGATGTCCAGTTTCAATCCCTTCCCAAGCAGTAGGCTTTGGTAGCTGGGCACCACCTAGTTCTTTTGGTCTTGAGGTCCATCATATCCATGCACTGATTGTTTCCAAATGCCCTTGATTTTCTTCACTCTTCTTCATTTCAGACCTGAGGAGACCATTAGCTGCATCTTAGATGGCCAATCAAAAGATTTTAATACACTAGTCACTACTCACTAAAGTAGGTTGTGGAACAAGATTGTATTTATTTATTTGTTTTTGTTTATATATATATATATATAT
>NW_006921709.1:2609755-2614264 GCF_000298275.1 Orycteropus afer afer
TTTTCCAACCTTTGATTTTTGGTCTATTTTTGTCTTTATCTCTAAGGTGTGTCTCTTGTAGGCAGCATATTGATGGGTTTTGTTTTCTTATCCAGTCTTCAACTCTCTGTCTCTTGAGTGTTGCATTTAATCCATTAATATTCAGGATAATTATTGATAAGTTTGAATTTGTTGCTGTCATTTTGTTATGTGTTTTTTTCATGGTGTGGAACAAAATTTTTATGTATTTTGTTATGCCAATTGAGCCTGATGTTCCCCAATACCATGGTCCTGAGTCGCCAGACCCAGTGATTCTCCCTCCCAAGGTGTTTGGCTGTCTCTGAGAGATTATTCCAAGTCTGTCTTCTGTTGCTTCTATGATGATTGTGGTTCTTTTGTATCACTAGTATCTGTGCAAGATTATCCTCACCTAAATCTATCATTGGTCTAGGGTATATTCCTGTTCGCTGACCCCATATAATCTTCTCAGTTGTCCATTCATTTATCTGTAGCCTGGTGTTTGGTGTTAGTAGTAATGCAGTATTGTGCATATACTGGTATTAGCCTCTGTTATCCATACCTTATGTGCACAATGGTGTCCTCCCTTTCCCCAATGTTATCATGCAGTTCACAGATTCTTTCTATACCATACCTCCCCTACCCACCTCAGTGTGTGGTTCCCAACTAGTTCAAAATTTCTCCCTCCCCTTCCCTTCCATCTCTGGTAACCTATAAAGTGAGTCCCCTTCCCTAACCAATACCTTCTGGTAATGATCTCATACAATATTTGTTCTTCTGTGATTGACTTATTTCACTCAACATAATGTCTTCCAGATTCATCCATGATGTGAGATGATTTGTGTATTCTTCATTGTTCTTTAATGTAGCATAGTATTCCATTGTGTAAATGTACCATGATTTGGTTATCTGTTCATTTGTTGATGGACATTTAGGCTGTTTCCATCTCTTTGCTATAGTGAATTGTGCTGCCATGAACATGGATGTACATATGACTGTTCATGTTCTGTCTCTCACCTCTTTAGAATATATTCCTAGTAATGGAATTGCTGGTTCAAATGGTATTTCTATTTTCGGTATTTTAAGGAAATGCCATACCATTTTCCCCAATGGTTGTACCATTTTACAATCCCACCAGCAGTGTATGAGAGTTCCAATCTTTCTGCAACCTTGCCAGCATTTGTTATTTTCTCTCTTGTTGAACTTTGCTATTATTGCTGGGGTGAGACGATGTCTTAGTGTTGTTTTGATTTGCATCTCTCTAATGGTTAATGATCAGGAGCAATTCCTCATGTATTTGCTGGCCATCAGCATATCATCTTTACTGAAGTGTCTGTTCATGTCCCTTGCCCATTTTTGAATTGAATTGTTTGTCTTTTTGGCATTGAGGTATTGAAGTTTTCTATAAATTTTGGAGATAAATCCTTTGTCATATTTGTCATTGGCAAATATTTTCTCCCAATCTGTAGGATCTCTTTTTACCCTTTTGGAGAAGCTTTTGATGTCCATAAGAATTTAATTTTTAAAAGTTCTCAATCATCTAGCATCTCTTCCACCTCCTGTGGATTCTGGGTTATGCTTGATGATCTATTTATGCCATAAATTAGGGCTCTTAGGTTTGCCCTTATTTTATCTTTGATGAGCTTTATAGTTTTGGGTTTTACATGTAAGTCTTTGATCCAACTTGAGTTTGTGTGTGTGTGTGTGTGTGTGTGTGTATGGGGTGAGATACGAGTCTTGTTTCCTTTTTCTGCAGGTGGATATCCAATTTTGTCAGGACCATGTGTTAAAGAGGTTATCTCTTCCCCATTTAATGGGTTTTGGTTCTTTGTCAAAGATTAGCTGTTTATAGATGGATGGGTCTATTTCTAGATTTTTGATTCTGTTCCATTGGTCTATCTGTCTATCATTGTATTGTACCAATACCACACTGTCTTAACTACTGTGGTTGTGTAGTAGGTTTTGAGATCTGGGAGTATAAGACCTCCCACATTGTTTTTCTTCTTTACTAGTGCTTTGCTTATCTGAAGTCTCTTTCTTTTCCATACAAAGTTAGTAATTGGTTTTTCCATATCCTTAAAAAATGTTGATGATATCTGGATCAGGATTGCATTAAATGTGTAGATTTCTTTGGGTAGTATTCACATTTTCACAATATTCAGTCTTCCTATCTGTAAACAAGGCAGGTTCCTCCATTTATGTAGGACACTTGTAGTTTCTCGTGGTAGTGTTTTATGGTTTTCTTTTTATAAGTCTTTTGTGCCTCTGATAAGATTTATTCCTAGATATTTTATCTTTTTGGTTGTTGTTGTTGTGTGCTGTCAAGTTGGATCTGACTCATAGCGACCCCTCCTTGGGTTTCCGAGGTGGTATCAACTTTCCTTCTGAGGAGTGACTGGTGGATTTGAACCACCAGCTGTCTGGTTAGCAGTCAAATATTGTTTTCCTTATTTCCTTATGAGAGGACTTGTTAATGTGGAGGAATCCAACTGATTTTTGTATGTTGACTTTGTATCCTGCCACTTTGCTGAACCTCTCTATTAGTTCCAGAAGATTTTTAGTGAGTCTCTTGGGTTTTCTATGTATATCATCATGTCATCTGCAAATAGAGATAGCTTTACTTCTTCTTTGCCAATTTGTAAGCCTTTTATTTCTCTTTCTTGCCTTATTGCCATGGCTAGGAGTGGTGATAGAGGGCAGCCTTGTCTGGTTTCTAATCTCAAGGGAAATGCTTTGAGTCTTTCTCTGTTAACAATCATGTTCACCCTTGGCTTTGTGTATATGCCCTTTATTATGTTGAGGAATTTCCCTTCTATCCTTATTTTGCTGAGAGTTCTGAACAGGAATGGGTGTTGGATTTTATCAAATGTCTTTTTTGCATCGATTGATATGATCATATGGTTCTTTTCTTTTGTTTTGTTTATGTGGTGGATTACATTGTTTTTCTGATGTTGACTCATCCTTGCATGTTGTTGTTGTTAGGTGCCGTCGAGTTGTTTCCGACTCATAGCAACCCCATGTACAACCTAACGAAACACTGCCCGATCCTGTGCCAGCTCCACAATCCCTGCTATATTTGAGCCCATCATCGCAGCCACCATGTCAATTCATCTCGTAGAAGGTCTCCCCCTCTTTCGTCGACCCTCCAACCTACCAAGCATGACATCCTTATCCAAGGAATGGTCCCTTCTGTCAAAATGACCAAAATAGATGAGATGAAGTCTGGCCATTCTCGCTTCCAAGGAGCATTTCAGGTGCACTTCCTCCAGGACAGTTCTGTTAGTTCTTTTATCAGTCCATGGTACTTTCAGCATTCTTCACCAGCACCACAACTCAAAAGCATCAACTCTTTTTTGGTCTTCCTTATTCATTGTCCAGCTCTCACATGCATACAAGGCAATTGGAAATATCATGGCTTGTGTCAGGCACACCTTAGTTCTCAAGGAAACATCCTTGCTCTTCAGCACTTGAAAGAGTTCCTTTGTGATTGACTTTCCCAATGCTACACATCATCTAATGTCCTGACTGCTGCTTCCATTGGCATCGACTGTAGAACCAAGCAATGTGAATTCTTTGACAACCTCAAACTTCTCTCCATTTATTGTGGTGCTGCTCATTGGTCCAGTTGTGAGGATTTTTGTTTTCTTTATATTGAGACATATCCACACTGCAGACTGTATTCTTCAACCTTCATCAGTAAGTGCCTCAAGTCATCCTCACTTTCAGCAACCAAAGTTGTATCATCTGCGTATCTCAGGTTGTTAATGATTCCTCCTCCAATCCTGATGCCATGGTTTTCTTCATATAGTCCAGCTTCTCGGATTATTTGCTCAGCATATAGATTGAATAAGTATGGGGAAAGGATACAACCCTGATGATCTCTTGCTTTCTTCATGGATAATGTTCTTGATATCCTCCCACAGTTCTTCTGGTTTTTGGTCCTTGGTGTTCAATGCATCGAATCTATTCTTTAGATGGTCTCTAAATTGAGGAGGGATATATTCAAGATCATAATTTGTCTCTCTTGGACTTATTTTAATTGACATTAATTTCAAGTTGAACTTGCATATAAGCAGTTGATAGTCTGTTCCACAATCAGCTCCTGGCCTGGTTTTGGCTGAAGATATTGAGCTTTTCCACCGTCTCTTGCCACAGATGTAGTCAATTTGATTCCTGTGTGTTCCATCTGGTGAAGTCCATATGTAGAGCTGCCATTTGTGTTGTTGAAAAAAGGTTTTTGCATTGCACAAGTCATTGGTCTTGCAAAATTCTACCTTGTGAGTTCCAGCATTACTTCTGTCATCAAGGCTACATTTTCCAGCTACCGGTGATTCTTCTTTGTTTCCAACTTTTGTATTCCAGTCACCAGGGATAATTAACACATCCTGATTGCTGGTTTGGTCAATTTCAGACTGCAGAAGTTGATAAAATTCTTCAATTTCCTCATCTTTGGCTTTGGTGGTTGGGGCATCGATTTGAATAATAGTCATATTAACAGGTCTTCCTTGTAGG
>NW_006921709.1:2614573-2637212 GCF_000298275.1 Orycteropus afer afer
GAAAGCTTTACCTTTTCCATAGGAATAAGGCTGGGTTTACTCAGATGATGCAGCTCTTTCCCAGTCCTATTTTGAGAGCCTTCTAACCTAACTGGACTATTCATAAAGTTGCATGGTAGTCTATCAAACAATGTTTCTTTGCTATTCATAAGGTTTTCCCTGGCCACTTTTTTGAGAAGTGGATGGCCTCTTCCTTCTTCCTAGTCTGTCTCATTCTGTAAGCTGGGCTGATACCTGTGCATCATGTGCATCCTGCTGAGTTAGAAACACCAGGTGCTCAGCCTCAAAACTCACATCAACACATCACCATGGTAGGACAAACCGACAGACAAGTTTGCATCCCTGTTGGAAACCTCTCGTACCACCTTACCTGGGTCCCTGCAGCTGACTCCTCCTCTGTCCAGATTCCTAGGCTTTTTAATCCCCTTTCTCCCGCTCTCCCACCCTGCTGCTTTGGGCATGCCTGAGTTCCTCTCCTCACGTGGATCCCTGTGCCTGACTGCTCCTGTGTCTGAGTTCCTGGCTTTTAATCCCCTTTTGCCTGCTCTCCCACACTGCTACTTTGGGCGTGCCTGAGTTCCTTTCCTCACCTGGATCCCTGCGGTTGACTACTCCTCTGTCCGGGTTCCTGGCATCTTTGCATACCAACTATGAATCTCACTTGGTCAGGATGTATTATTTTTTTGATATGTTGTTGGATTCTGTTGGCTAGGAGTTTGTTGAGATTTTTGTGCCTATATTCATGAGGGATGTTGGTCTGTAGTTTTCCTTTTTTAGTGATGTCTTTCCCTAGTTTTATTATCAGTGTTATGCTAGCTTCATAAAATGAAGTATTCCATCTTTTTCTATGTTCTGGAATAGTTTGAATAGTGTAGGTGTCAACACTTCCGTGAATGTTTGGTAAAATTCTCCGGTGAAGCCATCAGGACCAGGACTTTTTTTATAGGAAGTTTTTTTAATGATCTTCTCAATTTCTTCCTTTGTTATGGGTCTGTTCAAGTATTCTATCTCCTACTGGGTTAGTTAGAGTGCACATAACAACAACAACTACTGGGTTAATTCTGGTAGGTCTTGTGTTTCTAGAAACTTGTCCATGTCTTCTAGGTTCTTGAATCTGTTGGAGTACAGTTTTTCATAATATTCTGTCGTTGTTGTTGTTGTTATGTGCTGTCAAGTCAGCCCCGACTCATAGCGACCCCTCCTTGGGTTTCTGAGGCAGTATCACTATGGAAGTAGATTGCCCCACCTTCCTTCCGAGGAGTGGCTGGTGGGTTTGAACTGCCAGCCTTCTGGTTAGCAGTCAAGTATCTTAGGGACTATGCCACCATCTTTTTTATTTCAGGTGGCTCTGTTGTGATGTTGCCTTTCTCATTTATTATTCTTATTATTTGCATCTTCTCTTTCTTTTCTTTTGTTAAATTTGCCAGTGGTTTGTCAATTTTGTTAATCTTTTCAAAGAACCAACTTCTTTTGTTGATTTTCTCTATTTTTTATTTTATTTTTTGTTTTCTATTTCATTGATTTCTACTCTGATCTTTATTTCCTTACTTCTGAATACTGTAGGATTCTTTTGTTGTTCTTTTTCTAATTGTTGGAGTTGAGTTAAAGTATTGATTTTGTTTCTTTTTTTCTTTTTGATGTGTATTTATTGCTATAAATTGACCTATGAGTATTGCTTTCACTGTATCTCATAAGTTTTGGTAAGATGTATTTTCATTCTTGTTTGTTTCTAGGAATTTTTTTTTTTTTATTTCACTCTTTATTTATTCTATTACCCAATAGTTTTGAGCAGTGCATTAATCAACTTCCATGTTTAATATTTTTACCTTGATCTTCCTATTATTTATTTCTAATTTTATAGCATTGTGGTCCGAGAAGATGCTTTGTAGTATTTCAATGTTTTTGAATTTATCGAGGCTTGTTTTATGTCCTAACATATGCTCTATTCTGGAGAATGATCCATGTGCACTGAAGAAGAATGTGAATTGTGCTTTTGTTGAGTGTAGTGTTTTGTATAGCTCTATGAGGTCAAGTTGGTTGATTGTGTTGTTGAGTTCTTCTGTATCTTTGTTGAGTTTTTTTCTAGTTGATCTGTCCCTCTTTGAAAGAGTTGTGTTATACTTTCCTACTACTATTGTGGAGTTGTCTATGATAATGTCTTCTTGGTCAATTGACCCTTTAAGCATCATATAGTGTCCATCTTTGTCTCTTATGCTGTTTTCACCTTGAAGTCTATTTTATCAAATATTAATATTGCCACTCCCACTCTTTTTTGGTTATCATTGGCTTCATTTTTTTTTTCCACCCCTTACCTTTTAACTTGTTTTTATCTTTGTGTCTAAGGTGAGTCTCTTGTAGGCAGCATATCTATGAGTCTTCTTTTCTTATCCAAACTGTCACTCTCTTTCTCTTGGCTGCATTTAGTCCATTCACATTGAATGCAATTAGTGATAGGTATGAATCGATTGCTGTCATCCTACTGTGTTTTTTTGTTGTGTTGTTGGAGATTTCCTTGGTCCAAATACTTTTCTGTGCTGAGTTCATTTTGTTATCAAGTGTTTCTTCTGCTTTCTTTTTTATTGTTGGTTTTGTGCTTACTAAGCCCATGTTTTCTTTATTTCTGGGTTTGCTTAGGAGAATTGCTAATTTTCTCTGTGGTGACCTTGGAGTGAATTCTTGTCTCCTTAATTTTGGTACAGTCTGTTCTATAAGGACATTGTCCTGTCTTCCTCTCCATTTGGAAGTTTTGTAATTAGAACTTTTATCCCCTCCCTTTGCTTTGTTGCTGCAGTTGTCTGCAGAATGAATCCTTTCTTTGTGCACAATGTTTTACGAACTCATTTTGAACATCTGGTTCTGGTTTGTTTTTTAAGTGTTGATGTCAATTGTCCTAATTTTAATTTGTTGTCTCTGTTGTGGGTTCTCTGTTGGAAGGACTTCCTTAAGCATTTCTTATAGGATTGGTCTGGTTTTCATAAAATCCCTTAATTTCTGTTTGTCTGAGGATGTCTTGATTTCACCTTTATATTTGACGGGCAATTTGTTTAGATATAGAATTCTTGGTTGGAAGTTATTTTCCTTCAGTGTTTTAAATATGCCATCCCATTGCCTTCTTGCGTACATGGTTTCTGCTGAGTAATCAGAACTTAGCCTGATTGTTTGTCTATTGTAGGTGACATTTCTTTTTTCATGGGCTGCTCACAAAATTCTTTCCCTGTCTTAGGTTTTGAAGAGCTTGATTATGATATGTCTTGGTGATTTTCTCTTGGGATGTAACCTGTATAGGGTTCTTTGAGCTTTTTGGACAAATATATGTTCTTCCTTCATGATATGGGGGGAATTTTCAGTTAGCAAGTCTTCCACAATTTTCTCAGTGGTTTTTTTGTTGTTGTTGTTGGTTTTTTTTTTTTTTTTTTTTTTTTTTTTTGCCTCCTCTTGTTCTGGAATTCCAATGAGGCATACGTTGTTTCTTTCATGTCATCCCATATAGCTGTTAGAGTCTCTTCCATTTTCTTAAAATCTTTGTTCTGATTTTTCTTCATACAGGTTGGTGTCAAGGGATTTATATTCTAGTTGGGAAATGCATTTTTCAGCCAGTTCTACTCTACTCTTCTGTTCTTCCACTGTGTTGTCTAACTCTGTAATTTAGCGTTCGTCTTCTGAATTTCTAAGTGCTGTTTTTGTATGGGTTCTGATTGTATATTAATCTTGTTATTTTGTTTTTGAGTGGTTTTCCTGAATTCTCCCATGGTACTGTCTGTGTTCTCCTTGATTCTTTTTGTGGTTTCCTTGAGCTCTTGTAGAGTTCTATGTACATATCTTCTAAATTTCTTCTCAGATAATTCAATTGCTTATTCTTCTTCCATGTTAAATGAGTCTTTAGCCTGGCTATTATTTCTATTGTCTTGTCATGTTTTGTTTGTTTGTTTTAAGATTGTCTGTCATTTCATTTTCTAAACATATTGAAGTTGTTGTCCTTAACTGTTAGTTATGTATTGATTTGCTTCACCTTTATTTTATTATTAAATATATTTGTAAGTGTGTAGCTGGTGTATTTTAGTTTTGTGGTTATTAGTTCAGGTGTGCTGGGTTGCTCTGTAGTTTTCTTTGTGTTGATGGAAACATTGCTGTGAAGGGGATTTGGAGTTGGGGTGAGCAGGTATTGTGGTGGCTTAATCTGGTTCTTTTATTGGGTGAGGCAGAGGAGAAGAGAAAAAAGAAAAAGAAAGGAAAAACAAAAACAAACCCAAGATGGCCAGCAGAGAGTCTTCGCTTTCCACATTTCCATAATTGCTGCTGGTTCTAGGGTTTTGTTTTGCATCTGCTTGGGATGGTTACCAATGATGACGTTTTGTTGTCATTTATAGACCTGCAGTTTAAAATTAGCAGAGACACTAATGATTAGGGGGCAACTACATTCCATTTGTGTTAGAAAGCTGCAAAAACCCCATAGCCTGGTCCACTCTATGCTAAAAAGCTGTTGTGGAAGAGATGAATACCAGCCTTTCCTACCTGTGACTAGTTTCCTCCCTTCCCCCTTTCCACTCTCAATTCAGCAGCAGATCAAGCCACAGGGGTTTCTATTCTGTTTCTCAACAAAGTTGTTCACGTACTAAGTTTAGTTCCTAATTTTGCTGTCAGAAGCTGCTGGTATGTTTAGTCTGAGTCTTTGAAGCCTCCATGGGTTCCATGGTGCCCCCCCACCTTTATTTTCTCTGCAGCTCCTCTGTACTGCTAAAGAGTTTTCCTCTTTTCCACCTCTCCATTTCCCTGACACCTGGGCAGATTCATTTATTTTTCCTGGCTGTTTACTCTCCTTTTTTCCTCCATCTCCACTAAATAGGGCACCCTCTAACTTACTCATTTGTTCACAGCTCCAGAATCCCTGTTTCAAACTGCTACACTTAGTTTTTCAGGAATTAAAATGTTAGAGGGAACAAACGTGTCGGCTACAGGTAAGATGCCATATTCCTCCCTCCTCATAGCAAACCTATGAGAGAGTAGAGCTACCCCATAAGGTTTCCTGAAATCTTTGCAGGAGCAAATAACCAGGTCTTTTTTCCCATTGGAACTGCTTGTGAGTTCAGACTGCCAAACTTTCAGTTATCACTTGAGCACTTAACCATTGGTCTACCAGGGCTCCTTGGGAGGAAAGAGCTTTGGAATCAGATGGTCCCAGAGTTCAAATTCCTGTTCAACCACATATTGGTAATGTGATCTTCAAATCCACCTAGACACTCTGAGCCTCAGTTTTCTGTTTTGTGAAGATTAAATGGTAGTAAAGCACTTGTACCTCAAAAGTGTGCTGTAAATATTTACTCCCTTGTTTGTTCTATACTTCCCCTGCTTCCTTCCTATAATTGCAGGAGCTCTGATTACGTAGAATAACTGACTCATTCATGTTTCTCTTCCTTGCAGTCTCTATTCTGTGTCAGTCAAGGTCCAGTCAGGAATATAAAAATAACTTTAGTTATTTCAAATAAAAAGAATTTAATGGAGATAACTGGTTACACAGATGGAAGAGCTCAAAAACAAAACAAGAACAGGTGAGGCAATACAGGAAGCCACTACAACTCCTATGTCTAGAGAGACCCAGAGAGGAGAAGGTGATGTTATCAAATCCCAGAAGTGGAGGCCTTTTGGCAGAAACTAGAATCATTGTGGTTACTTCCTTTCAGAAGTTTGAAATCTGGAGCAAATGTAGTCACTGATTTGAGAAGATCCCTGTACATACATGGCTGAGGAAGAAAGGGAGAATAATGTTCCAGCTTCTTTCTTCTTTTTTCCTTCACTTTCCCATGGACCAAATGAGCTGGAAGCCATTTTCAAAGAAATCGGGGAATGTAGCTTCAGGAATCTTCCTGATACTGAAGAACTAAGCAGGGGAAGCGTGGGGAATGGGTCTGAGCATGAATAGTCAAATGAACAGCTTGCCTTCTTAATTTCTTAATTTTTCTGTTCTTCTCCATGAACTTTTTACCACCTCTATATTCTCTTCCTCATGCATCCCAGAGTGGCAAAAATGCAAAGAATTGTAGCTAGCAAGGCAGCAAATGACAGACATTGGAAGGCTGAAAGAGGAACAAAACAAGGTGGGGGTATAGCTTTAGGTCTCTGTGATTTGAAACATTTTCAGACCTTTTTTCCATCATGGGGATTTTAATCTCATGAAAATAGATAGGACTATAAATGAATAAAATGAATTTTCATTAGGTACACAGAGTTTTGGTATTATATAGCAATTCCATGCATGAGAGAGTCAGTGTGTTTCTAAAGAGGCTTGAAATAAACTCTTCTATAAACAGAAACCTATAGATTCCATTTTGTTTTTTTCATGACTTGCAACAGATTCTTGAGTATAGATGCTGAGATTCATGCAATGTTTTAACACTTGTTTATGCTTCATTAACTTTTGTAATGGAAAACATTTCTTTCTTTGAATTGTCACAATGTAATTATATTAGTAATTCCAAATTAAAAAGTTAAAGTCTCATATGCAGTGTTGGAATCTAATATCATGGTTCATCAATGTTTGGAATTCAGTTGAATGGAATATATGGATTTTTCTCATGAGATTAGCCTTATAGCACAATTATATATAAATAATTGATTTTAATGATTAAAATACAATAATTTCCCTTCCAAATTGAAATAAAAATAATACATTGACTCAGCTGCCTATGCTATGAAATACTGACTCATTAGATATTTTATTTCAACTATGCAAGTTAGAATAAGTTCTGTCTTCTAGACCTGTAACAGAGCAATGCTGCAAGAAATCAGATAACAGTCCTAAATGAAACAAAATAAACAATACCTTTCTTTTTCTCTTTTGTTTGGGATCACAGGCAGTAGAATCTTCTTTAAAGTTGTGGCCACGAAGTTGGACAATGCCAAGAAAATTTCGGTTAGCTATCAATTTAATATCTTATTTATGTGGCCCTAATAGTCAGAAAGGAGCTCAGGTAACATAGTGCTTAAGGCATTTGACTGTTAACCAGAAGACTGGTGGTTCAAAACCACTAGCCACTCCTCAGAAGGAAGGTTGGGCAATCTATTTCTGTAGTGATATTGCCTTGGAAACCCTAGGAGGGGTCACTATGAGTCAGGTTTTATTCGACCACAGTGAGTTATTTTTTGTAATAGACAAAGAATGAACAAAAAGATAGAAAGAATGTGCAAAAAAAAAAAGAAGGAAAGGTTAAATTAATTCCAAAGACTGTTAGAACTTTATGAAACATATCTAAATACTTTAAAAGCTAAAGAAATGCAAAATCCTAATAATCTTAAAAACCTTAAAATTGTCAGAATGAGATAATGATATAACTAGTGTTGTGCTGTAAATATCCAACAACCAGGTCTCTGTGGCTGGGGGAAGCCCAGATTTGTTGCACTTCATGGTGTAAATCCTTTCACTATGGCCAATGTCAACTTACCAGTGTGGCATCACTAAACATGAAGGTGGAAAGAGGTGTACAGTTAATGTTGAAAAAGGTATTTGCAATGAATAAATCATTGGTCTTGCAAAATTCTATTATGTGATCTCCAGCATTATTTCTATCACCAAGACCATATTTTCCAACTACCAGTGATTCTTCTTTGTTTCCAACTTTTGCATTCCAATCACCTGTGATAATCAATTTCAGACTGCAGAAGTTGGTAAGTCTTCAAATTCCTCATCTTTGGCTTTAGTGGTTGGTGCATAATTTGAATAGTAGTAACTTGTCTTCCCTGTAGGTGTATGGATATTATCCTATCACTGAAAGCATTGTACTTCAGGATAGATCTTGAAACATTCTTTGTGTTAATAAATGCCACACCATTCCTCTTCAATTTGTCATTCTTGACATAGTAGATCATATGATTATTATAGATAGCAGTAAAACACTGTCTGATATATTACTGGAAAACTTTATGAATAGCAGGATCATATAGCATCTAAATTTCTAACTTTTAAGGAAGTGCCACAGTGAGTGTATCATATTACAATCCCATCAACATTGTGTCAGAGTTCCAACCTCCTCAGCATTATTTATTTATTTTTCTATTTTTCTGATCATTGCTATTACTGCTGGGATGAGATGATATCTCATTGTTGTTTTGATTTGCATCTCTCTAATGGCTAATTCAACAACACAAATGATGACTATATATGTGGACTTCACCAGATGGAGTACATAGGAATCAGATCAACTACATCTGTGAAAAGAGGCAATGGAGAAGCTCAATATCTTCAGTAAAAGCAAGGCCAGGAACTGACTGTGGAACAGATCATCAGTTGCTCATATGCAAATTCAAGTTGAAGCTGAAGACAAGCCCACGAGAGTAAAAATGTGACCTTGATTATATCCCTCCTGAATTTAGATACTATCTAAAAAATAGATTTGATGCCTTGAACACCAATGACCAGAAACAGAGGAATCATAAGATGACATCAAGAAGATCATCTGTGAAGAAAGCAGAAGGTCATTAGAAAGACAGGAAAGGAAGAAAAGATGAAAACAGATATCAGAAGAGACTCTGAAACTTGCCATTCAATGGAAAGTAGCTAAAGTAAATGGAAAGAATGACAAGATAAAAGAGCTGAATAGAGATTTCAAAGAGAAGCTCAAGAAAACAAAGTCAATTATTATAATGCAATATGCAAAGACCTGGAGTTAGACAACCAAAGGGGAAGAATATGGTCGGCATTTCTCAAGCTGAAAGAACTGAAGAAAAAAACAAACCTCGTGTTGCAATATTGGAAGAGTCTATGGGCAAAATATAGAATGATGGAAGAGATATCAAAAGAAGATAGAAGGAATACACAGACTCACTGTCCCAAAAAGACCTGGTTGATGTTCCTCCATTCCAGGAGGTGGCATATGATCAAGAACAAGTGGTATTGAAGGAAGAAGTCAAAGCTTCACTGAAGGAATTGGCTCCAGAAATTGACGGAATGCACATTGAGATGTTTCAACAAACAGATGCCATGCTGGAGGGACTCACTTGTCTATGCCAAGAAATTTGGACGACAGCTACCTGGTCAACTGACTGGAAGAGATCCATATTTATACCCATTCCATAGAAAAGTGATCCCACAGAATGTGTAAATTATTGCACAATATCATTAATATCACACACAAGTAAACTCTTGCTGAAGGTAATTCAAAATTGGTTGCAGCAGTATATTGACAGAGAACTTCCAGAAATGCAAGCTGAATTCAGAACAGGATGTGGAATGAGGGATATCATTGCTGATGTTAGGTGGATCTTGGCTGAAAGCAAAGAATACCAGAAAAATGTTTACTTGTGTTTTATTGACTATGCCAAAGCATTCGATTGTGTGGATCATAACAAGTTATGGATAACATTGAGAAGAATGGGAATTCCAGAACACTTGATTGTGCTCATCAGGAACCTGTACATATGCCAGGAGGCTGTTGTTCTAACAGAACAAGGGGATACTGCATGGTTTAAAATTGAGAAGGGAGTGCAGCAGGGTTGGACCTTTCACCATACTTATTCAATCTGTATGCTGAGCAAATAATTGGAGAAGCTGGACTATATGAAGAAAAACGTGTCATCAAGACTGGAAGATGACTCATTAACAACCTGTGATAAGCAGATGACATAACTTTGCTTGGTGAAAGTGAGGATGACCTGAAGCACTTAATGATAAAGATTAAAGACTTCAGTCTGCAGTATGAATTACATCTCAACATAAAGAAAACAAAAATCCTCACAACTGGACCAATAAGCAGCATCACAATAAATAAAGAAAAGATTAATGTTGTTAAAGATTTCCTATTACTTGGTTCCACAATCAACACCAATGGAAGCAGCAGTCAAGACATCAGACAACATACTGACTGGAAAAATCTGCCTATAAGACCTCTTCAAAGTGTGAAAAAGAAAGATGTCTCCTTGAAGACTAAGGTGCTCCTAGCCCAAGCCACAGTATTTTCAATTGCCTCATATGCATGTGAAAGGTGGACAATGGACAAGGAAGAATCAAGAACAGTGGATGTGTTTGAGTTGTGATGTTGGTGAAGAATACTGAAAGTTCCATGGACTGCCAGAGAACTAACAAATCTGTCCTGGAGAAAGAGCAGCCAGAATACTCCTTGGAAGTGAGAATGGCCCAACTTCATCTGACTTTGGTCATGTTGTTAGAAAGGATCATTCCCTGGAGAAGGATATCATTCCTGGTAAAGTGGAGGGTGAACAAAAAATGGGAAGTTCTCAACAAGATGGATTGATATGGTGGCTGCAATGACGGGCTCAGGTATAGCAAGGAGTGTGGGGCTGTCGCAGGACTGGACATTGTTTTGCTTTGTGGTACATAGGGTCACTATGGGTCAGATCTGACTCTGAAGCATCTAACAACAACAACAACAACAATGGCTAATGATTATAAACATCTTCATGTTTTTGTTGGTCTCCTGAATGTCTTCTTTGGGGAAGTGTCTGTTCATCTCTTTTTGCTCTTTTTTTTTTTTCTTTAATTTTCATTGTGATTGGGGTGAAATTTTACAGAGCACATTCATTTTCCATACATCAATTCATACACATTTTGTTTCATGACATTGACTATAATCTCCACAATGTAAGTGCTCCTATCTCCCTGTGTAAATACTGACCTTCCATTTTCCCATGATTGATCATTCTAAAGAGTGTATCTACCTGGTATAAATGTTCACTCTTCTTTTTGCTCATTTTTTAAATTGATTTTTTGTCTTCTTTTTGTTCTTGAAGTGTTGAAGTTTTATATAAATTTTCAAGATTAGTCACATGTCAGATACTTTTTCGCCATTTTATTTTCCAGTCTGTAGTTTCTCTTTTCACACTTTTGGAGAAGTCTTTTGATGTGCTTAAGTAAGTGCTTAATTTTTAGGTAGCCCCAGTCATCTAGGTAATATTCTATTGTTGTGAATTTTCAGTTGTGTTTGATAGACTACGTCTGCCATCAATTAGGGCCCATAAATTTGCTCCTATTTTTCTTCCATAATCTTTATAGTTCTAGGTTTTACATTTAGATCTTTGATCCTTCTTGAGTTAGTTTTGCATATAGTGTGAGCAATGGACCCTGTTTCATTTTTTCTGCAGCTGACTATCCAGTTTTGCCAGCACTATTTGTTAAAGAGACTATCTTTTCCTCATTTAATGAATTTAGGCCTGTTTTGGAAGATTAGCTCTCCGTAAGTGGAAAGGTTTACTTCTGAGGTCTTAATTCTGTCCTGTTGGTCTATGTGTCTGTCATTGTACCAGTACCAGGCTGTTTTAACTATTTTGACTGAACAGTAGATTCTGAGATTGAGAAGTGTGAAGCTGCATACTTTACTCTTCTTCAGTAGTGCTTTGCTTATCCAGGGTTGCTTTCCTTTCTATATAATGTTGGTGTTATTTTTCCCATATCTTGAAAGAATTTTGATGGGATCTGAATTGGGAGTGCCTTATATCCATAGATTGCTTAGGTAGAATTGATATTTTCACAATATTAATTCTTCTTATTTGTGAGTACAGTGTATTCTTCTATTTATGTAGAACTCATTATGTAGTCATGTTTTGTAGTTTTCTTTGTATGAGTCTTACATCCCTAGTTAGGTTTATTTCAAGTGTTTCAACTTTTTGGTGGCTATTGTAAATGGTACTGTTTTCCAGATTCTCTTTTCAGAGTTCTCTGACTGTAGAGGTATCTGAATGATTTTGTATTTTGATCTTCTACCCTGACACATTGCTGAATCTTTCTATTACTTCCAATAGCTTTCTTTTAGAATTACTGCAATTTTCTCTATATAGGATCATATCGTCTGCACATAGGCATAGTTTTACTTCCTCCTTATTTCCTTTCTTGTCTTATTGCTTTGGCTAGGTCTTCCAGTACAATTCTGAGCAAGAGTTTTCCACACATCAATTAGTACACATTTTATTTCATGACATTGACTATAATCCCCACAATGTAACAGCTCCTACCTCCTGAGCTATCTCCCTGTGCAAATGCTGACCTTCTGTTCTTCCACGATTGATCATTCTAAGGTGTATATCTGCCTGGTGTAAATATTCACCCTTCTTTTTGCTCATTTTTTTAATCGAATTTTTTATCTTTTTGTTTTTGAAGTGTTTTGAAGTGATAAAGGGCCTCTTGATCAGATTCCCATTTTCAAGGGACATTCTTTCAATCTTTCTCTATTGACAACAACTTTGGCTTTGGTTTTATGTATATGCCCTTAATTATGTTGAGGAATTTACCTTCTATTCCTATTTTTCTGAGTTTTCATCAGAAAAGAGTGTTGCACTTTATCCAATGCCTTTTCTGCATTGATTGATATGATCATGTGGTTCTTTTAATTTATTTTATTTATGTAGTTGCGTATGTTGATTGCTTTACTAAAGTTGAACCATCCTTGCATACTTGGTTTGAATCTCACTTGGTCATGATATATTACTTTTTTTTTTTTTTTTTTTTGATATGTTGTTGGATTCTATTGGCTAGAATTTTGTTGAGAATTTCTGAATCTGTATTCATGAGGGATATTGGTCTATAATTTTCTTTTTCAGTGGTGTCTTTGCCTGGCTTTGGTATCAGAGATATGTTTGCTTCATAAGATGAATTTGAGAGTATTCCATAATTTTCTATGATCTGGAATACTTTAAGTAGAATCAGTGTCAGCTCTTCTCTGAATGTCTGGTAGAATTCACCAGTGAGGCTGAGTAAGCAAGGACTTTTTTCTCGGAGGGGAGAGGTGGGCAGAGAGAAAGTTTTTTTTTTTTTTTTTTTTTTAGGACTTCTCCAACTTCTTCTTTTGTTATGGTTCAATTGAAATTTTCTACCTCAGTCTTTGTTAGTTTAAGCAGGTAGGATGTTTCTAGAAATTTGCCCATTTCTTCTACATTTTCAAATTTGTTGGAGTACAATTCTTCTTAGTGTTCTGTTATTGTCCTTTTTATTTCAGTTAATTCTGTGTAATATCACTCATTTCATTTCTCATTTGTGTTATTTGTATCTTCTTCTGTTCCTTCACTAATGTTGCCAGTTATTTATTGATTTTATTATTCCTTTCAAATAATCAACTTCTAGTCTTGTTGCTTCTTTGTTGGTTCTTCTGTTTCATTTATGTCTACTCTAATCTTTATTATTTCCTTTCATCTGGTGACTGTGGGCTTTTTTTTGCTGCTCTTTTTAATTTCTTGAGATTGAAGGACTTTGGCTCTTTATTTCTTTCTGATGTGTGCATTTATTGCAATACATTAACTTATGAGCACTAATTTTGCTGTGTCCCAAATGCACATTGTGCTTTCATTTTCATTTGATTCTGGTGATATTTTTATTTTCATTTTTAAAATTTCTTCTATTAATCATTCTTCAGTCAGTTTGTTATAATGTGGTGGCTTGCATGTTTTTGTGAAGCTATATACTATTCCATCAGCATTTCAAATACCAGGAAGGTCACCCATGGTAGACAGATTTAAGTGGAGCATCTCAATTAAGACAGACTGGGTGTAAGGATCAGGTCATCCACATCTGAAAAAATTGGTCACTGAAAACCTTATGAGTAGCAGTGAAACACTGTCTGATACAATGCCAGAAGATCAGCAACTCAGGTAGGAACACAGTCAGAATATGACTAGGGCAAACCTGCTTGTAAAGTAGAGTTTATCTTAAAGATGTAGATGGAATAAACCTTTTGGAACTTTCATTTGCTCGTGGGTCATGACTCAATTTGAGAAGAAATAGCTGCAAACATTCATTAATAATTGGAATGTGGACTGTAAGAAGTATGAATCTAGGAAAATTGGAAGTTGTCTAAAATGAAATGGAATGCATAAAGATCAATGTCCTAGGCATTCGTGAGTTGAAATAGACTGGTATTGACCATTTTGAATCAGACAATCATTAGATCTACTATTCTGGGAATGAGAATTGAAGAAGAATGGCATGCATTCATCATCAAAAAGAATGTTTTAGGATCTATCCTGAAGTACAGCGATGTCAGTGATAGGACAATATCCATGCACTTACAAGGAAGACAAGTTAATACTACTATTTTTCAAATTTATACTTAACCACTAAAACCAAAGATTAAAAAAAAGAAAGATATTTACTAACTTCTGCAATGAAATTGACCAAAGATGCATCAAGACATATTGATTATTACTGGTGATTGGAATGCGAAAGTTGGAAACAAAGAAGAAGTATCAGTAGTTGGAAAATATGGCCTTGTTTGATAGAAATGACTCCAGAGATCACATAATAGATTTTGCAAGACCAAAGACTTACTTATTGCAAATACCTTTTTAAAACAACATAAATCGTGGCTATACAGATGCACCTCATCATATGGTATACACAGGAATCAGATCAACTATATCTGTGGAAAGAGGATACGTAGAAGTTCAATATCTTTGGTTAAAACCAGGCCAGGAGCTGACCGTGGAAAAGATCATCAATTATTCATATGCAAGTTCAAGATGAAGTTGAAAAAAATTAAAAACAAGTCCACAAGAGCCAAAATATGACCTTGACTATAGCCCACCTGAATTTAGAGACCATCTGAAGAATAAATTTGACAACTGCAACACCAGTGATTGAAGACCAGACAAGTTATGGGTTGGCATCAAGAACATCATGCATGAAGAAAGCAAAAGGTCCTGATGATTTCTTTGTTGTATATACTTGTGGTAGTTAAATTTGTGTGTCAACTTGGCTGGACCCGGTTGAGTGGCTGGGCCTGGTTGAGTGGCTGGGCATCTGGTGGTAGTTTTTCCCCATGATGAGACTGGCAATCAACTCCATGGTGGGATCTACCACAAGCAGCTGAATAGCTGCCTTTGGGATGTGCTCTGCTTCCTGTATATAAGAAGAAGGCTTGGGGATAGTCTTTAGCTTATGGCATTGTTGGACCCTGCATGTGGACCCTGCATGTAGCTGTGTCGTTGTTCAGCAGGCTACCATGCACTGCCAACCTTGAGACTTACAATGGACTTGAATTAATGGCCTGTCATGTGGTTTGGTAACATCGGGACTGTGAGTTTTTACCTGTCAACCTTAGGCTTCTCAGCCTCAGCGGCCAGCAGTTGTCTGAGTGAAGAAATGCCTTTAGCGCTAGTGGGCTAGGAGCAAGAGGCAGAGCTGGATGCCAAGGTTGAGGGGCTTCCACCCAGCCACTAGAGCCTGGCACTTTGAACTTAGACTTAAAACCTCCAAACTGTAAGAGAATAAACTATTGTTTGTTAAGGCCATCCCATTTGTGGTATTTTCCTGTCAGAGTGGCACTAGGTAACCAGTACAATACTTTCCTGTGCTGAGTTCTTCTTGATTAAAGATTTATTTTAAATTTTCTTCATTGTTGTTGATTTTGTGTTTACTCTGTTTATGGTGTTCTTCTTTCTTATTTTACTCAAAAGATTTATTAATTTTTTTGAGATTATCCTGAAATTCACTTTTGTTTTCCTGATTTTAAAACAGTCTGCTCTATCGAGATATTGCGTTAACTTCCTCTCCATATAGAAATTCTATAACCATATAATTTATTCCCCCCTTTTGTTTTAAAGTCTTGTCATTTGCAGATCGATGTCTCTAGTCCCTTATTTTAAGTCTTACAGCTTTATTTTATTTTTTCAAAATTCTTTGTCTGGTGTTAGGTGATATTGTCATGATTGTTGCCTGACATTTTTGGTTCTCTGTCCAAAGGCCTTCTTGAAGTATTTCATGTATGGGTCAGTCTAGTTTTTACAAAATGCCTTTATTTCTGTTTCTCTGGAAATGTCCTAATTTCACCATTATATCTGAGGGATATATAATTCTTGGTTGGCAATTTTTTTTTTTTTTTTTCAAAATTTTATACGTGTCATCCCATTGCCTTTTGCCTGAATGATTTCTGCTGAGAAATCAGAGCTTAGTCTTAGTAGTTCTTTTTAGGTAACTTCCATTTTTTCCAAAGCTGCTCTAGGATAGTTTCTTTCCCTTTGGTTTTAGAGTGTTTGATTGTGATGTATCTTGGTGATTTACTTTTAGCGTCTGTAGTATTGGGGGTTAATTTGTTTCTTAGATGAATATCTTCTCATCTCATGATATAGGGAAATTTTCTACCAGTAAATCATTAAAAATTTTATGTTATCATTTTGTCTCTTCCAGTTCTGGAATTCTGATCATGGGTATATTATTCTTAATGATGGTGTCCCATATAACTTTTAGGCTTTCTTCATTTTTTTGCGGGGGGGGGGATCGTTTTGCTAATAGATTATTATCAAGGGACTTGTTCTCTAATTCACTGATTCTGACTTCCATAGATTCAAGCCTACTCTTTTGTACCTTCAATGTATCATTTATTTCTGAAGTTTTAGTGTTAATCTTTTAAATTTCTAGTGATTGTTTTGTATGGTTTCTAATTATGTATTTATTTTGTAATTTTTTTTCTTATATTGCTTTCTTGAATTTTTCTAGAGTTTTTTCTGTTTTTTTCCTTGATCTCTTCAAGGGCCCTATATATGTATTTTGATTTCCTTATCAGGTTCCGTTACCAATTCTTCCTCAGGGAGGTTTCCTGGTTCATTTTGGTCACTTGCTGGAAGCATTTGTTCTATTTCTTTAGGTGATTTGATATTGTCTGTTGTTTTTGAGGCATTAAGGTGCTGTTGTATTTATTTGTTAATTTTATGTTTATTTGCTGTGTCCTTGTTTTTCATTATGTTTTGTTTTTACATATTTGCAGACAGAATGAACATGATACTCTGGTTGCTAGTCGGGCTGCACTGAAGTGCTCAGCGCTTAACTCTGGGAAGAAGTGTGGCTCTGTTTGCTGGTTTCACAGGGCAGCAGAGGGCAGGTTGAGTGGATGCTGGCCACAGTCTGTCATTGGTCCAGTGGTTCAGGAACAATCATTTACACTAGCTAAATGGATGAGGCAACAAGTGTGGTAGGTGTAGCTGACTCATGGGGGTGCAGTCATCACCTTCCACCACACAGAGGTTGTGAGTGGCAGACAAGTGATCACACAGTTATACTACTATCATCTCTCACATGGTGGGGTGTGTGTGAGTGGTTGGCCTGCATGTGCACAACCCTTTGCTGGGTGGGGGAGAGATGAATGGCAGGTGGGAAAATGGGGGGAAGGAGTGGCAGGTGGATCATGTGGGGTCATAGTGTCACCTCTCACTAGATAGGGGATAGAGGAGTGAGTTCAGCTGGAGAGTGGGCAGGAGATGTAGGGCAAGTGGCCAGCACTGCTCTACTGGGTCAGTGGGTAAGAAGGGTGAGGCAAGCTGCTGATTCCATTACAGAACAATCTGCCATTACTCAGCTGGGTCAATAGATGGGAATGGCAGAGTGAGGAGTTAGTAGCATCTAGAGTGGTTTGCTGCTGCTCGGAGGGTTGTTGGATAGAGAGAGGAGTGGCGATTGGGGTGTGGGGAGAGGGTGATGGTCAGAACTGGGTCCTTGGCATTTTGGGCTGCAAGGATTGGATGTGTTTGCACCACTAATCACCAGAAGGTAGAAGGAAGAGGAGAATATTCCTCTGGTCACCAGATGAGGGTACATGGTCACTCCCTGTTGGCTGCAGCCAGCAATGGGGACCTTATTGCTCTCTAGGTAAGTCTACATAGTTATCTCTGTGTCCTCTTGGAAATCCTATGAAGTTATCTTCTGTGCTTCTCACTTGGAATTGCTGCTGTCTTTGTTTCAAGATAGCCCCATGCTGTGTTGGGTCAGCTGGCAGGGCCTCTCCACTCTATCTGTTCTCATTTACCATTTTTAATCAGTTTCTACTTCCAATATATGTTTGATTTAGTTCTTTATTTCTTCATTTGATGTTCAGGGTTCCAGGATTGTCTTCTGCATCTGTTTCACTTAGTTTCTCAGGTCTTTGCTAAAGAGGGATGGTATGGTGTGCCTGACTAAGCTGTCAATTTTCTGATATAATTTTTTAATTTCCAGCTTCTTTTGAAAAACTTCATGATTGGGCAATATTGGCTGTATTTCTACATATGGACAAGCAACTGCAGCTGAGAAGCACCTGAGCCCTCTAGAAAAGTCAAGCCCATCCCATGGCCTCATCTTATTGTTTTACTCATTTGTTTTCTCTATGTATTTGGATGCCAGCTTCTGTTTTAGAGTCAGGTAAAATGTTCAGTAGGCCTGTATATTTTCAAACACTGACCTGAGAAACTAAGTGAAACAAATACAGAAGATAATCCAGGAACCTTGAGCATCAAATGAAAGAATAAAGAACTAGATCAAACACTTATTGGAAGAAGAAACTGACTAAAAACAGTGAATGAGAAGCTGTTATAAAATCTAATTTTAGTTTTATGAAGTGTATTTTGGATGATTTTGGGGAAAGTATGAACTTTGTCATACTTTTTCAAGCTCCTTCTTGAGGTTTTTAAGTACTGGTTTAAGTGGTTTTAAAGGTTATTTAGAGCAGATTAAATTAATCTTGTATCATTCTTTTAAATCCAAGATAAAATTTGGGATAAAGTTGACTTTAGAAGTTTAGTAGAATAGGAACAAAATATCATTTTTAATTAATTGCACTATTAGTGCAAATATAAATATCATTAGCATAATCTATCACCATTCCCTTCTTTAGTTTCTTTGATAGACTCACTTTACTGTTTGTGAAATATCTGAACCATGTGGGATATTTCAGCCAATCTTTTCATTTATTTATTTATTTATTTACCTATAGAGGTCATAATGTAATCACTAGAGGGGAAGTAATATATGTGGATGGTGAAGCATCAGCTTTAAGCAGCATGTTTCACCTACCACACATGTGTTTGCCTTCCATGTATTCTTTAATGACAGATTTACATGCTTAGTTTCCTGTAGGTATAGCTGATTGTTTCACTAGAGAGAGACTAAAGATTAAACACCAAAGAATGTTCTCAATATAGATTAGAAGGGCAATTGACTGAATCAGGTCCAAGAGAAGCATGAGGCTTTCTAGTTTTATCTAAATAATGTAATTGCTGTTGAGGCAGTTAAATTTTCTCCAAATAAGACTTTTCTATTCTACCCCAAGACTTTTCTGCTTTTAGGTGATTAAAAAAAAAGAATAAATTTTGAGTTTATAATAAGAGTCTGGTATATTCTTCTCAGTTTTCTTTTTTCCCCCAGAAGTATGCATGTTTGTTTGTGTACACACACACACACACACACATTTTAAGTCAATTACTTTACAATTGTTCAAGTGAGAAGAAAGTATTCAATGGTAGAAGCATCTTCTAATTTTAATAGAAATGTTCACAAACTGAACTTAAAATATTGTTGTAGATGGACTTTTATAAATGCATTTGGAAATAGGAATAAAAAACAATTTGTTAGACCTGAATATAATAAGCATGAAAATGAATATATTTTTAAAGTTCCAATGTGTGGGCAAAATATTTACCATTAATTTCAAAAAAATGTTTTACTTAATTTTTTTTTAAATACAAATTTTATGGCAAAGCATAATTTACTGAAATAAGAAATATTATGTGTCTAACACAAGACCAAAAATAAGAAATGCATGGTATAGCAGGAAAAATTGGAATTTCATTCATACATATCAAGGATGAAACAGTTGGGTCAACTGTTTGCCAAGTAATTATGAACAAGTTACTGTTTGATTCTTATTTTTCTCAGCTGTAAAACAAACAAAATAATAAAATTATATTGTTGTTGTAGTTGTTATGTGTCGTCTAGTTGGACCCGACTCATTGCAACCCCTCCTTGGGTTTCTGAGGCAGTATCACTACGGAAATAGATTGCCCCATCTTCCTTCCGAGGAGTGACTGGTGGGTTTGAACCACCAGCCTTCTGGTTAGCAGTCAAGTGTCTTAGGCACTAAGCTACCAGAGGACCTAAAATTATATTAGAATCTATTAAAAGTACATTAGAAACTATTAAAACAAAAAACAAACAAGCTTACTGCCATTGAGCCGATTGAGACTCATAGTGACTCTTCCTGGGTTTCTGAGGCAGTATCCCTATGGAAGTAGATTGCCTAATCTTCCTTCCAAGGAGTGGGTGGTGAGTTTGAACCACTGGTCTTGTGATTAGTAGTCAAATGCCTTACACACACCACCACCAGAGCTCCTTTGAATATATTAGGAGTAAGATATAACTTTGAGGACTAAGATGCACTTGACCCAAGCCAGGATATTTTCAAATGCCTCATAAGCATATGAGAGTTGGACCATGAATAAGCAAGACCAAAGAAGAATTTATGTATTTGAATTATGGTGTTGGTGAAGAATATTGAATATACTATGAATTGCCAGAAGGAACAAATCTGTCTTGGAAGAAGTACAGCCAGAACACTCCTTAGAGATGAGGATAGTGAGTCTTCCCCTCATGTGCTTTGGACATGTTATCTGGAGGGATCAGTCCCTGAAGCAAGACATCTTGCTTGGTAAAGTAGAAGATCAATGTAAAAGAGACAGACCCCTAGGAAGATGGATTGACACCGTGACTGCAACAGCAGGCTTAAACACAGCAACAATGTGAGAATGGCGCAGGATGGAGCACTGTTTCATTTTGTTGTACATAGAGTTGCTATGAGTCAAAACTGACTCAATGACACTTCACAAGAACAACATTAGGATGAAGAAGATGATATTGACAATATTTGGCAATTTTGACCAAAAACAAAAGTAATTTTGTCTAGTCCATGTAAGAAAATAAAGAAGAAATAAAAAGGCTATTTTTCTCCCCTCTCCAATTATTTTAATATTGTAACTTTATTAATATTTCTCTGTGCACATTACCTCTTTATCTATTGTATGTTGACATCAATGGTAGGAGCTCTTCTGGCTTAGTGGTTAAGGATTTTGGCTGCTAGCCAGAAGGCTGGCAGTTTAAACCCACCAGCCACTCCTCGGAAGGAAGGTTGAGCAATCCACTTCCGTAATGGTACTGCCTCAGAAACCCAAGGTGGGGTTGCCATGACTCAGATCTGACTCGATGGCAGTGAGTCTTTTTTTTTTAAATACATCAATAGTTGTCTATACTCCACATCATATACCATTGTCATTCAATAAAGAGTGTATCTCATAATTAAATTATTATTAGAGACTTTCAGATATTGATTACTTTAACTATAATGCTCCTGGGGTAATCAAGTTGAGAAATATCCCCAAGGTGAAAGCAATTTACCTTCTTTTGATCGACAAAATCAAAGACAAGTCACATAAATATTTCCTGCATTTTGACTTTCTTTTGTTGCTTTTTCTTTTTGTAGTCATTTCTCAATGACAGAAAAAATTTCCCAACGGTATTCTAAAGAATAAAATATTTCCTTGAGGACATACAATAGTCCCTAAACAAACAGACAAACAAAAAAAAAAACCCTGAAAACCCCCAACATCCCACTCGAAAAATGTTTAGAGAAATAAAAACCAAAATCCAAACTCACTGCTGTAGAGTGGGATCTGACTTATAGCTTCACCTCCTTGGGTTTCCAAGGCAGTATCACTATGGAAGTAGGTTGCCCAACTTTCCTTCTGAGGAGTGGCTGGTGGGTTTCAACCGCCAGCCTTCTGATTAACAGATAAGTGCCTTAAGCACTGTGCCAGGGAAATACCAATAAATAAAATTAAACAGATTTCTTTAAGTTAAGACTTCTCAGGAAATTTAATATGCTAAATCTTCATTATGTATCACCAAGAGAAGGTGAGTGTCAAGGTTTTTCCAAACTTATTTACCTTGGTTCATTATTTTTGATGGAATAACTTTTAAGCTATTATAGGATGTTTCTTGGAATACAGTTTGCCAAGGTACAGTGTCAGATTACCCAACAAGCAAGGTAAGTACAGACATATTTGTGCTTACTTATTAATCTGTAGTGAACATTAATCAATTTTTCACCACATCAAAGATCTTGCTTCTAGGTAGGGCTGATATTTGTTTTATTTCCCAACTCCACAATACCTTCCAACTGAGTCAAAGCCTCTTCAAATGTACAAATCTCTGACAGGGACAAAGTATCCAGTAAGCAAGGTAAGCACAGGCTTACTTGTGCCTACTTACTACTCTATACTGAATAATTTCACATGGGTTAGATGTCCGTACTGAATAGTTTTACATGGTTTTCACCACAGATGTGGGGAAACCCATGTGAAATTTTTCACTACAGATCATACGTAAGCACAAGAAAGCTTGTGCTTACCTTATTTATTGTGTAATCTGCCCCGTCAATGTATGAAATAGTTGTACTGAATTACCAAAATTTACTTTTAAAATTTCTTGACCTATCAGATATCTTAGTGTGAAAGCCCAGATCTTTATGGAAGTAGCACAATATTTGGGTAAATAGGAAGTTTAGTACCACCTCTGACATCAGTTTCAGAGCCCTTACATGCCTTATTCAAATCTCACTCAGTAAGAAATTTTCCCTTCTTGAGGAAGAAATTAGTTCTTGGCTCAGAAATCAACCAGATGGCCAAGTAGCTAAGCTAACTTTACAATGCAGAAATTCCATCTCCAGATAAGCAGTGACCTACAATTGACTTTTACATACATATATTTCCTTTACAAAAGAATTGAAATGTTTTAAAATCAATTTCAGTCCAAGCTCACTTTGGTTTGCAATAGACCTGTGTTGTTGTTGTTATGTGCTGTCCGGTCGGCCCCGACTCATAGCGACACTTCCTTGGGTTTCCTAGGCGGTAC
>NW_006921709.1:2637312-2647266 GCF_000298275.1 Orycteropus afer afer
GCTGGTGGGTTTGAACCACCAGCCTTCTGGTTAGCAGTCAAGTGCCTTAGGCACTATGCTGCTAGAGCATGTTGGTAGTCCTTTATCCCAAAAACTATTATTATAAAAGTTGTAAAGCCTCCTCCTCACATGCTATCTCCTTGAAGAAACTACCTAACAGGGCACGTGGATGCATAATGTTGGATAGAGTAAGACTTTTAAAATTAAACTTAGATTATTTTAAATCTATGATAAGAATAAGAGTTATATATTCAGAAGTGATATAGAAACTCTGAACTGAATAAATCTCAAGCAGTGCCTGAGACATGATTTTATATTTTCATTTCATCTGAGGAGAGTCCTTCAATGTCTACTACATGGTTTGGAGCATGATGGGTTAGATGAAATAGTCCAATTTCTTGTTGTTGTTGTTTTGTTTTCTCCTGTTTTATTGATATCGAATGGCATTCCCTGCAAAGATATGGTGTGTAAAGAGGGTGACTGTGCACCTCAGTTTTCCTGGGGAAGTTCCAGCCATACCTTGTCCCAGTGAAATGTGTCTTGGTTTAGAAGATGAATAATATGGTTACCCTATGAAATATTTATTTCTATCTCATGTAATTCAAGTGCTGAGGAACAAGGATGTCTCCTTGAGGACTAAGGTGCACCTGACACAAGCCATGATATTTCCAATCACCACGTATGCATGTGAGAGCTGGACAATGAATAAGAAAGACCAAAGAAGAGTTGATGCTCTTGAGTTGTGGTGCTGGCAGAGAATGCTGAAAGTACCATGGACTGCTAAAAGAACTAACAGATGTGTCCTGGAGAAAGTGCACCCGAAATGCTCCTTGGAAGCGAGAATGGCCAGACTTCGTCTCACTTATTTTGGTCATGTTGTCAGAAGGGACCATTCCCTGGAGAAGGATGTCATGCTTGGTAGGGTAGAGGGTCAACGAAAGAGGGGAAGGCCTTCAACGAGATGGATTGACATGGTGGTTGCGATGATGGGCTCAAGTATAGCAGGGATCATGGAGCTGGCACGGGATCAGGCAATGTTTCGTTCTGCTGTGCATGGGGTCGCTATGAGTCAGAAATGACTGGACCACACCTAACAACATCTCAAGTAAGTTTTAAATGAGTGAAATATACCCAGTAAGGTCCAATTTTCATGTTGCCACACCTTGATTTTCAATTGCTTATCTTAAAATGAGGATAAATATTTTTAATACTTTGATAATTTCTTATTTTTATGTATCATTGAGCAGAGCAGAAGAAAAATGAGTTCAATCTATACAAACTAATTCTGATTCTACTACACATTATGTATTTTTTTATGGTTTTCTTTTTCTCTTTATCTTCTTGTTAAGATCACATATAGCTAAGGTGGTAAAAATTACCAACGACAATCAATGACACAGGTACCATCTGGTAAATGAGAATGAAAGCAATACATTTGAGCTGGATATAGTTTCTCTAATCACTAATTGTTTACAGACTGACTCATAATCAGTTACTTGCAATTTCAACTTTGAGGTACATGGTTATATTTAACAGCAACACAATTTCATCCTGGGATCAAAGAGGAAGGACTAAAACAGAAATATGGAGTCTGTGTTTCAAATAAAATTGATTTCCTTCAATTTAAGTAGATAACAACTGGAAAAATAAATCTACAGGAAAATGGATGAATGTAAGGTTCACTTTGATGAAATTGCGAATAGTAGATCTGACTAATTTTACAATATCCTGTGGAGTGGTGGTGAAGCTATTCTGGAGATAAGAGTTTAAATACAGCCACACTACCTTCCTTGGTCAATATTTGCCGAAATGCCAATGATAAAACTAAATATACTGAGAAATTATAATTATTTATCTAGGGAAGGAAGTCATAAAATAGTATGGTTCTGAGTTCCTAGAGACATAAAAAGCATTTTATCTTGAATTTAGTAACATTGTCTATTTAATGATGCATTTAGAAGTACAACAGTACTGATGTATTTTATGGCCTCATCTAAGAACTAAAAGTACAAATATGCTTTATACCAGTCATGTAACAGCTTGTTTGCTTTAGTGATTTAGAAAATACTCTGTAATGTGCTATATACCAAAAAAAAAACCTGTTGTCATTAACTCTGAGTCACAGTGACCCTATAGGACAGAGTAGATTTGCCGACCTTTCAGTCAGCAGCTGAGCACTTAGCCACTGTGCCACCGGCGCACCTTTATATGTTGTACAGCAATTCAAAATTTTCATTTGGGCTTCCAGATTCTATGTGGCTTTTCTCTTATCTTTCAGGTGTAAGACTGGTATGTCATGCTTTCTTGATATTACCTTGTCATATTTTTTTGAAGAGAAGAACAAAAACACAAATAAAGATCAGAAGTTACATTTCATTATTATTATGGTGATTCCCAATATTTATTTCAGTTTCTGTTTTCCTCTCCAAAAATATAACCAGGTGTTTTAGTTACCTCTAGTGCTGCTCTTAGAAGGAAGATTGGGCAATCTACTTCTGTAATGATACTGCCTCAGAAACCCAAGGAGGGGTTGCTATGAGTTGCATCTGACTTGATGGCAGTGAGTTTGGTTTTGTTTGGTTTTAGTGCTGCTCTAACAGAAAATACCAAAGAAAGATGGCTCAAACAAACAGGAGTTTATTTTATCACAGGTTTGGAGACTAAAAGTCTGAGTTCAAGTTCCAGACTCTAGGGTCTGGGTAAAGGCCCCTTGACCTTGGGCTTTAGCTCTGCCTCTTGTTCCCAGCTCACTGGAGCTGGAGGCATCTCTTCACTCAGGCAGCTGCTGGCTGCTGAGGCTGACAAACTCAAGGTCAAAAAATAAATGGTACAGTCCCAAGATTACCAAACAACATGGCAGGCCACTAGTTGAAGTCCAGAAACAGTCCCAAGATCAGCAGGAAACATGGCAGGCTGCTAAACAAAGACTCAGCTACATACAGGGTCCAATCATGCCAAAAAGCTGCAGAGGCTGATGTCAAAGCTTCTTCTTCTATACGGGAAGCAGACCACATCCCTAAGGGAGCTATCAGCTGCTCCAATAGATTCCACCATGGAGTTGATTACCAGTCTCATCATGGGGAATCACTACATCTAGCTGCCCACTCACTCAAAACCAGGCCCAGCCAAGTTGACGTGCAACTTAACTACCACACCAGGTGTCTTCCAGTATCCATGATATGTCACTCTTACACCTTGAAGGCTAAGAGAAAGACCCCTGAGGACAAGATTTCTAAGAATTAACAGTTAAAAAGAAATATTTTTAAAAATAAAACTATAAGTTTTTCAGTGTTTTACAGAAAATTAGAAGTTTATGGTAAAAACAAACAAACAAACAAATATTACAGGTCATATCACAAAGTCCAAAAGTCTTGTAAGAAAAGTAGACTCAGTTTCTTCTTCCACTGTTATTTCAGCTGCAAAATAATTGCCATCCTGTCGATTCCAACTCCTAATGACCCTCTTTGGGCTTCGGAGGTGGTAAATCTTTACAGAAGTAGATTGCTCAGTCTTCCTTCCATGGAGTGGCTGGTGGGTTTGAAGTGCCAAACTTCTGGTTAGCAGTCAAATGCCTTAGGCATTTATGCCACCAGGGTTCCTTCAAAATAGTCTAAGTAACTGATTTTAAAAATATCATTTATTTTAGTTACACAGAAAGTTTCTCAAGATTTCACTGTGCTTTAGTGACATTTTCTTATTGAAACACTATGAGCTTTTCAGAAAAAGTACCAAATATATTGACATTATTTATTGAGCACTGTTGCCATAGTTGTTATGTGTGTTCTGTTAATTCTGACTCACGGCAACCCCTATAACAAAATAGAACTGTCTCGTAGTTTCTGAGGCTATCATCTTTACAGGAGCAGAACAACAGTCTTTTTTCCTGTAAAAAGCCTGATGGATCCAAACCAAAGACAGAACTTTCAGTTAGCAGCTGGGCTTTAAATCATCAAGACTCCTTTGTTGCCACAGTTTGATATTAAAACATATCAAGTGTCTGTGGAGGCAAGTTCCTCGTGAACATGAAAAAAATTTAGATTAATAGAGCAGAGAGAATGTAAAAATTTGATTGCATTCTAATCTACTGACCACTTTAAAGTTGTTGTGAATTTTCTTCATATATTGTGTACTTATTTTAGTTGGGAATGAGATGAGTTGAAGTACAGTTTTTTTTTTTTTCTTTTTTGACAAACTAATAGAATAACACTATTTACTTTATAAAATAAAGAAAAACAACACAAAAAACAAATTCCTAACACATGTCCAAAATATCATGGAGGTTCCACAAGGAGGAATGAACATGTTTGAGTAATTTGACTGACTCTTTGCTTAATAAAACAAATAACACTCGTTGAGAAATGAACTAACTCTTTTGTAGTAGATATTTATTTACTCTTTGGAAAGCATTTATTTTCTTCAGATATTTTAACAGGTCTGGTAGGAGCTCTGGTAGCACAGTGCCTAAGGCACTTGATTACTAGCCAGAAGGCTGGCGATTCAAACCCACCAGCCACTCCTCGGAAGGAAGGTTGGGCAATCTACTTCCATAGCAATGCCTTGGAAAACCCAAGGCGGGGTCACTATGAGTTGGGTTCAACTGTATGGCACATAACAACCACAACATAATCTGGTAAGGAGCTCTGGTAGCTTAGTGCCTAAGGTACTTGACTGCTAACCAGAAGCCTGGCGGTTCAAATCCACCAACTACTCCTTGGAAGGAAGATGGGGCAATCTACTTCTGTGGTGATACTGCCTCAGAAACCCAAGGAGGGGTCACTGTGAGTCAGGTCCAACTCGACGGCACATAACAACAACAACATAATCTGGTAGCATAGTGCCTAAAGCACTGGACTGCTAATCAGAAGGCTGGTGGTTCAAACCCACCAGCCACTCCTCGGAAGGAAGGTTGGGCAATCTACTTCCATAATGATACCTCCTCAGAAACCTAAGGAGGGGTCACTATGAGTAGATCCAACTCGAGGGCACATAACAACAACAACATAAACCACCATTAAGGAGCTCTAGTGGTGTAGTGCTTAAAGCATTTGACTGTTAAGCAGAAGGTTGGTGGTTCAAACCCACCATCCACCCCACGGAATGAAGACCAGGCAATCAATCTATTTCCATAAAGATTTACCACCTGGAAAACCCAAAGGGGGTCTCTATGAGTCAGAACTGACTCTATGGCAGTGAGTTTGGTTTGGTTTGGATAAAATACCATTAAGCATGGTTAGTTTTTAATTATTCAAACTGAAGAATGCCTGCAAAGTAACAGTGTATTAGATACTTATTAAAAACAAAAACAAAACGCATTGTCATGGAGTCCATTCTGATTCATAGAAACCTTATAGGACAGAGTAGAACTGCCCCAGACAGTGTTGAATTACCCAATAAGCAGGGTATAAAAACCAAAACTAAACTCACTGTCATCGAGTTGATTCTGACTCAGCGACCCTCTTTGGGTTTCCAAGGCAGTAAATCTTTATGGAAGTAGATTGCCCAGTCTTACTTCGGCAGAGTGGCTGGTGGCTGGTTAGCCATCAAACGCCTTGGGCATTGGGCCACCAGAGTTCCTTTAAGGAATGTAGGCATGTGTTTATTTGTGCTTACTTATAAGCCTGTAGTGAACAATTTCATGTTATTTCACATCAAAGATTCTGCTTCTAGGTATGGCTGGCATCTGTCTCTCTTCCAACCCCACAGCACCTTCCTACAGCATGAAAGCCTCCTCATATTAATAATCCCATGACAGGGACAGAATATCCAGTAAGCAAGGTAAGCATGGGTGTACTTGTACTTACTCACTAATCTGTAGTGACCAGTTTCACATGTTTTCCATCACAGGGTGGAACTCACGTGAAATTGTTCACTACAGATTAGTAAGTAAGCACAAGTAAGTCTGTACTTACCTGGATCATTGGGTAATCCATTCCTGCCCAAGGATGTAATTTTCACAGAAGCAAAATGTCACATCTTTCTCCTATAGAGCACCTGGTGGGTTCCAACAGCCAGCCTTCTCATTAGCAGACTAATGCTTAACCATTGTACCACCAGAACTCCAAAGACACTTAATAGGACTGAGTAAAGAACTGTGGCCGGTGTTTGAAAGGGTTGGTATAGCTATCTCTTATTAATGCACTTGCAGCAGTGCATTAATTCAATGTCCTCTAGAAAACAAGAGAAAGAGAAAAAAGCTAAATGATAAATGATATTTATGCAAATTAGAGAAAATTACTTCCTATGACCTAGTTGATATTTGTTCATAAACATACTTATATATGAATTTCAGTTTCTTTTAGGGAAAAAAAATGCTTATGTATTACTTCAAGGTCATCTTTCTTAGCCAATAACTCCTCTATGGAAAGCATTTTGTTGGTTCAGGTGCTTTAGAAAATCCAGTCCAGTGTGAAAGTTTGCACTTGTTATCTAAAAATGTCCTCTCAAGAATAAGCATGCCATATGAAGTTTGCAAGCTGAAGCTGTCTCCAAGACTTAATAGTTTTATCCCTCATAACTCTGGCTTGCGGAAGTGGAGTCATTCATTAGAGAGACTTCAGCTGTCTGGTGGCTGTACTGCAGGCTCTCTTTGGAGAGATTACACATCCTATAGTTCCCTTGAGTGGGAGGTTTGCCAGCTTGACTAATGAAGACTGTCACTGTGATGCAATCACCAGAGCCAGCAACACCTTCGTGTCATTGCTGGGTTATATAGCAGAGTTGCACTTCTGGTTTTTAAGCGAAGTCTGCTTCAGTATCTATGCTTGTCTTCAGTTGATGTCAAATGAACATGTTGCTAACTATGTATAGCAAAATAGAAAATGCTTACATCTTCAACTAGTCTCAGGTAAAGGGTACAAGATGAGGGGATGTCAGTCCTCATCAGAGGTCTGTAAAATGGCAGAATCGATAAAACTATAAAGTACATTTACTGCCTAGGCACTTAAAGTAAAAATGATGAAGATAAAAATTATAATACAAATTATGATGAGTTCACTGTGGCAAGAATCATTGGAGGAGACTTAATTTCCATTAAAAATCACATCTAAATATGCTAGATGTAAATCTCATTTTTCTAATTTTAGAGCATCTCTTTGAAAGCATCTCTTACACAGCATTTTAGAAGCATTATTTTCTTCATTCAGTGATGCTAAAAAAACCTGTTGTCAAATCGATTCTGACTCATAGTGACCCAGTGAGTGACAAATACTATCTTCTCCATTGTAAATGCAGAGAAATTGATCATCAGAGAAGTTAATAATTTAGTCATCATGAAACAACTGGTGGTAAATAGAATCTGAAAACAAAGAATGAAAAATAAAATAAAATTCATCTCTTTGTTCCCTTGATGCAAAAACTATTGAAGAGGTCATAACCAGTTAGTGTCAAGTCAATTCCAACTATGGTGGCCCTGTTTGTTTCAGAATAGAGCTGTGCTCCACAGGGTTTTCAATGGCTATGATCTTTAGTAAAGGAACCCTGGTGGTGCAACAGTTAAGTACTTGGCTGCTAACTGAATGGTTGACAGTCTGAACCTACCCAGCTGCTCCATGGAAGAAAGACCTGGTGACCTGCTGTCATTAAGATTACAACCTAGAAAAGCCTATAGGGTGTTTCTACTCTGTCTCATACATTGCTTTGAATCAAAACTGACTCCAAAGCACCTAACAATGATATCAACAATCTTTTGGATGTAGATTGTCAGGCTTTTCTTCTGTTGTACCTCTGGGTGGCTTGAACCACTAACCTTCAGTTATCAGCTGGTGCTTAACTATTTGCACAACCCAGAAACACCCAAAGGGGCCATACTTCCACTGAATTAATTGGGATTAACAAAATTTAAAGACAATTCACACCAGAAACTTAGCTACACCTTCCTTTTGAAACTTGCTCACAGCTGGAGTGGCAGCATGAGATTGTGGGAGAATAAGTCACTGGAAGTCAGCATTGTTGACTTTGTCACTCACTAGCTGTTTGACCCAGAGGGACTGGTACAGAGCAAGAAGGCAGCGATAGGGATCCAGGTAAGGGGAGGTTGGAGAGGTTTTGAACAGCTAAGGGAGACAAACTTGTCTGTCGGTTTGTCCTACTGTGGTGGCATGTTGCTGTGAAGCGTAAGGCTGTGCCACCAGTGTTTCAAACCCAGGGGAGTGTACATGATGCACAGGTTTCAGCATGGCTTGCAGACTGAGACAGACTAGGAAGAAGGAAGAGGCCACACACTTCTCAAAGAATGACCAGGGGAAACCTTAAGAATAGGAGAGAAACACTGTCTGATACATTACTGTGCAACTTTATGAATAACAACTCTGAAACATTGTCCAATACAAAGCAGGAGGATGAGCCACTTAGGCTGGAGGGCTCTCAAAATACAACTTGGAAAAGCTGCATCATCAGACTAAAACCAACCTTACTGATATGCATAGGATAAAGCTTTCAAGACTTTCAAGACCTCCATTTGCTGATGTGGCACCACTCAAATTGAGGAGAAGCAGCTGTAGATATCGATTAATAATCAGAACACGGAATGTATGAAATATGAATCTAGGAAAATTGGAAGTTGTCAAAAATGAAATGGAACACATAAAAATTGATATCCTAGGCATTAGTGAGCTGAAATGGACCAGTTCAGACTATTTAGAATCATACAACCATATGATCTACTATGCTGGGAATGACAACTAGAAGAGGAATGGTGTGGCATTCATCATCACAAAGGAGATTTCTAGATCTTTCCTGAAGTACAATGCTGTCAGTGATAGGATAATATCCATACACCTACAAGGAAGACATTTAAAGTGACCGCGGGGACAGCCATTTTGAATGTTTACAAGCGGTGGCCATTTTGGATATTTAAAGTGACCAAAAGGGGACCGGAACAGATCGAGGAGTCAGCCGCAGGGACCCAGGTGAGGAGAGAGAACACAGGTCATGCCCCACTAGCAGCAAGGCAGGAAGGCAGGGAGAGGACAGAAAAGGAAAAGGTGATCGGAACAGATTGAGGAATCAGCTGCAGGGATCCAGGTAAGGGTGGCTGGAGAGGTTTCGAACAGCTAAGTGAGACAAACTTGTCTGTCAGTTTGTCCTACTATGGTGACATGTTGCTGTGAGTCTTGAGGCTGTGCCACTGGTGTTTCAAACCCAGTAGGATGCACATGGTGTACAGATATCAGCCCAGCTTTCAGACTGAGACACTAGGAAGAAGGAGGAGGCCATCCACTTCTCAAAGAATTGGCCAGGGAAAATCTTATGAATAGCAGAGAAACACCATCTGATACATCACTGTGCAACTCTATGAATAGTCCAGAAACATTGTCCAATACAGAGGAGGAAGATGAGTCACTTAGCTTAGAAAGCTCTCAAAGTAGGACTGAGAAAGAGCTGCATTATCAGAGTAAAATCAGCCTTACTCATATGGATAAGGTAAAGCTTTCGAGACCTCCATTTGCTGACGTGGCACCACTCAAATTGAGGAGAAACAGCAGCAAACATCCATTAGTAATCCATTAGTAATTGGAACATGGAACGTTTGAAGTATGAATCTAGGAAAATGGGAAGTTGTCAAAAATGAAATGGAACACATAAAGATTGATATCCTAGGCATTAGTGAGCTGAAATGGACTAGTTTTGGCCATTTTGAATCAGACAACAATATGATCTACTATGCCAGGAACGACAGTTTAAAGAGGAATGGCATGGCATTCATCATCACATAGGATGTTTCAAGATCTGTGCTGAAGTACAATGCTGTCAGTGATAGGATAATATCCATACGCCTACAAGAAAGACCCATTAAGATGACTTTCAAATTTATGCACCAACCACCAAAGCCAAAGATGAGGAAATTAAAGATTTTTATCAGCTTCTGCAGTCTGAAATTGACCAAACATGCAATCAGTATGTGTTAATTATCACTGGTGACTGGAATGCAAAAGTTGGAAACAAAGAAGAATCACT
>NW_006921709.1:2648193-2653974 GCF_000298275.1 Orycteropus afer afer
CCAACTGACTGGAAGAGATCCATATTTGTACCCATTCCAAAGAAAGGTGATCCCACAGAATGTGGAAATTATCAAACAATATCATTAACATCACACGCAAGTAAAATCTTACTGAAGATAATCCAAAAATGGTTGTAGCAGTATATTGACAGAGGACTTCCAGAGGTGCAAGCTAGATTCAGAGGAGGACATGGAACAAGGGATATCATTGCTGATGTCAGATGGATCTTGGCTCAAGGAAAAGACTACCATAAAAATGTTTACTTGTGTTTTATTGACTATGCAAAGACATTTCATTGTGCAGATCATAACAAATTGTGGATGACAGTGGGAATAATGGAAATTTTAGAATACTTCATTGGACTCACGAGGAACCTGTGCATTGACCAGGAGGTTGTCATTTGAGTAGAACAAGGAAACACTGCATGGTTTAAAATCAAGAAGGGAGTGAGTCAGGGTTGTATCATTTCCCCATACTTATTCAATCTATATGCTGAGCAAATAATCCAAGAAGTAAGACTATATGAAGAAGAACATGCCATCAAGATTGGAGGAAGAATCATTAAAACCTGTGATACGCTGATGGCACAACTTTGCTTGCTGAAAGTGAGGATGACTTGAGGCACTTACTGATGAAGATTGGCGAATGCAGTCTGCAGTATTGATTACATCTCAATATAAAGAAAACAAAAATCCTCACAACTGGACCTATAAGTAGCATCATGATAAATGGAGAAAAGATTGAAGTTGTCAAAGACTTCACATTTCTTGGTTGTACAATCGACACCAATGGAAGCAACAGTCAGGACATCAGAGGACATATAGCAGCTGCAAAGGACCTCTTTCAAGTGCTGAGGAGCAAAGATGTCTCCTTGAGGACTAAGGAGTACCTGACACAAGCCATGGTATTTTCAATCGCCTTATATGCATGTGAGAGATGGAGAATGAATAAGAAGATCGAAGAAGAGTTGATGCTTTTGAGCTGTGTTGCTGGTGAAGAATGCTGAAAGTTTCATGGACTGCTAAAAGAACTAACAAATCTGTCCTGGAGGAAGTGTAGCCGAAATGCTCCTTGGAAGCAAGAATGGCCAGACTTTGTCTCACCTAGTTGGTCATGTTGTCAGAAGGGACCATTCCCTGGAGAAGGATGTCATGCTTGGTAAGGTGGAGGGTTGACAAAAGAGAGTAAGGCTTTCAATGAGATGGTTTGACAAGGTGGCTGTGATGATGGGCCAAATACAGTAGGGATCAGGGAGCTGGTGTGAGATCGGGGGGTGTTTCATTCTGTTGTGCATAGGGTCACTAGGATTCAGACAGATTTCCACGGTACCTGATAACAACAACAACAACAACAGCTGTTTGACCTAGATTGTTTCTTTTTTGAGTCTGTGTTCACATCTGAAAATGAAGGATTGCTTTGTTGTTAGATGCCAGCTAGTCAGCTCTGAGTCATAACTACCCTATGTACAAGAGAACAAAACACTGCCATCCTCACAATCCTTGCGATACTTGAGCCCATTGTTGCAGCCACTGTGTCAATCCATCTCATTGAGGGTCTTGCCCTTTTTTTGCTGACCCTCTACTTTACCCAGCATGATATCTTTCTCCAGGCAATGGTCCCTCCTGACCAAATGTATGTGAGACAAAATCAGGCCATTTTTGTTTCCAAGAAGCATTCTGGCTGTACTTCTTCCAGGACAGATTTGTTCGTTCCTTTGGCAGTCCATCGTATTGTCAGTGTTTTTTGTCAATCCCATAGTTCAAAGGCTTGAATTTCTGGATGCTTCCTGTCAATCTACTGCTGGAATAATTTTTGAATTGTCTCCAGCAAAATTTTATTTGCATGTGATATTAATGATATTGTTTGATAATTTCTGCATTATGTGTTGGACCTCTACTCTTTAGAATGGGAACAAATATGAATCTTCTCCAGTCAGTTGGCCCAGTAGCCGACTTCCAGATTTCTTGTCATTGACAAGTAAGTACCTCTAGTGCTGAATATGTTTGTTAAAACATCTTAATGCATATTCTATCAATTCCTGAAGGCTAGGTTGGTTTGTTTTTTGTCCAATTCCTTCATTGCAACTTGGACTTCTTCTTTCAGTACCACTGGTTCTTCATCATATGCAACCTCTTGAAATAGTTGAACATCAATCAAGTATTTTTAGCAGAGTGACTCTATGTATTCCTTCAATTTTTTTTTTTTTGATGCTTCCTGCATCATTCATTATTTTGCCCACAGAACCCATCAATATTGCAACTCCAGGCTTGAATTTTTCCTTCAGTTCTTTCAGCTTGAGAACCGCCAAGTGTGTTCTTTCCTTTTGATTTTCTATCACTGGATCTTTGCACTTTTTGTTATTTTGTTACTTTGTCTTCTTGGGCTGCTCTTTGAAATCTTCTGTTCAGCTGTTTTATCTTGTCATTTCTCCAATTTGCTTTAGCTACTTGTGTTCAAGAGAAAGTTTCACAGTCTTTTTTGACTTCCATTTTGGTGTTTTCTTCCTCTCCTGTCTTTTAAAGGACTGTTTACTTCATGCTTTTGATGCCATCCCATAACTTGTTTTTTTTTTTTTTTTTTGTCATTGGTGTTCAACACATTGTTTTGGTTACCTAGTGTCACACTGACAGGAATATACCACAAATGGAATGGCCTTAACAAACAAGAACTTATTCTTATAATTTGGAGGCTTTAAGTCTGAGATTAAAGTGCCAGGCTCTAGAGGCTGGGTGAAAGCCCCTCAACCTTGGCGTTCAGCCCTGCCTCCTGCTTCTGGCCTACTGAAGCTGGAGGCTTTTCTTTACTCAGCTGCTGGCTGCTCAGGTGACAAGCCCAAGGTTGACAAGTAATAAGGCACAGACCTGATATTACCAAATCACATGGCAGGCCATTAATTCAAGTCTGTTAAAAGTTCCAAGATCGGCAGAGCATGGCAGGTTGCTGAAGAATGACTCAGCCACGTGAAAGGTTCATGCATGCCATAATCTAGAGACCATTTCCCAGGGCTTCTCCTTACATACAGGAACTAGACCACATCCCTAAAGCAGCTACTGACTGCTCACAGTGGATTCCACCATGGAGTTGGTTACCAGTCTCATCATGGGGAATACGACATCTACCTGCCCAGTCACTCAACCAGGCCCAGCCAAGTTGACACACAAACTTAACTACCACATATATCAAATCTATTCTTCAGATGATCTCTAAATTCAGGTGGGATATAAAACCACACTCACTGCTGTGGGGTTGGATCTGACTCATAGCAACCCCTCTTTGGGTTTCCAAGGCAGTATCACTGTGGAAGTAGGTTGCCCAATCTTCCTTCTAGGGAGTGGCTGGTGAGTTTGACCTGCCAGGCTTGCGGTTAGCAGTCCAATGCCTTAGGCACTATACCGCCAGAGCTCCTGGTAGGATATAATCAAGGTCATATTTTAGATCTTGTGGACTTGTTTTAATTTTCTCCAGCTTCTATTTGAACTTGCATTTGACCAATTGATAGTCTGTTCCATAGTCAGTTCCTGGCCTTATTTTGACTGATGATATTGAGTTTCTCCATCACTTCTTTCCACAGATGTAGCCACTCTGATACCTGTGTATTCCATCTGGCAAGGTCCATGTGTATAGTCATTGTTTATGTTGTTGAAAACAGGTATTTTCAATGAATAAGTCATTGGTATTGAAAAGTTCTATCATGCAATCTCCAGTATCATTTCTATCACCAAGGCCATATTTTTCCAACTACCAATGATTCTTCTTTGTTTCCAACTTTCACATTCCAATAATCAGTTATCATCAATACATTTATTTTGCACGTTTGGCTAATTTCAGAGTGCAGAATTTGGTAGAAATCTTTAATTTCTTCATCTTTGGCTTTAGAAGTTGATGCGTAAATGTGAATAATAGTAGTATTAACTGGTTTTCCTTGTAGGCATATGGATATTTTCCTACCACTGACAGCATTGTACTTCAGAATAGATCTTAAAACTTTCTTTGTGATGATAAATGCCATGACATACCTCTTCACTTTGTCATCCCTGGCATAGCAAATCATATAATTTTCTGATTCAAAATGGCCAATACTAGTCCTTTTCAGCTCACTAATGCCTAGGATATCTACCTTTATGTATTCTATTTCATTATTGATAACTTCCAATTTTTCTAGGTTCATACTTTGTACATTTCACAATCCAAATTTTGAGTCGTGCCCCATCTGCAAATGGAGGCCCTGAAAGTTCATTCCATCCATGTCATTGAGGGAGACTCTACATTGAGGAGGCAGCTCTTCCCTAGTAGTTGGAGTGCCTTCCAACCTGAGGAGCTCATCTTCCAGCACTATATCAGACAATGTTTCAGGCTATTTATAAAGTTTTTGAGTAATATATCAGTGTTTCTCTGCTATTCATAGGGCTTTCACTGTCCACTGTTCTTTGAGAAGTAGATGGCCCCTTTCTTCTTCCAAATCTGTCTTAGTCTGAAAGCTCCATTGAAACCTGTCCATCTTGGGTGACCCTGCTGGCATTTGAAATACCAGTGGCATAGCCTCCAGAGACACATTCAAGCCATCACAGTATGATCAACTGACAGATGAGTGGTAGAAATCAAGGATAAAAGGGAGTCACACTGGATATGTAACTTGAAATATTTTTGTAGAATGTAAAGTGCTCTC
Source organism: Orycteropus afer afer (assembly GCF_000298275.1). NCBI lineage: Eukaryota > Metazoa > Chordata > Mammalia > Tubulidentata > Orycteropodidae > Orycteropus > Orycteropus afer. The sequence continues at coordinate 2,652,861 of NW_006921709.1, forward strand.
CCAAAATAAGACACTGTTTATAATCATTATTATAAGTGTTGTAAACAAAGCCAAGTCAAGCAGAAGCTTATTCTATTGATGAGCCTGGAAAGGGTACTACGAGGATATCTATATGGAGGTGGAGGCACCCAAAATTCAAGCCCCCATTAGGAGAATAGAAAGGCTGGGTCTTCTCAAGCCTATTCAGGAGAACCACATGCAGGCAACAAGTTTCTAAGGTGAATGCTCAGATCCTGGCTTCCACTGCTATCCCAGTTGCCATCAAGTCACTTTCTACTTATGGTGGTCCTGTGTGTGTCAGGGTAGAACTGTGCCCCATAGAGTTTTCAATGGTGAATTTTTCAGATGTAGATCATCAGGACTCTCTTCGAACGTGTCTCTGGGTGGACTCCAACCTCCAACCTATCAGCTAGCAACTAAGTGCATTAATCATTTGCACAAGTCAAGGACTCTTCCATAGCTATGGCCATAGTAAAAAATATAAAAATAAAAATGCTTGTCCCAACTATTTATTATTTTTCTTTTACCAAGTAATTATTTTTACAGAAGCTTTAATTTTATGCACATGGTAAAAATGATTATTTACATTTCAGGGGAGAAAACAAGGCAGGCTTCAGGTAGCTACCTTTTTTCCCCTGGTCAGAAGCTAGTTCTGAACTCTTTGTGTGTGTGTGTGTGTGTGTGTGTGTGTGTGTGTGAGATTTGGGTGAAGGTTTACAGAGCAAATTTACTTTCCATACAGTAGTTCACATACTTCGTCTCATGACATTTACCACAAAGCAACAGATCTCCTCCCACTTCCTCCCCATAGTTACCTCTTCCCTGTGTCTATCCCTCCATGGACTCCTGCCCCGTGAGCTGTCTCCCTGCGCATCAACAGCCCTTCTTTCTCCCATGATTGTTCTCTCCAAGGAGTGTATCTACTTGAGGTAAATGTTCAACTCATATACCTGTCTTTTGTCTGGCTGAAAATTCAGCTACAGGGTTTAATTCAGTTCCAGATCCAATGGGTGACCAAGTAGTCTCAGTAGTTCCGCCAGGCTCTATCAGACAAGCAAATCTGGTCCCCTCCCCCCCTTTTTTTTCTCCAAATGATTTTGAGTTTTGTTCCACA
>NW_006921709.1:2668141-2679251 GCF_000298275.1 Orycteropus afer afer
ACAACCAATATACTGCATGCCAGCTTGAATCTCTCGGCTCCGCTGTGCTTGTGGAAACAAAGGCGGCTGCAAGCCCCACCTCCTACAGAGACGGACTTTGAAGCTTGGACTTGTCGGCTTCTATACACTTGTGAGCCATTTGCCTAAGATAAATCTCTCTCTCTCTCTCTCTCTCTCTCTCTCTCTCTAAATATATATATATATACCTTGCTGGTTTATTTTTGTGTTTCTCTAGAGAACCCAATCTAACACAGAGTTCGTGTGGGCCCAGAAGCTAGGTGGGAGTGGGGGATGGCCGCACCTTTGTTCACCAAGCGGTTGTGGGGTATAAGAGTAATAAGAACAATGTGGTACCTTTTCAGTCTTGCAGGTCCAGAGTGTCCTTGGGGTTACTGGAAAGTGTTCTTAAGTCCCAGGAATCTGTGAGAGCACTGTCTCTTTAAATATCCAAAATAGTCAAGCCACTTTTAACCCTTCAAAATGGCAGCACCCTCCGGACCTGCAAAAGTCCACAGCTCAGCCCGCCTTTCTCTCTTCACTGTCTCCATTTATTCCCCAGCCACCAGAGCAGTCCTCTGTGCAGACCCTGGCTAGCAGGGCTGATTTTTAGGTTAATTCTTAAGTCCTGCCACCACTCGGGAATCTCCAAACTGTCTGAGCCATCAAGGGTCGCTCAGGATCGCTGCCAGACTGCAGCTCCGTATGTCTCCTTTTTTGGTATTTTCACTCAAATTCTTCTGCTAGTTGGGGTTTAGTCCACTTCCATATCCTCTCTTTCAAGCCTTCGTGGTCCAAGATTATCTTCTGTGTCTGTGTTATTTGGTTTCCCTTTTCTTTGTCAAAGAGGGTCTGTGCGGTCTTTCTGCCTATTCCGCCATCTTGCCGGAACCCTAGTTCTGAAGTCTCAATGTAACAAATATTTATATTTTGGGTGACGTTTCTGGAGCTCTGGTGGCATAGTGCCTAAGGCATTTGACTGCTAACCAGAAGGCTGGTGGTTCAAACCCACCAGCCACTTCTCTGAAAGAAGATTGAGCAATCTACTTCCATAGTGATGCCACCTGGAAACCCAAGGAGGGGTCACTATGAGTCAGATCTGACTTGATGGCTGTGCGTTTGGTTCTCTGTTTTTTTGTATAGTCAATTCATTTAGGTCATATTTATAAACATGTGCTTTGGTTACTGTGATGGTTATGTTTGTATGTCAACTTGGCTGGGCCTGGTTGAGTGGCTGGGCAACTGGTGGTAGTTAAACCCCATGAGGAGACTGGCAGTCAAGTCCATGGTGGGATCTACCACAAGCAGCTGAGTAGCTGCCTTTGGGCATGTGGTCTGCTTTCTGAATATCAGGAGAAGCCTTTGGGAATGGTCTCTAGCCTTTGGCATGCTTGGACCCTGCATGTAGCCATGTTGTTGCTCAGCAGCCTGCTATGCTCTGCTGACCTTGGGACTTACAATGGACTTAAGTCAATGACCTGCCATGTGGTAACATCGGGACTGTGCCTTTTTACTTTTCATCCTTGGGGGGTTCTCACCCTCAGCAGCCAGCAGCTGTCTGAGTGAAGAAATGCCTCTAGCTCCAGTGGGCTGGGAGCAGGAGGCAGAGCTGGACCCCAAGGTTGAGGGTCTTTTACCCAGCCCCTAGAGCCTGGCACTTTGAACTTGGACTTAAAGCCTCCAAATTGTAACAATAAACTCCTGTTTGTTACGGCCATCCCATATGTAGTATATTCCTGTCAGAGTGGTACAAGGTAACCAGAACAGTTACTTTGTGCCGCTCTAACAGAAATACCATAGGTAGAATGGCTTTAACAAATAAGAGTTTATTCTCTTACAGTTTTGGTGGATAGAAGTCCGAGTTCAAAGTGCCAGACTCTAGGGATTGGGTGGAAGCCCCTTGACCTTGGGCTTCAGCTCTGACTTTTGCTTCTGGCCCCCTGAAGCTGGAGGCTTTTCTTCACTCAAGCAGCTGCTGGCAGCTGAAGCTGACAAACCCAAGGTTAACAAGTAAAAAGGCACAGTCTCAATGTTACCAAACAATGCAGTAGGCCACTAATTCAAGTCCAGAAAAAGTCCCAAGATCGGCAGAGCAAGGCAGGCTGCTGAACAACGACTTGGCTACATGCAGGGTTCAAGCGTGCCAAAAAGCTGGAGACCGTCTTTAAAACTGCTTCTTAAATGCTGGAAGCAGACCCCATTTTTAAAGCAGCTACTCAGCTGCTCCGGTAGATTCCACCATGGAGTTAATTACCAATCTTACCATGGGTAGTAACTATATCCAGCTGTCAAACCACCCAACCAGGCCCAGCCAAGTTGACATACAACCTTAACTACAATAACATGTAAATTCATTTATGATTTGATTTAATTTATTGTCCACATAGTCCCAAATGTCTTAATTGAGTGACTATTTTTTCTTCCAAGACTGAATTAGCTGCATTGATGGAATCAAATGGATATTTTTGGTACATGTAAAACATAGCCTTAAAATTTTTATTTATGATTTTCTTTATGTATCCAAGAGAGTAATCATACAGCTGCAAAGGATACAGTGAGAAATGATTAAAAACTCATCCAAATACTCTAATATGCAATGTGCTCTGCAGATAAAAATGATGCAGAGAGAACCTGCTTTATCCCTAAAAATAAGCATTTCTATAAACTAATTACCATTATTTGTTGTTGTTATTTGCCATCGAGTCGGCCCCAACTCACAGCGACCCCTCCTTGGGTTTTCGAGGCAGTATCACTAAGGAAGTAGAATTGCCCAACCTGGGGAGATGGGAAATTGCCTTGTGCTAAAGGCAGGTCTGAAGCCTTTTTCATGTACAGAGGAGGATATCTGCATTGTGACCACAGAATGTAAGTATTTTTATCAACATAAGGCAAACCGGAGAGTTATTTTATATTTTTGAGTTACATCTGCTGCATCTTCTCTAAGGAAAAATCTATAAAATAATTTTTTATAAAAGAAAGTAAGCTTCAAAAATTAAATTTTATGTTATTTTTGCAAAGATACTTTGAAGCATTAAGTTCAGTATCCAAAGAGTGCCTTAGTAGTGGAAGGTTTTGGGTGAAAAAATAAACCCTTGTGTTATGAAAATTGCCTCAGAGGATTCCATTGCATCAACATTCTTTTATTCATGAGTAATGACTGCCAACACTTATTTCAAAATGTAATGATGAATATGCTAACACATATTTTGTTCTATCCACAGTAATTGACTATATTAGGGACAAGAGCTAGTTCATTATCACAATGTGAATGTTGATCTGAGTGTGTCATTAGGGGTTTTCTTGACTTCTTTTGCATAAACAAGACCACATGGAATCAACTTGTTACAAATATATTTGTACAATGACTATTTTCCCTCAATTAGGGTCAGTTGAAACCACTGAATGTCATTTGCCTATACCAAGACCCAGTGTATTTCAAATTTTTCCTATCTTTTGCTATAGTGGCAAGTGCTAGAATTTTAAAATCAGAAGTCATTAGCTATATAACAATTATTGATATTTACTAGATGAAAGGTGTAGTTTTATCGAGAAGAAATAAAATTAAATTTTACTTATACTTCGTCCTGTAGGATTTAGAGATGTTTCTGAAAACAACTGAAAAGATTGGATAATGGACATAATAATAAAACAGGAATTACAAAATGGATTGAAATAATATATAACATTTAGTAGAAGGATGAACAACTAAATAATTATTGTTTATGTACTACTGAAAAAAAAAGGTCATTGTCAAAATACCACTGTAGTCTTGATAAAACTGTCATAGCTTTTATATTATTATTATTTTACTGTGGATTTCAGGTGCAATCCATGCTTCTGAACTATCATGCTTAGTAATATTTCAAATTGTTCTTTACACATTGGATCTCAAAAATCAGCATTAATTAGTACTCAAATTCCGTGTTTAAAAACAAAGCAGTAGGAAGTTATGCTGATTATATTTTATTCAAGTCACCCGACAATGTTACAAGTGCAAGTAGAGTTGAGATGTTATTATGATTTGATCAGAAGAGAGCTACCTCTTGTTTTTGCGGGTGTTTTTAGCAGAGATAAGAAAATGTACTTGGGTTAGCTGAGTCAGATGTGCTTCTTGTTCTGAAATGGATATTTAGCATATCTAAGACTAAAAGCCAAATTATTTCTTTCTTACGCGCATTGGTCTTGTTCACATTTTGTTACCACTTACCTCCTAACACATTCACTAGGTTGTTCATTGTGAGGGATTTTACCATTCTTTGTGAGCAACTTACATTAAAAACAATGATCTATTTCAAAAGACAATTATTTTAAACTATCAAACAAAAGAAATGTATGAATTTGAGTTCATAGCATCCATATTAACATTTTGAATCATTTTGCTAAATTCCCCAATCTTATCTAAACACTTGGGTGACTTAGTTTTAGACATGCTTCCATTAAGCAACAATGGTAATACCACCTTTTGGAAATTTAACACTGTTACTTTTTATTTTGTAGTTAGTTACTTAGGTAAAATACACCAAGGTATTTTTCTTCTTTCCTCCATGTTCTTGCCAGTTTGTCTAGTGTGGTGCTAGAATGCTGAAAGCTATGCCACCCTGGTGGTAAAGTTTTAGACGAACTTCCAGATTAAGGCATGCTACAAAGGCCTGGTGCTCTACTTCCAAAAGTTAGCCAGTAAACACCCTTTGGACCACAACATACTATTGTCCATTACGTTGTTGTTGATTTTATGTGCCGTTGAGCCGGACCCGACTCATTGCGACCCCTCCTTGGGTTTCCAAGGCAGTATCACTACTGAAGTAGATTGCCCAACCCTCCTTTCAAGGAGTGGCTGGTGGGTTTGAACCGCCAGCCTCCTGGTTAGTAGTCAAGTGCTATGAGCTCCCCCCTCCCCCCTGGAGGCTGAAAGATACTTAAAACACACAGTGGCCACAAGATGGACTTCAGTGTATCAATGATCATGAAGATGGTGCTGGATGAGGTGATATTTCATTCTGTTGTGCATGGTTTGCCATGAGCTGAAGTTGACCCAATGGCAACTACCACCACCACCAACAACAATAATTTGTCTTCCTCTAGTGAAAACTAAAGAGCTCTGGTAGCATAATGTCTAAGGCACTTGACTGCTAACCAGAAGTCTGGTTGTTCAAACCCACCAGCCACTCCTAGGAAGGAAGGTTGGACAATCTACTTCTGTAGAGATACTGCCTTGGAAACCCAAGGAGGGGTTGCTATGAGTCGGATCCAACTTGATGGCACATAACAACAACAGCAACAGTAAAAACTAATTGTGAATTTAGTTCCTCTTGCTTATTGAGGTAGCAATTTTGTCAATGAGGCAGTCTATAAAAAAGAGGAATTTTATATTCAGACTTCCTTTTAAAATTTCTGTGTTTGTGAAATTGACTATCATCTTTGTTCTGTGCTATCTCTGGAATAGCCAACTTTTATCTTACAAAATGGAATAGAATTTTTAAATCAGTAAGCACCTTCAAAACTATTTGCTCTGACGTAGGATAAGGCACTTGACTGGTAACTGGAAGGTCAGCGGTTCAAATGCACCACCTGCTCCGTGGAAGGAAGACTAGGTGATCTACTTCTGTAAAGATGTACAGCCTCAGAAACCTAGTGGGGGTTGTTACGAGTCAGAAATGACTCGATGGCAGTGAGGTTTATTTATTTATTTATTTGTATTCATGAATAGACAAGGAATTTTGTTCAGAAGGAAGTAATCAGATCTGTGTTACAATGAAGAGTGGAAGGTGCTGTTGTGATTTATTTCACAGAAATAAAATTTTACTAAGTTTTTTTACTAAGTTCAGAGTTAGATGTACCATGACAATGATGAAGCTTCACTTGCAAGGCCACCATCTACAGCCTTAGCCGTACAATATGCTCACAAGAACATTTTGCTTTGTAAAGTTCACACCATATTTTAACCACAAGCAGTAAAAACCACTGTCTCTTTCTGGCCTGACTTCTCTTTTGTCACATTTCTCTGCTCAAGTACCACTGTAGCAGATAAAATTTTGTGGGTTCAGCTGAAACACAGATGAGTTAGGGATACATTAAGTATGAAAAAAGAGAGCTATATTTATATGGTTCACAGCAATTTCAAATTTTTTCTTTTCTTTTTTAATGCATTTTATTGAAATATAATTTATGTAAAGTGAAATACACAAAACTAAAGTGACATGGGTCAATGCATTTTATTTATTTATTTTTTGCAGTGTTCCCTCCCCTCTCCTCCCCCCTGGCAACCAACAAAGAAAGTTTCCCTCCATTTATAAACCTTTCCTTGACCCTCCACAACAATGAACTAACACTATATTTGTCCTTCTGTGATTGACTTATTTCACTCAGCATAATGTCCTCCAAATTCATCCATATTATGCAGTGTTTTGCAGACTCTGTGTTATTCTTTAGTGCTGCATAGCATTCCAGTATGTGTATGTACCATAGTTTGGTCATCCACTCTTCTGCTGATGGGCACGTAGGTTGTTTCCATCTTTTCACTATTGTAAATAGTGCTGTGATGAACATGAGCGTGCATATATCTGTTCCTCTTCTGGCTCTCACCTCTCTAGGATATACACTTAGTAATGGGATTGCTGGGTCAAATGGTATCTCTGATTCCAACTTTCTAAGGAATCACCACATCGCTTTCCATAGTGGTTGTGTCACTTCATAGTCACACAAGCAGTGTATGAGAGTCCCAATCTCTCCACATCCCCACCAGCATTTGTTATTTTCTGTCCCATTGAACCTTGCCATCAGTGCTGGGGTGAGGTGATATATTTCATTGTTGTTTTGATTTACATCTCTCTGATGGCCAATGATGGTGAACATCTTTTCATGTATTAGCTGACCACCTCAATATCCTCCTTGCTGAAGTGTCTATTCATGTTTTCTGCCCATTTTTCAATTGGACTGTTAATTCCTAGGTGTTGAGGCATTGGAGTTTTTTTTTTTTATCAATCTTAGAGATAAGTCCCTTGCCAGATATGTAATTATCAGCAAATATGAATTTGTTGCTGTCATTTTTGTCATGTGCTTTTTCATTGTGTCAATTTCTTTGTTCCATATAATTTTCTATTCTGAGCTCGTTTTGTTTATGAATCATGTCATCACTTCCTTCATTGCTATTGTTTTAGTATTTGCTTAATATTTGTGCTGGTCCTCTTTTTAATTTTGATGTGAAGGTTTATCATTTTTCTTTGAGGTTACCCTGTGATTTATAGTTTTCTTCCCAAGTTTAGAGCAGTCCGTTCTATCTTGTAGTTGTCTTGAGTTCCCTACCATCTAGAAATTCTGTAATGACACAGTTTTTTCCCTCTTTTTGGTTTGTAGTTGTCCTCATTTGTTGGTTGGTGTCTCTGGTTCCATTTTTACAATCTTGGAGGCTTATTTACTTTGGATACTTCCATAGCTGGGTTGGTTTCTGGGTATATCATCATGTGTGTTAATGGTCAGTTGTTGTTTGTTGTTGTTGCTTCTCTGTCCAAATGGCTCCCTTTAGCATCTCCTGTAAGGTTTGTCTGGTTTTAAAAAATCCCCTTAATTTCTGCTTATCTGGATATGTCCTAATTTCACCATCATATTTGAGGGACAATTTTGCTGGGTACATAATTCTTGTTTGGAAATTTTTCTGTTTCAGGGTTTTATATATACTTATATATATATAGGTTTTAAGACATCCCACTGTCTTCTCGCCTGCATGGTTTCTATTGAGAAATCTGAGCTTAGTCTTATTGTTTGTCCCTTATAGGTAACTTTTTGTTTTTCCCATGCTGCTCTCATGATTCTTTCTTTGTCTTTGGTATGGGTGAGTTTGATGATGATATGTCTTGGTGTTTTTCTTTTGGGATCTATCCTGTTTGGAGTTTGTTGCACTTCCTGAATGGATATATTTCAATGACACATAGGTTATTCCTTTTGATGGTATCCCACATGAACCTTAGGCTTTCTTCATTTTGCTTTGATCATTTTTTCTGATTGATCCCTTTCCAAAGAAATGTTCAGGTATTTGTATTCAATCTCATTAATACTGTCTTCCATTGCATCAATTCTACTCTTCTGTCCTTTCAATGTGTTATCTATTTCTGACAATTTAGTATTAATCTTCTGGATTTCTATCTGTAGATGTAGACTGATTTCATTTGGCATAGAAATAGAGTTCATTTATTTGGCATTTTCTTCTAAAAATTTTCTAGGGTTTTTTCTATGTTTTCCTTGGCCTCTCTCTCAATCCATTAAAATACCTAAATATAATTCTTTTGAATTCTTTATCAGGGAGTTCCAATGCTGTGTCTTCCTCAGGGATGTGTTTTGGGTCTGTATCCTGGTCCCTCATTTCTCCTGCTTTATCTTGCTTCTTTGTGTGAACTGTGATGTTCTGTTGTCTCTGAGGTATTGTGATGTTTTTGTGTTTATATTTAATTGGTGATTACATGTTAGAGTGACTTGCCCACAATTTTCATTTTCTTTGTTTTGTTTGTATATTATCTACACAGGCAGAGTACTGTGCTGTGCTCCTCTATTCACTAGTTGACAGCACTTATACACTCACAACCTGTCTCCTTTCCTTTGTCAGTCTCTCATATGTCCTTGCTGATCCTGGCAAACAGAGCCTGTTCTTAGGTCCCTGGAATCTGAATGAGAATGCTATCACTTTAAAATCCAAAATGGCCACCACTTGTAAACATTCAAAATAGCTGTGCCCTCGGTCACTTTAAATATCCCAAATGGCTGCCATGTGTAAACAATCAAAATGGCTGCACCCTCTGGACAACAGAAAGTCCTCAGTTTGTCTTCCTCCTTGCTGTTTCTCTTATTAGTCAGAGGCCACCAGAGCAGTTGTCCCTGCAGCCCTTGGTGACTGGGACTGATCTTTAGGTCAATTTTCAGGTCCCAAAACCACTTGAAAATATTCAGGCTGTTGGTTTTGTCTGAGTAGCTCACAGTCCTCTCCAACCGTCTCTGTACCCACTGTCTTTGTTCAGGTTTTTTCACTAATTAGTGCCTAATCCACTTCTGTATAGTTCTTTTCAAAGCTCAGGTTTCTAGGATTATCTTCTGTATCACTGTCAATTGGTTTTTCTTTTCTTTGTTGAAGAGAGTCTGTGTCACTTGTCTGCCTATTCTTCCATGTTACCGGAAGTCCCCTCGAATTTTTTCTTAACAATTAACAATGAATTAACAATGCTGGCAGTTGATGATGAGATCATGGTTTTAATCATCTTGGCTTTGATAATCAATGGATCAAATCCTGAAATCAAAGAAACTCTTATTCTAGGATAGGTGCCAATTCTCGATGTATGTCAGAACAAACACAATTCTCCAAACGCAGATACAATGTGTCCCCTGAAGCAATCAGTATACTGATTACTTAACTCTCTATTGGGTATAGTGGGAGATACAGAAGAAGACACAGAACTTTCTCCAAAGAGCTGATAGCAGCTGGAGGAAGAAGATATTCGTATTAAAAAAAAAACTAAACAGTATAAGACCCTAGGTACTTAAGGGGTACATCAGTAGTCCTGGAGTAGTAATAGCACCTACCAGAAGGTCACTGTATGCATCAAATGAGTTAATATGTGCATGGAATAGTATTACGTATAAAAAAAATTGCCATCAAATTGATTCTGACTCATGGTAACCCCACATGTGTAAAGTATAACTGTGTTACATAAGGTTTTCAATGGCTGATTTTTCAGGAACTATTGCCAGGCCTTTCTTCCAAGGCACCTCTGGGTGCACTCAAACTTTCAAACTTCAAGGTAGCAGCAGAGCACATTAACCATTTTCACCACCCAGAAAAGTATTACGAGACCCTCAAACTATTAGCGATGATGTTGGTGATAGTGATAAGATGATGTACTTTTGCTCATGTTTATCCCTAGACTAGAAATGCTCCTGATCACTCCCACAACACAGGCGTCTGTACCAAAATTGTCACTACTATCAGTTCAGCTAAAATGCCAAATATGGGTGTTGTACTTGGGAAAGCATTTAGTAATACTAGGATATAAGTACTTTAGAGAGATGCGAAATAAAGGCAAAAAGGCTATTGCTAGGTCTCCAGATAGTCCCAAACATCCACAGAATCAGTAAGTTTAAAAAACCATAGGATATTACCATGTATATTCATAGTCATGAACAGCATGAAAGTTGGTAATTCTAAAAGGAAAGTGCCCCAAAGTCACTAAATTTTCTCAAGTATACTGTAACACACATGTCTGTTTGCTACTCTCAAAGAAACAATAACATGGCTAAGTCTCTAAATTTTGTAAAAGTGCCTCTGATTGACAGAATCTAACCCAAAGCCATACTAGCAAGAGATTCAGGGAAATGTAGTTTCCAGTCTTCTGGAACCTGTGATGCTGAGGAGAGACAGACAGAGCAGAAAGAATTCGTACTTGCTGTGATAGTTAAGGTTGTGTGTCACCACATGGCTAGACTATGATTCTAAGTGGTTTAGCAGTTGTGATATAGTCATTTACCATGATGAGATCTGATATAATGTAATCACCTCCATGATGTGCTACAAGAAGCCAATCAGATGAAAGATAATCTGCTTGGGGGTGTGATCTACTTCTAATACATATACGGATGTCCTGGAAAAATTCATTGCCTTTCAGCTGCACCTGGATCCGGCATCTGGCTCATCATCTTTGGTTTCTGGACTTGAACCAGTAGCCTGCTACATTCCCTGCCCATCTTGAGACTGTTGCCTTTACAGCCTGGGAACCAACAGTCTGCCATATTACCTGCTTGCATTCATCAGCCTATGAAAGCAGCAGCCTGAGGTACTGCCTGCTGAACTTGGGTTCGTCAGCCTCTGCAGCTGCATGAGTCAGGAGAAGGCACCAGCTTGATGTTTGACATACGGACTTGGAACTTACCAACATCTACAACTGCATGAGCCATTTCCTTGAGATAAAGTTGTTGTTGTTTTTTTTTCTCTCTCTCTCTTTTTTATATATATGTAGGTGCTATTTCAGCCAGGGGGCAGTTTAAGCATAGGTACTGAAACAAGGCGGGCTTGTGCTTACTCACTGATCTGCACTGAACACGTTCCCTTGTTACCCTACCGAGAGAGACCAGGTCT
>NW_006921709.1:2679566-2681478 GCF_000298275.1 Orycteropus afer afer
TGGCAGTTCAAACCCGCCAGCCACTCCTCAGAAGGAAGATGGGGCAATCTACTTCCGTAGTGATACTGCCTCAGAAACCCAAGGTGGGGTCGCTATGAGTTGGGTCCGACTCGATGGCACATAACAACAACAACAACAATATTATCTCTCTTACTAGATACGCGATTCTACAAGTTTGGGACCGTGTTTTGAATATAGACCTTTATTGTTTGGCACAAAGGACTGGGTAGCATGATTGGGTAAGCCATAATGAAAAGGTTGGTGATTCAAACCCATCCAGAAGTACCTTGGAAGAAAGTCCTGATGATCTCCTTCTGATAGGTCGTAGTCTTTAAACACAATGAAGTGCAATTCTTCTCTTCACACTCCAGGCCCCCATGAGTTGGGATCAACAGGACAGCAGCTACTTGTTTATTGTTTGATTGTTTGACATTCATGAAAATCTACAGTGGAACAAAATCTGAACTCTGGGACAAGAAAAACAATAATTCAAACAAACAAAATTTTGGTTCTATTTTATGATGTCTAAAAATTACTAAAAATGTCTCAGTAAGACTAAAACATTTTAAGAAAATGTTGAATTCTCTATAGAGGTTGAACAGCTACATTGTGGATCATTGTGTTGAGTGGAAAACCAAGGATGGATATCCTTCAGTCTCTGCCACCCAGAGAAAAAGCAGTCTAGTGCCCAGGCATCCATGCTAGCTTATGATACACTCTGGTTGTCCATGTCTCATTCTCTGTATGGCAAAGCTGCATGGAAGTTGAAGAAAGTGATGAATTCAGATGAACTAGAAGAAGCCTAGGTCTATCACTCCAAGAGCATTGAAGGCAGCAAGTCATTTAATCCAGTATCTGGCCTTATAGTTTTACCTCTATACATGGTGTGGAATATTACTTTAAACCATCATTGGAGTCACTTTAAGGATGCAGAGTTCTGACTTTGAAATAGCTCTGTTAAATACAAGAAACAGTGGTGCACTGCAGTTCAGAAGAAGTTGTACATTTGGGAACTGCAGTAGTTCAGTTAGCAGCTGCTTCTCTATTAAGTTTTTTTTTTTTTTTCTTTTCTTTTTTTTCCCCTGTGAGGATAAAGTGCTTCATTGAGGCAAATGTTAATTTTCAAGTCAAATTCTGCTGGGTAGAGAGTGACTATTTATAGTGACTGTCTATGGGCAATTCTGAGGAAGATACTAGCTAGAACTGACAGTCTTTGGTCATGAGCTTACTCTGCTCTTTTTGTATTTTGATCATCACCTTGGAAAACTCAATGTAGCTAATAGTTATTCAATGAGAATGTCTGTGTATTGTGGGCTGGACTGTTCTATCTGTGTAACTTACAAATTTTTTAAAAGGAACTCATATAAGGATCCTCATTATTTCCTGGATTAAAGTTGTAGCTATGGCCCTCTGGCTCAACTTTCAGCCAAAGCATAGACAGGCCTATAAGGTGAACAATAACACCAGTGAGGTATGCATTCCTTAGAATAATAAACAATATGAAATCAAAAGGGCCACATTTACCCAGAGATAAAGCTCAGAAGGCAGGAAGGAATAGGAAAGAAGGAAAAAAGTAAATGGTAAACACAAGGAGGAAGTGGGAAAAGTGCTATTACATTGTGAGGTTTGCAATCAATACCACAAAACAAAATGTGTATGAATTGTTGGCTGGAAAACCAATTTGCATCAATCATGGGAGAACAGAAGGGCAGTGTTTGCACAGGTACACAGTTTAAGGGTAGAAGTGCATGGGAGGGAAGGAACAAGGAAGAGGTAACTAAGGGGAGGAAGCAGGAAGAGAGCTGTTACATTGTGGAGAATTGAAGTCAATGTCATGATACAAAATGTATATGAACTACTGTATGGAAAATGTATTTGCTCTGTAAACTTTCACCCAAATACAATAAAAATT
>NW_006921709.1:2681723-2698061 GCF_000298275.1 Orycteropus afer afer
CAGATCAGAATAAAAGTTGAAAGAAATAAATCATAGCTAAATGACAAACTATATATATCTTAGAGACTGTATAATGGGAAAATAATTAGCAATAACTTGCTAATTGTGACAGATGGGAGGGATATTACCTCAACAACACAATGAGTATGCCCTCAACAGTGTTGATTGAAGACAAATTGTGAAGAAATCATCTGTGGTATTCTGGGGTCCTTTTTGAAACATGATTCTACCACTATTCCATGCCCTTCTCAGATGTCCAATGATGTTTTATTTCTCTATTTTATTATAATCTGCTCATGGGTAACAATCCAATGTCATATTTTTTTGCCCTAATATATTACGTCTTTAGATCAGATTTAGAAGACACGTATGTCCCACATATAAGAGAACTTCAGGTTTCCATGGTTAAGTAAATACAGTGTTGTAGGGAACAGAATATTCTTACAGCCAGCCTTAGAAAGTGGTCCGCATGATAGAATGTGAGGAGTATGGATTCTACCTCACAGGGTTGAAACATGTACTCACTCTTCATCCTACATAGGAAAATTCCTACTGGAATCTCACTTCCCGTATCTGTAAGATGGGGGAGACTTCTTCAACAGTATCGTCTTCCATTCTTATTTCCATGTGACTTCTTCATCAGCCAGCTGTGAGCAATCTGGCTTTCTCTTGGGAGCTATATTAATAAATTCCATTGCCTTCCTGGAATAAACAGGTTTATACTAGTATGAAACAAGGCAACAAACATTTGTTTTCTGAGAAAAAATCAATAAAAAATTCTGGAAATGGTGCGAAGACACATGCCATGAATTCTTTAAATTGTATTAATATTGTTATTGCTGTTGTGACTACATACAGCAAAACATACCCCAATTCAACCATTTTTAATGTGCCATTTAGTGATACTGACTACATTCTTCAGGTTGTACAGTCATTCTCACTCTTTTCTAAGTTTCTCCTCCACCATTAACATAAACATTCTGCTTCCTAAGGTTTCTGTCTAATCTTTTAAATTGCTATTGTAACTTTACTTCTGTAAAGATTTACCTCCTCAGAAACCCAATGGGGGTCACTATGAGTTGGAATTGACTGGATGACAGTATTTTTTATTTGTTTGTTTGTTTGTTTGATTGTCACTTTGATCCCTTGTGGATAATTTTTAAAAGAGCATAAGGCTCCAGACAGACATTTTTTACTAGTTTACCTAAACTGTTGTTTGGTTTTAAGAAGACTTCAGGGGATATTTTTGGTTTAAGTTTTAAATATTATCTTAGGCCATATAAATATTTTCGGGGATTTATCCCTCCCCTAAGACACCAGCAAGTTTGAAGTCCATGAGAATTTAAATTCGGTTCAGCATTTTTCCCCTTCTGATCAGGATTCTTCTATAGAATTTTTAATAAAAATTTTCAGTAATGGTAGCTGAGTACCATCCAGTTCTTCTGGATTCGTGGAAAAGGAGTCAGTTATTCATGGAAGCAATTAGCCAAACATTCCATATCGTCTTTCTATTCTTGACTCTCTTTCTTCATCTGTTGATCCAGGCAAATGGAGACCAATTGTTGTGCTGTGGATAGCCACTTACAAGCTTTTAATATAACACCCCAGGCACTATATGATGAGCTAGGAGGTAGAACAGAAACACTAAACACATTATTAGGTCAATTATCTAAATGGTATATCCCATGAAGTCATAACTCTAAACCTGCAAACCAAGAAACCAAATCCTATGAGATATTGGTACATAAGTAGCCTTTTTCTCTCTCTCTCTCTCTTTTCTGTGCTTAAATATATCTGTGCCATGCAACTTTTGCCAATTCAATTTTTTGTTTGTGTACAACTTATTAATAGTTACATTAATTGTCCGTGCAATCCTAACCTCAGTCAAGGCAATGTTTCCACAATTTGTACTAAAAGACAAAAATTAAAAATGAAGTCACAGTGTTAAAACAAAATATCTATTTTATTATCACTATTCCTTAAAGAAAGAGCCCCCATGGCACAGTGGTTAAAGCATTTGACTGCAAACTGAAAAGTCAGTATTTCAAACATACCAGTAGCTTTGTAAGACAAAAATGTGGCAGTCAGTTTCTGTAAAGATTTAGTCTTGGAAATCCTATGGGGCAGTTCCACTCTGTCCTATAGGGTCACTCTGAGTCAGAATCAACTCAATGATAAGGTTCAATGGGTCTGATTTCTTAGAGAAAGGAGCTCTGATAGAACAATTGGCTGCTAACTCAAGGTCAGTAGTTCCAACTGGTTCAAACTCACCAGCTACTCCACTGGAGAAAGATGTGGCAGTCTGATTCCATAAAGATCACAGCCCTGAAAACTCTGAGGCAGTTCTACCCTATCCTGCAGGGTTGCTATGAGTCAGAATCAACTCAACAGCAATTGGTTCCATTGTTTTTATTTCTTTAAAGCAAAGAGTACAACAGTTTAATGCATTTTAATCTTTCAATTTACAATTCCCTTCATCTTACGGATGTTATACAAATATTCATTTAGTGAATTGATTTTAACACTGGCTTCATCTTGAAGACAGGATTTCTTCACTAACCCTACTAATAATGAAGAAAGAGCAAAAAGAAATGTTTTAATTAAGAATACAAGCACTCAATAAAATTTCCAAAATTGCAGATAAAGAGAATTGATGAAGATTGGATTTTTCTTGAAATATTTTTATATAGCGTATGGTAGTTATGTCAACTTGGTTGGGCCTGATTTTGAGGGGATGGGCAGCTGGTGGTGATTGTCCCCATGATGAGACTGGCAGTCAACTCCATGGTGGAATCTGCCATGAGCAGCTGAGTACCTGCTTTAGGGATGTGGTCTGCTTCCTGTATGTAAGGAGAAATTTTGGTAATGGTCTCTAACTTTTTGACACACTTGGACCTTTCATGTAGCTGAGTAGTCATTCAGCAGCCTGCCAGCTCTGCCAATCTTGGGACTTTTAATAGACTTGAATCAATGGCCTGCTGTGTGGTTTGGTAATATTGAGGCTGTGCCTTTTTACTTGTCAACCTTGGGTTTGTCAGCCTCAGCAGCCAGCAGCTGCCTGAGTGAAGAAAACCTTTAGCTTCAGTGGGCTGGGAGCAAGAGGCAGAGCTCAAGCCCAAGGTCAAGGGACTTTCAGCCAGCCCTTAGAGCCCAGCACTTTGAACTGCACTTCTAGCCTCCAAAACTGTAACAGAATAAACTCTTGTTTGCTAAAGCCATCCCATTTGTGGTATCTTCTGTTAGAGCAGCACCAGGTAACTAAAACATAGCCTTTATGTTCCTTTTAAGTGTTCCCTTTTCCAAGTTTAGGAGCACTGGTAGCATAGTGCCTAAGGCATTTGACTGCTAACCGGAAGGCTACTGGTTCAAACCCACCAGCCACTCCTCAAAAGGAAGGTTGGACAATCTACTTCTGTAGTGATACCACCTTGGAACTCCAAGGAGGGGTTGCTGTGAGTCAGATAAAACTCTATGGAAGTCCCTCCCACCCCAAATTTAACATCACTGTTTCCCTTAATCATTGCAAGCATCATTTTTCCACTCTACCATTCTGGGGCATCCTTTGTGGGAGTTCTTGTTTCTCAATCTCTCTTTACAACTGTATTACTCTAAATTGGATAAATTGTTCTAAGAATGGCCTGCACAGTACAAGGAACAGAGGAAATACCTTCTTAACTTGTGTTTACACTCTTACTTTTTTGGGAAGCTTCAGTTGGATTTCTTAGGTCTCAAATCACACCAATATCCATTGAGAGGATTTGAGTTTCCTGGGTCCTTCAACACAAACTAATATTAGGTCAAACCTTCTTTAAAATAAATAATCTTCTCATTTTTCTCCACCTCCATTAATGTCACAACCTTTTTTTTTTTTTTTTCCTGCAAGAGTCTCATGCCTGATCACCTTGCTTCTACTCTTGTTTCTTGTATTAATTATTTATTGCTGTGCAACAAATTACTCCAAAACTGAGCAGGTTAAGAAAATAAGCATTTATCAACTCACACAGTTTACATTGGTCAGAATTCTATAAAAGGCTTGGCTGGATGATCATGGATGAGGATTCTAATGAGGTTGCAGTCAAGTTAGGAGCCAGTGAAACTATCATCTGAAAACTTGACTGGGGTTGGAGGATCCCCTTTCAAGATGACTCTCTCACGTGGTTGTTCCTTGCCATGTGAGCTTCTTCATAGGATTTCTTAGACATGGCACTTGGCTTCTGTTTTTGTCTTCTAGTGCTGTTCTTACAGAAAATAACACAAATGGGTGGCTTGAACAAACAGTGATTTATTCTCTTAAAGTTTAAGAGGCTAGAATTCCTAGTTCAAAGTGCCAGCTCTAGGGGCTGAGCGAAAGCTCCTTGACTTTGGGCTTCAGCTCTTCCTCTTGTTCCCAGCCCACTAAAGCTGGAGGCTTTCTTAACTCATGTAGCTGCTGGCTACTGAGGCTGACAAGCCCAAGGTCAACAAGTAAAATTGCACAGTCTCAAAATCATCAAGCAACAAGACAGGTCACTAGTTCAAGTCCAGAAATAGTCTCCAGATCTGCAGACAACATGGCAGGCCACTGAGATGAAGACTAAGCTAAATGCAGGATCCAGATACATCAAAAGCTAGAGACACTTCTCAAAGCTGCTTCTTATATACTGGAAGCAGACCACATGCCTAAGGCATCTACTCAGCTGCTCACAGTAGGTTCCATCATTGGAGTTGATTACCAATCTCATCACAGGAATAACTACATCCAGCTGCCCAACCACCCAAAAACAGGCCCAGCCAAGTTGATATACAACCTTAACTACCACAGCTTCCTCTAGAATAATTAATTCTAGAAAGATAGAATAACCAAAAGTGGAAACCAGAATGTCTTTAATACCTAGTCTTGGATGTGACATAGCATCACTTCTGCTATATTCTATGGGTCATATAGACCAATTCTTATACAATATGGTAGGGCATAACACAGAGATGTGAATATCAGAAGATGAGGTTCATGGGGGACCACCCTAGAGGTTGGCTACCACACTTTCTTACAATCAATGCCCTTCCACAGAAATTGCACTACTCCCTTGCCAGAGATTCTCTATTACACTTAAATTAAAATCCCAAATATTTATTAGTTAAGTTTAAGTTAGTTGTTATAGCTGTACCCCCAAATATCTTTGGCTTAGAATATTTTTTTTAAAAAATTTACTCAAGTAGAAGACCAATGTTGGTGACTTAGGATCTGATACTTCTTCTATTTTGTGGGTTTACTCTAGTCTAGGTTCTTGAGGACTTCTATTCAGCCAACAAATGGGAAAAGAGATAGTGAGGAAAGAATACTCATTTCTTAGACTTTTTGGCTTATAAACTGGCACATTTTCTGGTCACACTCATAGGTCAGAAACATCATCATTAAATATCCTATTAATTCTTCCTTTTATGAAAAAATACATTCACACCTTCTCCCAAAGTGGTAACCCCAAGCCTTATCTAATTAGTCTATCATGCAAAAGACTAGAATTTCCAGGTAATGCATAATGCTTTCTAGTTGTTCTAGAGGAAGATCTCCACGGCCTTGTGGTATGTACCAAAACACAAAACAAAACAAAAAAGTGACCGGGCCCCTCCCCAACCTAATATTCACTAAGAAGCAGGGTCAGGAAAATCACAATAAGAAAAGAGAAGAATGGAAGGCACATCTTGGTCACACTTCAATTCTTAATTATAAAATGCTTCTTGGAAGACAGATATGTTAACACATCTATCTTAGAGGTGAGGGAAATTCCCTGATTAGAACCTTATTCTGTTCCAGGAAAAACAACAACATTCATTTCCATTTACTCTGTCTCTGTCTTCTGAAAGTCCTCCTTTTTCACAACATTTCATACCACATTTGAAGTGGATATTACAGAGTATGCTTCTCTCAGGGCTGTTCATTTCTCATCTTCCATGTCCAGACCACACATCTTGTGTCTCTGCTCTTCTCTAAGTCCTTGAAGTTTTCTACTTCAGTAGACAAATGTGAAAAGAAGTCATGGATAAAGCACTCCCAAATATGCACAGCCTCAACCAGGAAGTGGGAAACATCATTTCTGCTCAGATTCTATTGGCCATAATCAGTCACATGATTATACCTAACAGCATGGAAGGCTGGGAAATGTTCTCTAGTTCTCTAGCTGGGTGCTTATGAGGAAAAGAAAATGAGTTTTGTTGAACACATAATTTCTGCAACACTTATCCTAATTTATAAAGCCCTATATGATGTGACCTTTGGTTTACATTCAGAAGGCATCTCATACCACTGTCCCTCATTTACCACACTCCAGATATACTTCACCTCCTTAAAGATTTTCAGTCAAGAATGTTCTCTTTACTGATCTGTACATGACTGGTCTTTTTATGACCATCCAACCTGAAATGTCCATATGCTTATTCTTCTTATTACTATCTTTTGGTTTTCTTAATTATTCATCTATTTATTAGTTTATTGTTTGTCTCTATTAATGTTTGAGATCCTTGAAAGTGGAACCTAGTCTTGTTTGGTGTTATATCCCTAAGACTGACTATTGTCATTCAATAAATATTGATTGGAGAATGACTAAAGAAAGAATGTTTATGAACTTGATTTGGGAAATTAAGTTCATGAGCTTACAGTTGTTAAATTTTCTCCTTCTGAATTAAATCTAGTGTCTCATTCTGTTGCAATATTTTGAATACTAATTTGTTCACTCAGAATATCATCAATTCTCTGCAAACTTGTCTAATGTATGAAATTTGTGGAAGTCTACCCTATCACTTCAATAATCCGGAGTCCAAAATAGAGTTTAAGTACTACAACTGGAACATTCTTGCCACATTCACCAACAATTTTTGGGTTTGGATAGTAGGGAACTATAAATACAATGAATTCTCTCTTTATCAAGTCTGTATTTTCCCATCTTGTTTACTAGTTTGGTAGGCTAAATAATGGCCCCCAAAGATGTCCACATCCTAATCTCTAGACTGATGGATATGGTTTCTTACATAGGAAAGGGGACTTGGCAGATGTGATTAAGTTGAACTTTTTGAGATGGGGAAATTATCCTAGATTATATGCCTGACCCCACAGTAATCCTAAGTATCCTTGAAGAGGAAGGTGGGAGGATGGTTCAATTCTACAATATAAAATGATTACCATTTGGCAGAATTTTTAAAAGTATTACTAAGAGTCTCAGCACTTATATTTTCCTGTGAAGATATGAAACAAACAAACAATAAGAAAAAAAACAACAAAGGAGCTGAGAACCCAGGGTGAAGTACAAATATATGTACAAAAGTCACTTACAATAAGAATCCCTATTAAACAATTGGACTCTGAGAACATAGGACTACTTTTAGGATATACTTTAAAACTTGGGTTTTCTGACAATAACAAATGGCTGACTGGGTCAGAAAGCAAAATTTTATGCTAATATTAGACATTCTTTATTGATTATTGTAACATTAACTGTGGCATACTTAAAGAAAAGGCAGTGAATAAGACTAAGTGACATGCCAAAACTGACATCATCATTTTGGGGATACTTTCAACACTTCCTAGTTGATCTTTACTATCACATTTGGCCTTTCCCTGACATGTTTCTTGGCCACTTCCTGATCATTCTGGGCATATTTTTTCCCTTTTTTAGATGACCCACACAGTTCTTGACACTGTGAGTCTAAGACCCAAGTCTCACATGATATGAAATTCTTGTAATTGTTACCCCAAATGACAGCTTATATCTCAGACAGAGATTACTTCATTCAGAGACATTTTATCAAGAAATGGAATATAGAACTGAGACCAGAAATTTATAGATTGTTTCTTTTCATTTCACAGTTAGTGAAGAAATGATGCTTGGAATCTATAATGTTGCTGTTGTTAGCTGCTGTCCAGTCAGCCTTAACTAATGGTGATCCCATGCACAACATGCTTGAACTGTTGCAATTCATAGGGTTTTCATTGGCTGATGTTCAGAAGTAGATCACCAGGCTTCTCTTCCTAGTGTATCTTAGTCAGGAAGTTCTGCAGAAACTTGTTCAGCATCATTGCAATGTGCAAGCCTCCACTGACAGAGGGGTGGTGGCAGTTCTAGAGGCATATCTTAGTTCTTTAGTGCTTCTATAACAGGAACACCACAAGTGGATGCCTTTAACAAACAGAAATTTATTCTGTTACAGTTTAGGAGCCTAGAAGTCTCAATTCAGAGTGCCAGCTCAAGGGGCTGATAGGAAGCTCCTTGAACTTGGACTTAAGCTCTGCCTCCTGCTTGAAGACTTCTAGAGCAAGCTGGAGGCTTCTCCTAACTCACAAAGCTGTTATCTGCTGAGGCTGACAATGCTAAGACCAGCAGGCAACACAGCAGGCCACTGGTTTAAGTCCAATAACAGTCCAAGACTGGCAGGCAATACAGCACGGTACTATTTCAAGTCCAGGAACTGAAGATGAGACCTCAGCCACATGGAGGTGCCAAACAGCTAGAGGGCTTCCCAAAAGTTTCTTCATATATACTAGCAGGCAGGCAGCACCTCAAAGACAACTCCCCTTCCATTGATTAATGTCTCACAGCAGAGTCCACCATGAAGTTGATTATACCACATCCAATCTCATTGTGGCGAACAACTACATCCAGCTCCCACACCACTCAAAATCATGGCCCACCCAAGTTGACATACAGTCTTAACTACCACAGGGTGCATTTTCCAGGAATCAAAGCTGAGTGTCCAGGGAAAAAAGAGAGAATTCTACCGCTGAGTCAATACAATTTGATTATCACTTTAAAAGGAGAAAGTAGAGATAATGTCTTAAGAAACAAGAGTAGTTTCATTATGATTTAATTTATAAAGTATATTCTTCTGCTGGTTAGTTCTTCAAGACAGAGTACTAAACCCACCAAAAGCCAAACTCACTGTCATTGAGTCAATTCTGACTCATAGAGACCCATAGGGCCCTTGGACCGATAGTGTTTCCAAGGTTGTAAATATTTATAGAAGCAAACTGTCTTATCTTTCTCCCATGGAGTAGCTGGTGGTTTAAATTGCCAAGGTTTTGATGTTTTTGTTGTGTTGTTATGTGCCGTCAAGTCAGACCCAACTCATAGCGACCCCTCCTTGGGTTTCCAAGGCAGTATCACTACGGAAGTAGATTGCCTATCTTCCTTCCGAGGAGTGGCTGATGGGTTTGAACCACCAGCCTTCTGGTTAGCACTCAAGTGCCTTAGGCACTAAGCTACCAGAGTTCCTACGCTTTTGGTTACTAGCTGAATTCTTTAACCATTGCATCACCAGAGCTCCTAGAGACAGAGTGCTAAGAGCAGTAAAAGGGTATTAAAAAGCATTTCTCATCATTATGAAGTTTATATATATGATTTATCACCCTCTTCTCCAAAGTCAAGGAGCTCTGGTAGTGTAGTGCCTAAGGCATTTGACTGCTAATCAGAAGGCTGGCGGTTCAAACCCACCAGCCACTCCATGAAAGGAAAACTGGGCAATCTACTTCCATAATGATTTACTACTTCAGAAATCCAAAGGCAGTCACTATGAGTCAAATTGACTCAATGGCAGTGAGTTTGATTTTTGGTTTTCTCCAAAATCAGTATACTTTTATTGTGACTATGTCCCTTGCTGTTAATAGCAACTAAAGAAGGGAAGTCTTTATTGACTTCAAGGATACCATAGTCATGAGCTACTCTGTAGAAGAAAGATGAGACAGCCTGCTTCCGTAAAGATTTGCAGTCTTGGAAACCCAATGGGGATCACTATGAGTCAGAATTGACTTTATGGCAGTGAATTTGGTTCTTGGTTTTACAGTATAGCCATAAGAGTGAATTATACTAGCTACTATTATGATAAAATATTTATTTTAATGTACACTTGTAACATTGAAAGGATACAATATAAGGGGACATGAAAATATGAAGTTTCAAAATTTGATAATCATCAAAGCCATTATTACAACAAGGTTCATTAGATTGCAAGGCAGACAGAGAGAAGTAAAACAATTTAGCATCAGTCTTCCAAAATGTTGCCATTGAACTCAACACAAAAATGTTGACCAAAAGAATGCAAAATCTTCCTTTTTAAGGTCTTTAAATGAGGATTGATAACCTGGAGGTAGATTGATGATCTAATTATGATTTAGGGACATAAATATGTAAAAAATAATCACCTTTACTTTTTTGATAGTTTAATTTCTGAAGTACATTCCACTTGCAAAGTAAAACTTGAATTAATAAAGCATGTATTAATATAGGGAGCTCTGGTAGCATAGTGGCTAAGGCACTTGACTGCTAACCAGAAGGCTGGTGGTTCAAACCCACCAGCCACTCCTCGGAAGGAAGGTTGGGCAATCCTACTTCCGTAGTGATACTGCCTTGGAAACCCAAGGAGGGGTCACTATGAGTTAGGGCTGACTCGAAGGCACATAACAACAACAACAATACAGAGATGATACACCACCTTCTGTTTTGCTGTTCTACACATATTCTGAATATTTCCTGCCAGGCTTCAGTGCTAATCGCCACAAAATATGTTTAGTAAATTTTCAAAGGAACTGAA
This sequence comes from Orycteropus afer afer, assembly GCF_000298275.1. Lineage (NCBI taxonomy): Eukaryota > Metazoa > Chordata > Mammalia > Tubulidentata > Orycteropodidae > Orycteropus > Orycteropus afer. The sequence goes on from NW_006921709.1 coordinate 2,692,278, forward strand.
GATAATATGATCATGATCATGATCATCATCATTATCATAATGAAAGAATCCTGATAAAAATAATAACTCTGTAAATATATTGAAAACATAGCCAAAAAGAACACTTTTTTTATATACTTTGAATTTTCCCCAGTAATTAAATAATACGTCCCCTAGATTTCAATGATGCTTATATATTTGAATATTAATTACTTAATGAGGATAAGTTTGAAGTTCTACAGGTATCAGGAGCACATACTGAGGGTTACAGGTTTGTGGAAACTGGCCAAGTTAGCTTTTGGCTATAGGGAACTATTCTCATGACAAGAGAATTAGTTTGGAGGCTAATGACATGATCAGATTTCTGTGTCAGACTCATTGCCACAAAAAGCCTAAAGAACTAGAAAGCCAAGTTCTAAACATAAAGATAAAAAATACCATGACTGGAATATATTAAATATTTGTAAAATCTGGTCACAGAATGAAGCTTTTTCATATTCGAAAGTACTACCTTAAGTTTTTCCTTCTTATTTTTTTGCTACCAGAAAGAATTGGTCGACATTCAACAACATCAGGGAGCAGTATGTTATCAAGAACTGATGGTACTGAAGGAAGAAGTCTAAGCTGCAATGAAGGAATTGGAGAAATACAAGGCTCCAGGAATTGATGGAATACCCATTGAGATGTTTCAACAAGCAGATACCAAGCTGGAGGCACTCAGTTGTCTATGCCAAGTAATTTGGAAGACAGATACTTGGCTAATAACACTAACAACCTACAATACTCAGATGACACAAATTTGCTCGCTGAAAGTGAGGATGACTTGAAGCACTTAGTGATGAAGATTAAAGACTACAGTCTGCAGTACGGATTACACCTCCATAAAAAGAAAACAAAACTCTTCACAACTGGTCCAATAAATTGCTTCATGGTGGATGCAGAAAAGTTTGAAGTTGTCAAGGACTTCATATTACTTAGTTCTATAATCAACACCAATGGAAGCAGCGGTCAAGACATCAGATGATGTACTGCACTGGGCAAATCTGTTGCAAAAGATCTCTTTAAAGTGCTGAAGAGCGAAGATATCTCCTTTAAGATTAAGGTGTGCCTAACCCAAACCATGGTATTTTCAATCACCTGTTATATGTGTGAGAGCTGGACAATGCATAAGGAAGACCACAGAAGAGTTGATGCTTTTGAGTTGTGATGTTGGAGACAAATGCTAAGAGTACTATAGTCTGCTAAAAGGACAAACAAATCTGTCTTGGGAGAAGTGCAACTGGAATACTTGCAAGCAAGAATGGCCAGATTTCATTTGTCACGTTGCCAGAAGGAACCATTCCTTGGAAAAGTATATTGTATGGTTACCTAGTGCTGCTCTGACAAGAATATACCACAAATGGAATGGCCTTAACAAACAGGAGTTTATTGTCTCATAGTTTGGAGGCTTTAAGTCCAAGGTCAAAGTGCCAGACTCCAGGGGCTGAGTAAAAGCCCCCAGCCTTGGGCTGCATCTCTGCCTCTTGCTCCCAGCCCACTTAAGCTAGGGGCATCTCTTCACTCAGGCAGTGTAATAGTTGGAGCTGTGTGTCAACTTGGCTGGACCACAATTTTGTGTGATGTAACCAATTGTGATGTGGATTGTCCCAATGCTGGGATCAGATGTGTATGTTATGATCAGCCAATCAGTTGAAACAGAGTTTCCTTAGGGGTCTGGCCTGCTTCCAGTATATTTATGGACATCCTGGGAAAAGAAATACTCTTCTGTGAATCAGGATTCTGTTGTGCTGCCTACAACTGTCCGTGAGTGAACAATCCATCATTCAGCCTGGAGATCTTGGATTCATCATTCATTGGAGTTAACAGCCAGTATACTGCCTACCAACTTGAGATCATCAACCCCTGCAGGAGCATGAGTTGGGAAAAGCCTCCAGCTTGATGTTTGATTCAAGAACTTGAGACTTGGCAGCTTCTATAAGTGTGTGAGCCATTTTCCTAAGATAAATTTCTCTCTCTCTCTCTCTCTCTCTCTGTAAGCTTATTGGTTTTGGTACTTTAGAGAACCCAGCCTAATACAGGCAGCTATTGGCTGCTGAGGCTAACAAGCCCAAAGTCAACAAATAAAATGGCACAGTCCTGATGTTACCAAACCACCTGGCAGACCATTAATTCAAGTCCAATTTAAGTTCCAAGGTCAGCCGAGCATGGCAGGCTGCTGAAAAATGACACGGCCACATGCAGGGTCTAAGTGTGCTCTAAGCTAGAGACCATTCCCTAAGATGCTTCTTATATATGGGAAGCAGACCACATCCCTGAAGCAGCTACTCAGCTGCTCCAATACATTCCATCATGGAGTAAATTACCAATCTTACCATGGGGAATAACTACATCCAGGCATTCAACCAGGTCTAGCCAAGTTGACACACAAATGTAACTACCACAAATATCATGCTTGGTAAAGTGGAGGGTCAATGAAGAAGGAGAGGGCCCTCAATGAGATGGATAGACACAGTGGCTGCAACAATGGGCTCAGGTATAGCAAAGATCGTGAGGCTGGCACAAGACCTGACGGTGTTTTGTTCTGTTGCACATATGATTGTTATGAGTCAGAGATGACTCAAGGGAACCTACAACAACAACCTGGGCATCTGACTGGAAAATGTCCATATTTGTACCCATTCTAAAGAAAAATGACCCCACAGAATGTGGAAATTATCAAACAATATCATTAATACTACATGCAAGTAAAATCTTGCTGAAGATAATTAAAAAATGGTTGCAGTAGTATACTGTCAGAGAACTTCCAGAAATGCAAGTTGGATTCTGAAGAAGATGTGGAACAAGGGATATCACTGTTAATGTCAGATGGATCTTGGCTGCAGGCAAAGAATACAAGAAAGATGTTTACTTGTGTTTTATTGGCTGTGCAAAGAATTCAGTTGTGTGGATCTTAGTAAATTAAGGAAAACATTGAGAAAAATAGGAATTCCAGAACATTTGATTGTGCTCATCACACACAGAACAAGAGACTGTCATTCAGACCGAACAAGGGGATACTGCATGGTATAAAATCAGGAAGGGAATGTGTCAGGGTTGTATCCTTTCACCATACTTATTCAAATTCTACACTTATTCAAATTCTAAACCAAGAAGGTGGACTATATGAAGAAGAATGTGACATCAGGATTGGAGGAAGGCTCATTAACAACTTGAGATACACAGATGACAGAACTTTGCTTCCTGAAAGGGAGGATGACTTGAAACACTTACTGATGAAGATCAAAGACTAAAGCCTTCAGTATGGACTGCATCTCAATGTAAAGAAAATGAAAATCCTCGCAATTGGACCAATGAGCAGCATCACAATAAGTGGAGAAAAGATTGAAGTTGTTAGAGATTTCCTATTACTTGGTTCCATAATCATCACCAATGGAAGCAGCAGTCAAGACATCAGAAGATGTATTACACTGGGCAAATCTGTTGCAAAAAAATCTCTTTAAAGTGCTGAAGAGCAAAGATATCTCTTTGAAGACTGAGGTGCACCTAACCCAATCCATGGTACTTTCAATCACCTCATATGCATGTGAGAGCTGGACAATGAACAAGGAAGACCAAAGAAGGGTCAATGCTTTTGAGTTGTGGTGTTGGCAAAGAATACTGAAAGTTCCATGGACTGCCAAAAGAACCAACAAATCTGTCCTGGAAGAAGTGCAGTTGGAAAGCTCCTTGGAAGCAAGAATGGCCAGACTTTGTCTTACCTACTTTTGTCATATTGTCAGAAGGGACCATTACCTGGAGAAGGATATCATGCTTGGTAAAATTGAGGGTCAGTGAAAAAGGGAGAGGCATTGACACAGTGGCTGCAACAATGGTCTCAGGTATAACAAGGATTGTGAGGCTGTCACAGGATCAGGCTGTGTTTCATTCTGTTGTACATGGGGTTGCTATGGGTTAGAGCTGACTCGATGGCACCTAACAACATAACAAAAACATATTGTTCAATCTATATGCTGAGTAAATAATCTGAGAAGTAAGACTATGTGAAGATGAGTGTGGCTTCAGGTGGACAGATGGGTGGACAGGCTGAACTATTAGGTATGTCTATGCACAGGGGAGTGTGCCCATGACCATATATAGGATTGACAGACAATGTTTCTACAAGTGTATTTGTATGTTCTGTAAGAATTTCCAGGTATATACTAGAGCTGACAAGGGACAAGTTTGTAGGTGCTTCTGGGACACAGCCAGCTGCCCAGAGGGAGCGATAGTTGGACCTATGGGTTTGGGACCATAGTCACAGGGAACATCAAGCTCAATTGGCATAACATACTACACTAAACATTGTTCCACCTCCTACTTTGGGATCTTAAAAACTTGCAAGCAGCCATCTATATGAAACGATGGGTTTCTCCTCATCCAGAGCAAAAAGGAATGAAGAAAACCAAAGACACATGTAAACAATTAGTCCACGGGAGTGGCACACCCTGAGATCCTCAACTTATATGACTATGAGACCAGAAGAACTAGATGGTGCCTGGCTACCACTGTCAAACACTCAGAGGGTGGTCTATGTAGGAGACCCTGGATAGAGTGGGAGAACAATGTGGAACAAAACTCAAAATCATTTGAGAAAAAAAAGAAAAAGGGACCAGGTTTGCTGGTCTGATGGAGCCTGGTGGAACCCCTGTGACTATAGCTCCTAGCTGCCCTTCAGGTCTGGAAATGAACCTACTTTTGTAGCTTCCAGCCAAAGAAAAGAGAGGCATATGAGCTGAACATTTACAGTAGGTTGATAAACTCTTTGGAGAGATCAATCATGAGAGAATAGAAGGGCTGTGTATGCACAGGAAGACAGCTTAGGGGGTAGGATTGCATGGGAGAGAAGGACACAGGGAAGAGATAACTATGGGGAGGCAGTAGGAGGAGAGTTGTTGCATTGTGCAAAATTGCAGTGACTATCATGAGACAAAGTATACGTGAATGGCTGTGCGGAAAATGAATTTGCTCTGTAAACTTTCACCCAAATCACAATAAAAATTAAAAAAATAATAATAATGTGGCTTCAGGATTAGGGAAAGACTAATTAGCAACCTACGAAATGCAGAACATACAACCCTACTTACTGAAAGTGAAGAAGACTTGAGGCACCTACTGATCAAGATCAAAAACTAAAGCTTTCAATATAGATTACACCTCAACATCAGGAAAGCAAAAATCCTCACAAATAGACCAATAAGCAACATCATGATAAATGGAGAAAAGACTGAAATTGTGAGGAATTTCATTTTACTTGTATCCACAACCAATGTCCATGGAAGCAACAGTCAGGAAATACAGTCACACTAGGCAAATATGCTACAAAAGACCTTTTTTGAGTGTTAAAGAGCAAAGCATCACTTGGAACCCTGAGATGCACCTGATTCAATCTGTGGTATTTTCAGTCACTTCATATGCATGTGAAGGCTGGACAAGGAGTGAGGAAAACTGCAGAAGAATTGATGCATTTTAAATGCTGTGTTGGCAAAGAGTACTGAAAATACCAGGGACTGCCAGGACAATGAACAAATATGTCCTGGAAGAAGAACAGCAGGAATGCTCCTTAGAAAGCAGAATTCCTGAACTTTATTTCTTGTAATTTGGTCATATTATCAGAAGCGACTAGTCCCTGAAGAAGGATATCACACTTGGTGAATTATGTTGTTGTTGTTGTTACGTGCCGTCGAGTCGGCCCCGACTCATAGCGACCCCTCCTTGGGTTTCTGAGGCAGTATCGCTACGGAAGTAGGATTGCCCAACCTTCCTTCC
>NW_006921709.1:2699226-2706040 GCF_000298275.1 Orycteropus afer afer
TGTAAGAATAAACTCCTGTTTGTTAAAGCCATCCCATTTGTGGTATATCCTTGTCAGAGCAGTATTAGGTAACCAGAACAGACAGAATAAAATTTGAAACCTGGTCTGTATGAATTTAAAATCAAAGCACTAAAACACTGCTTTATAATGTCTCTGGTAAAGTAGTTTCCCTAATAATTATCTCAAAATTTACCCACAAAAATGAAGTTGCATTTATACCTTACGTGATATCTGAATTTACCAGGTGAGCTGAAAGATGAGGTTTATTTAGACAAAGCTTGAATACAGTTTTGCTTCTCCACTTTTACACCAATGTAATTTCTACTGGTTCTTCAGAACTCTGTAGCCCCTCACTGACTCACCCCCATGGGTTAGTGTCCCTCCTCTCCATTTCTTTCTTTATCTAGTAGTGTACATCGTAGCACACGTAGAACTGATTATATTTTATTGAAATGGACTACTAAGAGGAGATTAGGGCCGCAGTGAAAAAGAAATTTGCAGGCTGGAAAAGGAAGATCAATACTGACTTGCAAAATAATTGGCTAATATGTACTTATATTCCTTCTACAGCCCCAGCCCCTTCCCCCACCATCATTGTTATTGTTAATTGTCAACAAGATAGCAACCTTATGTGTAGTAGAACAAAATATTGACCTGTCCTGCTCCATCTTCATGATCATTGGTATGCTTAAGTTTATTGTTGCGGCTGTTGTGTCAGTCCATCTCATTGAGAGCCTCTTTTGCCTTCTCTGACCCTGTACTTCACCAATCACAATGCCTTTTTCTAGCATTTAATTTTTCCTGATGATATGCCCAAAGTAACCAAGACGAAGTCTCACTATCCTCGTTCCTAAGGAATATTTTGATTGTATTTCTTCTAAGATTGGGTAAACCCCAAAATCAAACCCACTGCCATCAAGTCAATTCCAACTCAGCAACCCCCACTGGGTTCCTGAAGAGGTTTATCTTTACGGAAGTAGATTGTCTGGTGTGGTAGTTAAGTTTGTGGGTCAACTTGATTGTGTCTGGTTGAGTGGCTAGGCAACTGGATGTAATATTCCCCATCATGAGACTGGTAATCATCTCCATGTGGAATCTTTGAGCAGCTGAGTAGCTGCTTTAGGGATGTGGTCTGCTTCCTGTAAGGAGAAGCCTTGGGGAACGGTTTCTAGCTTATGGCACACTTGAACCCTGCATGTAGCTGAGTCATTGTTCAGCAGCCTGCCATGCTCTGCCGACCTTGGGACTTACAATGGACTTGAATTAATGGCCGGCCATGTGATTTGGTAATATCCAGACTGTGCCTTATTACTTGTTAACCTTGGGCTTGCCAGCCTCAGCATCCAGCAACTGAGTGAAGAAAAGCCTCCAGCTTCAGTGGGCCAGGAGCAGAAGGCAGAGCTGCAGCTCAAGGTTGAGGGGCTTTTCCAGCTCCTAAAGCCTGGCACTTTGAACTCAAACTTAAATCCTCCAAACTATAAGGGAATAAACTCCTATTTGTTCAAGCCATCCCATTTGTGGTATCTTCTGTTAGAGCGGCACTAGGTAACTAAAACATTAGGTCTTCCTTCCACCAAGTGGCTGGTGGGTTTGAACCACCAGCCTTCTGGTTAGCAGTCAAATGCCTTCAGCACTTCGCCACCAGATTGGGTAGTCTGCTGTTTATTCACTATTCATTGCCAACACCAGAGTTTAAATGCATCAAATCTAACATTTTCCTTTTCCATTGTCCAGCTTTCTCATACAAATGAAGCAAATGAAAAGACTATAGCTTGCACCAGGTGCACTTGAGTTACCAAAATTACAACTTTGTGTTTTAAAACTTTAAAAAGTTTTTTTTCACCATATTTGCTCAATGCAATACGCCATTTGATTTCATGACTACTGCTTCCATGGATGTTGATTATTGGCCAAGTAGAATTAAACCTTTGACAATTTCAATTTCTTCTTTACTTATCATGATGCTGTTTACTGGTCCAGTTTGTGAGGAGTTTTGGTTTCTGCATGTTCAAGAGTAATTCATACTGAAGACTGAAGTCTTTGACCTTCATCAATAAATGCTTCAAGTTGTGTTAATTTTTGTCAAGAAAGTTTGTGTCAGGGAGGAGAGGAGACACTGCAAAAAATAAAAAATAAATAAATAAAATTAAAAGCAATAAAAAGTTTGTGTCATCCCCATATCACAGGCTGTTAATGAGTCTTCCTCCAATGAGTCAGAATCTACTCAATGGCAACTGGTTTTGGTTCAGCAGCACACTTGGGTGGGGTAGAGTGGAATTGAGACAGAAGGAGTAGCTTGAGTGCAGATATGGAGGTGACATGAGCACTGGGGGTTGGTACTACAAACAGTGTGGTATGAATGCTACTCTGAGAGATAAGGGTAGACAGGTTGGCAGAGACGAAATACATTGAGTAAGCAAGGGTTGATCCTGTCTGGTTGGAGGAAAGTGATGTGCTCACATTAGTCTGCAAGCAACGAGAGGAGGGACTGAAGGAGTGAGACCAGGGCAGGAACATTTAGGAGAGAGAGGATGACTAGCTTTGGAAAAGAGAACTGAATGACTCAAGAGTTCCTGGTATTAGGGAGAAGCAGTAGTCAGGGGCCTGGCAGGAAACATGTCGGTACACTTAAAGTGTTTAATTGAAAAGAGTTTACTGAATAGGCTATACTTTTTCCCAGAGGTGAAGGCTGTGCTAAGAGAACTGGCAAGGCAAGGTAAAGCTTCCAGGAACTGGTAACAGTGGGAAATTCTTTACTACCATGGAGAAAGTGGAAGGATTAATGTTTTATTGAAATCCAAGAAGCTAGGGATATGGAGGAGAGGACATCTGAGGGTTCACAAGGTGTACTCCTAGAGGAATTTAGTCACAACTAGAATTTGGTAAAGCATAGAGAAGTGGGGCTGGCAGTAGATTTTCACCTTCCAACTTCCTCATCTCCTATGACCAAACATAACTAGGGGACAAGGGGACCTGGGTGACATAAACAGTAGAGATCAGCTTCCTGGAGCCCAGAGCTGGACAGAGAAGGGTGGACAGTTGATCTGGAGGTGCAGGGGGACTGACCAACATAGCAAACAGTCTGGATGATTGATTGGATTAGGTAGGGGTCACAGAGCAGGAAATCTATAATTATTCTAGGACCAGTATGAAAATGAGAAAACAAAAGTTTTTGCCTAGGTTCCTGAAATTAGAGAACATAAAAATTTTCAACAATGATTTTAAAACATGTATCCAATTGTTAAGTACTTTCTCCTCAAAATGTTTTTTTGAGTCTCTTTTTGCCTACAGCTCCAGTGGGCCCCACATAGAGCCATGAGTTAGTGCACTGTGACAATGTACTCAGTGTGTGAGGGAAGAGGGGGGCTGATCTCCAGCCCTCAGTTCTGCTCTAATTCATCCTCCCAGAGTTAATATCATTTTATAATTTGCACAAAGGTTCCTTATAGGCATACTGCACCTTTGAGCTTTGTGCATTAACCTGGAGATTTCCCCTAAACTCTAAAGAAGAAGAGTAAAGCCAGAGACCCAAGGTCAACATAAGACTAAAATGAATAAAGGCATTAATATTCCCCTACCCATCTGTGAATATTTATGCAGAACAGGCTACCAGAAGTGAAACACTAAATCAAATGGTAGGTTTATTTGAAATGTTTTATAGATAGGAACTAATATATGAACTTGGAAGTTTTCCAAGAAGTCTATTATTTTGACTTTAACTCCACTCTAGTCTGGAGGAACCTCTTTACCCAGCATTATCTTACCTTGATTTTCAACTAGTAATTGATATCTCTAACCGTCTGTTTCCTAGCTTTGTAGCTGCAGGGCTTAAGAGGGCTTTAAAACTTGCTCTGCTTGGTGCTTGTCCTTCCAAGGATAGATTAGCTTTCCAAGTTTCCAGTTGTACTGAAAATTGAACTAAGTATGGGAGAAGGAATGTTTGAAATAGATTCTTCTCAGGTTTTCTGAGCTTTGCCCCTGCATCTCGCATTTCTAAAAAAGCACAGGCAAAAAGATGAATGGACAAGAACCCCTTAAGGGTTCAAGATGGACAAGAACTCTACTTACCGAGGCAACAATCTCAAAATCATAAATAAGAAAGAGAGGAAAAATTCTCTGGCTTCCTTAAAGCTGTAAGACTATGGTCTTGGTCACATTTATTTATACATTCTTCTCTAAAGAGAACACAGACTATTGAAGTTTAGTTAATGCAAAATTGAAATCTGGGATCAGAGAACAGGGTATCAAATAGCTCTTTGAGGATCCTTCAAAATGAGTTTCTTCTATATAAGCTACAAAAAAAGAGGTTTGAGCACATGTGTGTCTGTACATGGCTTAGTTTACACGATCAAAAGATTATTGAGAGAAAAGGCATTCTGGCTGGTTCATCTGTCTAGACGGCGCTACATCTTATTGAAATGTGTGCTACAAGTTCAAAACCCATTTTTTGCAATTCAAAAGATCTGAGAAAATGGAAAGCCTTTTGTAACTCATTTGGTGACAATATCTTACTTGGCCTACATCATTTGACAGCAAAAGATTATATGAATAAGTCTATATATTATATTTGTTTATTCTTAGAGTGACCATTAACATATTTTGTAGTTGTTGTTGTTGTTGTTATGTGCCATCGAGTCGGACCCAACTCATAGCGACCCCTCCTTGGGTTTCCAAGGCAGTATCACTATGGAAGTAGATTGCCCAAACTTCCTTCAGAGGAGTGGCTGGTGAGTTTGAACCGCCAGCCTTCTGGTTAGCAGTCAAGTGCCTTAGGCACTATGCTACCAGAGCTCCTATATTTTGTAGTTGTTGTTGTTGTTGTTATATGCCGTCGAGTCGGCCCCGACTCATAGCGACCCCTCCTTGGGTTTCCGAGGCAGTATCACTATGGAAGTAGGATTGTAGTAGTCCTTAAATACACTTAATTATACAGTCAAGGGCCTTAGGCACTATGCTACCAGAGCTCCTATATTTTGTTGTAGTAGTCCTTAAATACACTTAATTATACATTGTACATAGACCTCTTGGTCTATGTACAATGTATAATTTCAAACAGAACAAAGGGATTCTGCATGGTTTAAAATCAGAAATGTTGTACATCAGGGTTGTAAATTTTCACCAAATGTATTCAATCTATATGCTGAGCAAATAATCTGAGAAGGTGGAGTATATGAAGAACGTGGGATCAGGATAGAAGGAATATTCATAAACAACTTGTGATATGCAGATGGACTCGAAGCACTTACTGATGAAAATCAAAGCCTTCAGTATGGGTTACACCTCAATATAAAGAAAACAAAAATCTTTACAACTGGACCCATAAGTAATTTCATGATAAATGGAGAAAAGATTGAAACTGCCAAGGATGTCATTTACATGGATCCATAAGCAATGTCCATGGAAGCATCAGTAAAGAAATCAAATTATTTATTTCATTGGGTAAATCTGCTGCAAAAGACCTCTTTAAAGACTTTAAAGTGTTAAAGAGCAAAGATGTCATTTTTAGAATTAAGGTGCATCTGACTTAAACCATGGTATTTTCAATCACCTCATATGCATGCAAATGCTAGACAATGACTAAAGAAGCCCAATAAGTTGATGCCTTTATGGTGTTGGCAATGCATGTTGAATAGTCCATGGACTGCCAGAAGAATGAACAAATAGTATTGAATAAAGCACATCCAGAATAGAATGTTTCTTCAAAGAGAAGATGGCCAGACTTTGTCTCATGTACTTTGGACATGTTATCAGGAGAGACCAGTCCCTGGAATAGGACATCATGCTTGATAAAGAATAAGGTCAACAAAAAAGAGGAAGACCTTCAATAAGATGGATTTATTTTTCACAAAGACTGCAGTGCTGAGTTCAAACACAGAAATGATTGTGAGGATGGCACAGAAGAAGGCCATGTTTTGTTATGTTGTGTATAGGGTTGCGAGGAGTCAGCCACGGGGACCCAGGTGAGGAGAGGGAACCCAGACCACACCACACCCCACAAGCATCAAGGTGGGAAGGCAGGGAGAGGACAGAAAAGTCAAACGGAACCAGAACAGATCAAGGAGTAAGCTGTAGGGACCCAGATAAGGGTGGTTGGAGAGGTTTCCAACAGCTAAGTGAGACAAACTCGTCTGTTGGTTTGTCTTACTGTGGTGACATGTTGCTGTGAGTCTTGAGGCCATGCCACTGGTGTTTCAAACCCAGTGGGGTACACATGGTGCATAGGTATCAGCCCGGCTTGCAGACTAAAACAGATTAGGAAGAAGGAGGAGGCCATTCACTTCTCAAAGAATTGGCCAGGGAAAACATTATGAATACCAGAGAAACATTGTCTGAAACATTACTGTGCAACTTTATGAATAGTCCGAAAACATTGTCCAATACAGAGGAGGAAGATGAGTTACTTAGCTTAGAGAGCTCTCAAAGTATGACTGGGCAAGAGCTGCATTATCAGAGTAAAACAAGCCTTACTCATATGGATAAGGTAAAGCTTTTGAGACCTCCACTTGCTGGCATGGTACCACTCGAATTGAGGAGAAACAGCAGCAAACATCCATTAATAATCAGAACATGGATTGTACGAAGCATGAAAAATTAGAAGTAGGAAAATTGGAAGTTGTCAAAACTGAAATGGAACACATAAAGATTGATATCTTAGGCATTAGTGAGCTGAAATGGACTGGTTTTGACCATTTTTAATCAGACAACCATATGATCTACTATGTCGGGAACAACAATTTGAAGAGCAATGTGGTGGGATTCATCATCACAAACGATGTTTCAAGATCTGTCCTGAAGTACAATGCTGTCAGTGATA
>NW_006921709.1:2707771-2723448 GCF_000298275.1 Orycteropus afer afer
TTCCTGAACACTTTATTGTACTCATGAGGAACCTGTAATTTGACCAGGAGGCTGTTGTTCGAATGGAACAAGGGGACACTATATTTTTTAAAATCAAGAAGGGAGTGTGTCAGAGTTGTATCTTTTCACTGTACTTATTCAATCTATATGCTGAGCAAATAATTTGAGAAGCTGGAATATATGAAGAAAAATGTGGCATCAGGATTGGAGGAAGAATCATTAACAACCTGAGATATGCTGATGATACAACTTTGCTTGCTGAAAGTGAGGATGACTTGAGGTACTTACTGATGAAAATTGAAGAATACGGTCTGCAATATGGATTACATCTCAATATAAAGAAGACAAAATTCCTAACAACTGGACCAACAAGCAGCATTATGATAAATGGAGAAAAGACTGAGGTTGTCAAAGAATTCACTTTGCTTGGTTCAACAATCGAGGCCAATGGAAGCAGCAGTCAGGACATTAGATGACATGTAGCACTGGCAGGTCAGCTGCGAAGGAACTCTTTCAAGTGCTAAGGAGCAAGGATGTCTCCTTGAGGATTAAGGTGCACCTGACACAGGCCATGATATTTCCAATCACCTCTTATGCATGTTGAGAGCTGGACAATGAAAAGGAGGACTGAAGAAGAGTTGATGCTTTTGAGTTGTGGTGCTGGTGAAGAACGCTGAAAGTACCATGTACTGCTTAAAGAACTAACAGATTTATCCTAGAGGAAGTGCAATCAAAATGTTCCTTGGAAGCGAGAAAGGCCAGACTTTGTCTCAACTACTTTGGTCATGTTGTCCGAGGGAACCATGCCCTGGAGAAGGATGTCATGCTTGGTAAGGTGGAGGATTGACCAAGGAGGGGAAGGCCTTCAATGAGATGGATTGACACAGTTGCTGCGACAATAGGCTCAAGTATGTTGTTGTTATGTGAGTGGCTGGTGCATTTGAACCGCCAGCCGTCTGGTTAGCAGGCAAGTGTCTTAGCCACAATGCTACCAGAGCTCCTAGGCTCAAGTATAGCAAGGATAATGGAGGTGATGCAGGATTGGGCTGTGTTTTGTTCTGCTGTGCATGGGGTCACTATGAGTCAGAAATGACTCCATGGCACCTAACAATGACAACAACAACATATAGGGTCGCTGTAAGTCAGAATCAGCTCTACAGCACCTAATAACAACAACAGTTCTTAATTAGAAAGTGATATCCAGATCTCTGATGCATCATAGGTGAGAATTGTTATTGTTAGGTGCCATTGAGTCAATTCTGACCCACAGAGACACTGTGTACAACAGAATGAACCACTGCCTGGTCCTGTGCCATCCTCACAATGATTGCCATGCATTGAGCTCATCATTGTAGTCTCTATGTCAATCCATCTCATTGAAATCATTCCTTATTTTTGTTAGGAAGGAGGATGGGACCATCTACTTCTGAAAAAATTGTGCAGAGAAAACCTTATGAATAGCAGTGGAACACTATCTGATATACAGAAGAGGGTGCTATGTAATATATGAATATACAAAGCATTCATTTTCAAAGATTCCTCAAATTTTTATATTACACAAATATAGAGCCCCCAAATTATCAGATTCTCAGAGGATCAGCTGTCAGGTTGTAGACCTGTGTTCACAGGAGACATAATTACCTAGTTGATGTTTAGTTGCTTTCTTATAAACAAATCAACATGTCTGGTTAGATTTTTGTTTTATATCTTTGTAAAATTGTGCTGAACTTAATAGATGCTCTATGTATATTTTTGACATAGTGACTTATTGTTGAATAGTATTGCTGGAAGGAGACCTGGTGGCTCTGGGGTTAAGCTCTCATTAGTTAACCAAAAGGTTGATAGTTCTAACCCACCATCGCTCTGTGGGAGAAAGATGTGGCAGCCTGATTCCATAAACATCACAGCCTTGGAAACCCTATGGGACAGTTCTTTGTCCTATAAGTTTGCTATGAGTAGACAATAACTGGAGGACACACAACAGTACTGCTGGAGGCAAAGAAGATGAGGCATAAACGGAAGTAGTACAGGGAGATGATGGTGTATCTTTAAATGGAAGTGTGGGGAGATAAAGATGTATCGTCAAAGTGAGGGAGACACAACCATTTTTCTGGGTCAGTGAAGTTTGGAAGAGGTAAACTTTTAAGAAGCAAGCTTTTCAAATCAGAGGACTTTTAAAAATAATTATTTTTTCATATATGAATGAATGAATAAATAAATAAAATCTATGTTTTCATCCTATGTTTAATTTTTATCCAGGATACTTGTGATTTTTCAAACATTCTATTTTTGTTATGGATTAAAGGATTTGGATAGGTATTAAAATTAGCTTACAAATCAGATAGAAATAATTTAGATCATTTCCTGAACATCAGCAGATCAAGTGTGCCTTGCATGCAATTTTTTTTTAATCCTCATAAAAACTATGTAAGTTGGGAGTATTGTTTTTCCCATTTTAAAGATAAGAATACTTCTGGATAAGTGATATAACTTGTCCAAAATCATATTAGAGTAAAGGTTAGAGTCAGCGGAGACAACTCAAGCAGAGCCCAGAGCTTTTGTGCTTGACCTGCTATACTAGATTCTAAAACACTGTGCAGTTCATGTATTTTTATTATTATTATTTTAAGTAACAGCCCTTTGAATAGCCACACATTGTATTAATAGATACTAGGCTTTATTCACTCACGTAAGAGTAGTTGTAAGTTATCCAAAAGACCCTCCTGGACATAAGTTATATCATCAGGGAAGCATACAGCAGCAATGAACAGAAAGCTCAATGGCAGCGCTTAAGCAAGTAGAAACTTGTGTTTCTCACATAACAAGAGATCTGGAGGTAGGTTGTTATTTGTATGGATTTAGTGGATTAAGAAGGATATCATGCTTGGTAAAGTGGAGGGTCAACAAAGAAGGGGAAGGCCCTCAACGAGATGAATTGATAGAGTGGCTCCAGTGAAGGGCTCAGATATAGCAAGGATGGTGAAGCTGGGACGTCCAGGATTGGAGAGTATTTTATTCCATTATGCATAGGGCCACTATGGGTCAGAGACAACTCTACAGCACCTAACAACAACAAGGGAGTAAGGATCAATGTTTTTGTGAGGTTTTTTTTTGACTCCCTCCTGGTCTCAAGTTGTCTGCTGTGGTTCTATCTTTCATATCCTCATTCAAGGCAAGAAGAAAGAGGGAGAGAGATGGTGCTAGCTCTTGCTGTCCCTTTTATTAGAAAAAGTAAAAATTTTCCCACAAGTGTTTCAGCAATTGTCTAGGTATATGGTCTTATGAACACCCATTGTGTAAGGGAAGGTGGAGAAGTAAAGAACAATGATGTTATAATTAGGTCAGTACGTTCATGATCTTTCTTCTGGGGCAGGGATCAGCCAACTCTTTTTGTAAAGGGCCACATAGTAAATATTTTAGACTTTGAAGTATGGAAGGTCTCTAGAGAAATTACTCCACTGTGTTGCTATGGCAAGAAAGCAACCCATTGAGAATATGTAAATGAATAGGCTCCTCACTTGTTGTTAGGTGCAGTGGAGTCATCTCCGACTCATAGTGACCCTATGCACAGCATAACGAAACACTGCCAGGCCTTGTGCCAGCCTCACGATCCTTGCTATACCTGAGCCCATGGTTGCAGCCACTGTGTCTATCCATTTTGTTGAGGGCCTTCCCCTTCTTCATTGACCATCCACTTTACCAGCATTATATCCTTCTCCAGGGATTGGTCCCTTCTGACAACATGGCCAAAATAGGTGAGACACAGTCTGGCAATTCTTGCTTCCAAGGAGCATTCCAGCTGCACTTCTTTCAGGACAGATTTTTTGGTCTTTTTAGCAGTCCATGGTACTCTTAGCATTCTTTTTCAGCACCACAACTCAAAAGCATCAACTCTTCTTTATTCATTGTCCAGCTCTCACATGCCTAAGAGGCAATTGAGAATACCATGGCTTAGTTTAGGTGCACTTTAGTCTTCAAGGAGACATCTTTCCTCTTCAGCACATGAAAAAGGTCTTTTGCAGCCGATTTGCCCAATGCAATATGCCATCTGTTGTCTTGATTGCTATTTTCATTGGTGTTGATTATAGAACCAACTAATATGAAATCTTTGACAACTTCAATCTTTTCTCCATCCACTGTGAAGCTGTTTATTGGGCCAGTTGTGAGGATTTTCACTTTCTTTATATTGAGGTGTAATCCACACTGCAGACTATAGTCTTCAATCTTTATCAGTAAGTACTTCAAGTCATCCTCACTTTCAGCAAGGAAAGTTGTGCATATCACAGGTTGTTAATGAGTCTTTCTCCAATCCTGATGCCATGCTCTTCAAATAGTCCAGCTTCTCAGATTATTTGCTCAGCATACAAGTTGAATAAGTGTGGTGAAAGGATACGACCTTGACTCACTCCCCTCTTGATTTTGAACCATTCAGTATCCCTTTGCTCTGTTTGAACAATAGCCTCCTGATCTATGCACAGGTTCCTCATGAGTACAATCAAGTATTACAGAATCCCTACTCTTCTCAATGTTATCAATAATTTGTTATGATCCACACAATAGAATGCTTTTGCATAGTCAATGAAACATAAGTAAGCATCTTTCTGGAATTCTTTGTTTTCAGCTAAGATCCATCTGACATCGGCAATGATATCCCTTGTTCATACCATATCCTCTTCTGAATCCAGCTTGGCCCTCTGGAAGTTCTCTGTCAATATACTGCTGCAAACGTTTTTGAATTATCTTCAGTAAGATTTTACTTGCATGTGCTATTAATTATATTGTTTGATAATGTCCACATTCTGTTGGATCACCTTTCTTTGGAATGGTTACAAATATGGATCTCTTCCAGTCAGTTGGCTATGTAGCTATCTTGCGAGTCTCTTGGCATAACCAAGTGAGTGCTCCAGTGGGGTGTCCATTTGTTGAAACATCTCAATGGGTATTCCATCAATTCCTGGAGTCTTGTTCAGTGCAGCTTCAACTTCTTTCAATACCATTGGTTCTTGATCATATGCCACCTCCTGAAATGGATGAACATTGACCAATTCCTTTTGGTACAGTGACTGTGAATTCCTTCCATCTTATTTTGATGTTTCCTGTATCATTCAATATTCGACCCACAGAATCTATCAATACTGCAACTTGAGGCTTACTGGTGGTGTAGTGTCTAAGGCATTTGACTGCTAACCAAAAGGCTGGTGGTCCAAATCCACCAGCCACTCTTCAGAAGGAAAGTTGGGCAATCTACTTCCGTAGTGATATCACCTTGTAAACCCCAGGAGGGGTCACTATGAGTCAGATCTGACTCGATGGCAGTGAGGTTGAGGTTTCAGCTTGAGAGATGCCAAGTGTGTTCTTTCCTCTTTGTTTTCTAACTTCAGGTCTTTGCACATTCCATTATAGTAATTGGCTTTGTTTGCTCGAGTTGTTCTTGGAAATCCTCTGTTCAGCTCTTTTATATTGTCATTTCTTCCATTGATTTTAGCTACTCTCAGCTCAAGGGCAAGTTTGAGAGTCTCTTCTGACATCTGTTTTGGTCTTTTCTTCCTTTCTCATCTTTTTAATGACCTCTTGCTTTCTTCATGGATGATGTTGCTTGATGTCAACCAGTTTCTCTGGTTTTTGGTCATTGGAGTTCAGTGCATCGAATCTATTCTTTAAATGGTGTCTAAATTCAGACACTTGCCTGCTAACCAGATGGCTGGCGGTTCAAACCCACCAGCCACTCCTCGGAAGGAAGGTTGTGCAATCCTACTTCCGTAGTGATACTGCCTCGGAAACCCAAGGAGGGGTTGCTATGAGTCGGGTTTGACTCGAGGGCACATAACAACAACAACAACAAATTCAGGAAGGATATTAGCAAGGTCATATTTTGGCTCTCATGGACTCATTTTAATTGTTTTCAACTTCAACTTGAATGTGCCTATGAGCAGTCAATGGTCTGTTCCACAATCAGCTCCTGGCCTTGTTTTGTCCTAAGATAGTGAACTTCTCTATCACCTCGTACTACAGAAGTAGTCAATCTGATTTTTGTGTGTTCCATCTGGTGAAGTCCACGTGTATAGTCATTGCTTATTTTGTTGAAGAAAGGTATTTGCAATGAAAAAGTCATTGGTCTTGCAAAATTCTATCATGTGATCTCCAGCGTTATTTCTATCCCCAAGGCCATATTTTCCTACTACTGGTAACTCTTCTATGTTTACAACTTTTGTATTCCAGTCACCAGTGATAATCAGCACATCCTGATTGCATGTTCGATCAATTTCAGACTGCAAAAGATGGTAGAAATCTTCAATTTCTTCATCTATGTCTTTGGTAGTCAGTGTGTAAATTTGAATAATAGTAGTATTAACTGGTTTTCCTTGTAAGCATATGGATATTATCCTATCACTGACAGCGTTGTACTTCAGGACAGATCTTGAAACATTGTTTGTGAAAATGAATGACACACCATTCCTCTTCAATTTGTCATTCTTGGATTAGTAGATCATATGTTTGTCTGAAACAAAATGGCCAAGACCGTCAACTCACCGGTACCTAGGATATTGATCTTTATGCATCCATTTCATTTTTGACAACTGCCAATTTTCCTAGATTCATACTTCGTACATTCCATGTTCCAATTATTAAGTGAAGGTCCTGAAAGTTTTACTCTATCCATATCATTAAAGTCATCTCTACTCTGAGTAGTCAGCTTTTCCTCAGTCAAATATCGAGTGCCTTCTTACCTGATGGGCTCATCTTCGGGCACTATATTGGACAATGTTTTAGGTCTATTCATAAAGTTTTCCAGTTATATATCAGACCATGTTTCAGTGTTATTCATAGAGTTTTCACTGGCCAATTGTTTAGGCTGGGGCCTGAGGTAGGCAAGCCCAACCACGCGGGCTCCTCTGTGTTCCAGTAAAATTTAGTACAAAAACAGGCAGTGGGATAGATTTGGCTTATGAGTATGGTTTGATGACCCCTAACATGGAACTTAGGAGCCTGGTGGTGCAGTGGTTTAAGTGCTTGGCTCTCCATGAGAGGTGAGACATTCCAACCCACCAGCCATTCCACAAGGGAAAGATGTGACAGTCTGCTTCCATAAAGATTACAGCCTTGGAAACAATGTAGGATAGTACTTCTCTGTCTTACAGTGTCTATATGAGTCAGAATCAACTTGAGGACAATGGGTTATGTGTAACTAACATGGAACTTCTTGCATTGCTCTCAAGCCAGATTAAAACCAAACCAAAAAAACAAACTCACTGCCATCGAGTAGGATCTGACTCATAGTGACCCCTCCTTGGGTTTCCAAGGTGGTATCTTTACAGAAGTAGATTGCCCAACCTTCCTTCCAAGGAGTGGCTGGTTAGGATAATAATTATCAAGGAACAGAAGAGGGTTTGTGATTGAGGACAGAAAAATTATCTTGACTACTTTCTCATCAGTTTGCATAAGAAAAGTTTACGCTCTTCTGTTATGCAGTTTTGGGTTCAACAGCTAATAGTACTTTTTTGTCTTCACTCCATCAGGAGACTTACAGAAAATTGGTTGATAGACTTGAGGCTGGCTGTTAGCCCACACAACCTGACTGCTTTTAGTATTGAATGTCAAGAGATGACAGACTAGTGATTCCTGCCTACTCATTATCCATTCTTCTCCTTCCTTAATATTTATCAAGAATAGGTGATCTGTGTTGGCTAACAAATGATACTTCCAGCCTCCTGTAGAGCAAGAAATAGTCATGTGACATCTCATGAGCTATGAATAAAAATGTCTAGGTAGGAATGCTCAGCTGGCATAAATTTGGGTCCTTTTCATGTTTCCTTCTTCCTAATTGGACAGTGCCATCCTCCAACAACAGTGGAATAAGCAGGAGGGTGAAAGTCATCTACTGAAGATGACTGAGCAGAAGGGTAGAAGGAGCATGGGTATGTGATGACACTGTGGAGCTGCTACAACAACCTGGGCTGCCTACCTCTGGATGTGTTGTTACCCAAGGGTAATAGAACCCTGAACTGCTAAATCCGTTACTTGGTTGGAATTTGTGTTACTTATAGCCAGATGCATGTATGACAAATGTTTAGGGAGTCTTGCTGTGCTCAAGAGGAAAAAAGGAAATGGCTCTCCTTCCCACCTAAAGGTCAGGAAAAAGAGACTCCTCATTTTTCTACTCTGACTCTGTGGTGAGACATTGGAATTCTCCTTAGTCGGGGTTAGTCCTTCTCATTTCTGAATGCTTTTAGCTGAGATTGACTACATGTGTCCCGTTGCAAAGAACACACTCCTAGGTGGTGGCTGGGATCCTGATTTTCCACTTTAGTTCCCACCACACCTTATTTATTTATTAGGTCACAGAGGTGTCTTAAAAGCCATTCTAGCAGCTTAGAGTTACTGAGACTGCATTTTCTCAGCTCAAGTGTTGAACATACCTGGATTCAGAAGAGGATGTGGAATAAGAGATATCACTGCTAATGTCACGTGGATCTTGGCTGACAGCAGAGAATAATAGAAAGATGTTGACCTGTGTTTTATTAACTACACAAAGTCATTTGATTTTACTAATCATAATAAATCATAACTTGGGAAGAATGAGAATTCCAGAACACTTAATTGTACTCATGCAGAACGTGTACATAGACCAAAAGGCAGACAGACGTTTGAATAGAACAGGGTATAATGTGTGATTTAAAAGCAGGAAAAGTTTGTATCAGGGTGGTGTCCTTTTACCATACCTATTCTATCCATATGCTGAGTAGATAATCCAAGAAGATGGACTTCTTAAGGCAGCATCAAGATCATCGGAGGAAGATTCATTAACAATTTGCAATATGCAGATGACACAACCTTTCTTGCTAAAAGCAGAGATGACTTGAAGCGCTTACTGATGAAGATCAAAGACCACACCCTTCAGTAAGGATTACACCTTAAAATAAAGAAAATAGAATTCTTCACAATTAGATCAATAAGCAATGTCATAATAAGCAGAGAAAAGATTGAAGTTGTCAAGGATTTCATTTTACTTGGATCTACAATCCACACCCATGGAAGCAGCAGTCAAGAAATTAGATGTTGTATTGCACTATGCAAATATGCTGCAAAGGACCTCTTTCAAGCGTTAAAAAGCAAATATGCCACTTTGAAGACTTTTCCCTAACCCAAGGCATGGTATAGTCAATAGCTTCATATGCATCTGAATGCTGAAAGATGAATAAGGAAGACAGAAAAATTGATCATTTAAATTATAGTACTGGCAAAGAATGTTGAATATACCATAGTCTGCCAGAACAGCAAACAAACCTGTCTTGGAAGAAGTCCAGCCAGAATGTCTCTTAGAAAAGAGAATGGCAAGACTTCAACTCATGTACTTTGGACATGTTATCAGGAGGGACATCAGAGAAAAGTAGAGTGTCAGTGAAAAAGAGGGAGATTCTCAGTGAGATGAATTGATACAATGGCTGCAATAATGGGCTCAAACATAAAAACAGTTGTGAGGATGGCACAGTATCAGACAGTGTTTCATGCCATTATACATGTTGTTGTTGTTATGTGCTCTCAAGTCAGACCCTACTCATAACAATACTTCCTTGGGTTTCTGAGGCAGTATCACTACGGAAGTAGATTGCCCAACCTTCCTTCCGAGGAGTAGCTGGTGGGTTTGAACCTCCAGCCTCCTGGTTAGCAGTCAAGTGCCTTAGGCACTACTCTACCAGAGCTTCTGCTATTATACATAGGGTTGCTCAATGGCAAAAAGTGACTTTTTTTTTCACCTAACAACAACAAAGGAGCCAGACTGCAGAGGGATGTGATTCCCAGGAAGGACATTTACATTTTTTCAAACATTTGTTATTTGCTAGGCAATTTAACGCGGAGGTTGGGCAATCCTACTTCCGTAGTGATACTGCCTCGGAAACCCAAGGAGGGGTCGCTATGAGTCGGGGTCGACTCGACGGCACATAACAACAACAACCCAGGCAATTTAACAGGAGCTCTGGTAGCATAGTGCCTAAGGCACTTGACTGCTAACTGGTAGCATAGTGCCTAAGGCACTTGACTGCTAACCAGAAGGCTGGTGGTTCAAACCCACCAGCCACTCCTCGGAAGGAAGGTTGGGCATTCCTACTTCCGTAGTGATACTGCTTCGGAAACCCAAGGAGGGGTCGCTATGAGTCGGGGCCGACTCGATGGCAAATAACAACAACAACAGGCAATTGAACAGACATGAAATGATTCCATTCTCAGTAATCCCAATTTTTATTGATTAGAATAATCCCCATTTTCCTCAAGAGTAAAATTAATTTAAAGGATGTTAAATAAACTGCCTAAATGTAAGGGTAGATAAGGGCGTTAAACCCAAGTTCATCTGATTTCAAAATCAAATATATATATAAAACTCACTGCTGTCGAGGCAATTCAACTCATGGCGACCACTCTTTGGGTTGCCGAGGCAGTATCTCTACAGACGTAGATTGCCCAAACTTTCTTCTGAGGAGTGGCTGGTGGGTTTGAACCGCCAGCCTTCTGGTTAGCAGTCAAGTGCCTTAGGCACTATGCCACCAGATCTCCTCCAAATAGGGATTAGGACATCAATATATACCTTGTGAGAGGACAGAATTCAATCCATAACAGGGTTCTTGAGAGAAATGATGGATTTAGGATAAGAGGAAGATTAAACATTATAATAACTATGAGGAAGATGATGAAATAGAGCAGAGAGCCTGGAGGCATGGAGACATTTTAGGAAGTAATTTTAGAATAAAGCCTGGATGAGGGTGGTGGCAAAGGAGAGGCATTGATAGGAGACATTACAAAACAAAAAGTCAAAGGGATTTGGTGTCTGCTGGATAACAGGTGAAGGAAAGTGAATAACCAACCAGGTGGAGCAGTGAAAGGAACATTCAATAGGGATTTAGGAGACTGAACTTGGTTTTATTGCTTGCATTGTGAATTTACAGAAAGCAGAATGTCTTTAAACTGCACTTGCATGCTCTATAAAGTAAAGGGATTGGATTAGGAGTCCTTTAAGATTTTTTTTCCAGCTACAAAATTCTGAGTACCTGGTTAATGCCCATGGTTGATTGCTTGTCTGCTAACTGAAAGGTTGTAGGCTCCAGTCTACCCAGTCTGAAAAATCAGCTGCTGAAAACCCTATGGAATATAGTTGCACTCTGACACACATGGGGTTGCTATGAGTTGGAACTGATTCAGTGACAACTGACTTTTTTCTTATTATTAT
Source organism: Orycteropus afer afer (assembly GCF_000298275.1). NCBI lineage: Eukaryota > Metazoa > Chordata > Mammalia > Tubulidentata > Orycteropodidae > Orycteropus > Orycteropus afer. The sequence continues at coordinate 2,718,993 of NW_006921709.1, forward strand.
TTTATTCTATGCCTCTGTGAGTCAAAGATGACTCAAACGTGGCAAGCCTGGGTAACTGGGAGAACATCCTTGCATTAGTGAAAATAATAGGAAATGGTTGGTTATGCTTTACAATAGATTTTTTAAAAATAAAATATTTTCTTCAGTCTTGAAAATGTTCTTCAGCCCAGAAGGACCATGCCCTTCTCCTGATGTCCCACCACACACGTTTTCTAACCTGTGCCCATTTTCCATCTTCCACTCAACACCTACACATTCCAATTCTTAGATTCTTCTACCTTGTGTTGATGCTACCTTGAGTAATCATTTTATTTTTACTCTTCCTGCAAAGTATCTATGGTTACCAATCTACCTACTGTTTCTTCCTAAGAAAGTAAGAGGATAGAAAAGCAAGACCAAGAAAACCTTCCATATAACTTATTCATTGAAGATTTATTTCTAGTTTGACATAAGAAATCATGTATCTTGGAACCATCATCACAATAAAATCTTGAATATGCAGAAAATCCTTCTTAAAATATTTGTAATTTCCTTTAACAAAAACATATCATATGAAAATATAAATTAACATAATGGATGAATTAAAAGCCATTTCCTTCAAAAAGCTTTACAGTAGACTCACTTAATTAGTGAAATTCTCTAAAGCATATTCTCTAAATATGACTCAAATGTTAAAAATGTGATTAGCGTGAGTGTTTTTAGGTATGTATATATGTTGTGACAGGGATTCGCCTGTGAACAGAAAGGCAACCACTGCAATCACATTAGTAATCAGTCTAAAACAATGTTTGGAGAAAGTAGGCTGCACCTAATCTTCCAAGATTTTTGCTGACTCAAAAGGGCAACAGGAAATGTAATAACAAGCTCTTCCCTAAGCTTCCAGTTCAAGTGAGATTTGCAAAACAACAGGGAGAGTTGCTCATTAGAGTGATTTCTTAGACATCTCTTGATGGTATATGTTTTTTCCAATAATTCAGACTACATTACAGACAGAAAGATTTCAATTTCTACCATTTTCTGATGAAGTAGAGCTGCAAGGCAGGGTTAGACTCTTCAGTTAGACTGAGTAGATGACATGACTGGATTTTCACAGGTATTGAGACATTTCAAGTAAGAGCTCTTCCAGCTCCAGCTGTCAGAGTTTATTCCACCGTCAGAAACTTACTTTGATTTTAAGGGGTTTTGATTCCAAGAATATTGGCCAAATGCAAATACATGACCTGAATAGCAACAAAACAGATCTAGTTCAATTTCTGGCTATGCTACTTAGTACCGTTGGAGTTTTAGGTCATTCACATAATCCCTTTGTGCCTCTGCCAGCATCATCATTTATGTCTCATGGGACTTCTCTGTCATGAAATTCATTAGGGTTATTTAATTTTTGGATGAATTACCTGTCATGGAATCTTAGAGTTAGCAGAGAGTTGGAGATGAATATCTAAGAAATTATTTTACACTATAGGTGACTGACCCCATAGAGGCAAAAGGACATAGCCCAAGTTGTACTATGAGTTAATGGCACAACTGACACCAGGACTTCAAACCTCAACCCTGCAAATGCATGATCCAGTGAGCATGTCAGGTAGGAATGGGTAGAGGAGTTTTGCACAGTGCTTAGTGCTAAAAATGTGATAAGCATGATTGTTTTTAGGTATGTATATATGTTGTGACTGTCAGTACTTAGTAAGTCTTTAGGAACTATAATAAAATTAACGCAAGAGTATGCTGAAAGGGCAGAGGAAAAGTGAAGATAGAGACTTCTGGAATTTAGATATAAATTCCAATCACCTGGCCTAGGTTTAGGAGAAGGGCTGACAAATGAAAAGCTATGAACGGACTTCATACAAAGATGCTCTTCTTGGAATCCACTAAGGAGGATCAGTGAATCTGAGGTCTTTGCATGTTCTAATAATTACAATTAGTCCCCAAATTACCACAGTGTTCTGCTGCAATGACTCCTTCTTAAGTCAGTTCTGACATAGACAAATGCCACTTTTTTTTTTTTTTTTTAAACAGTATTAATTGTTATTGCCTTTTATTGTCTGCTGGGTCACTGTGAGTCATAATTGACTCAATGGCAGAGGATTTCAGCATTAGTATCTTTATAACTATAGCACTATTTGAACAATAAATTACAAAACTGAATATCTGCAAGTGAATATATGAGAATAATAACATTAGCAAATTAGAATATGCAACATTTTATGTAGTAGATATTACTAATGATAAGGACTATTTTAAATGTAGTTCTTTGTAACTTGAATACATTGTAAGTCAGTTTTTGTTGTTGCTGTTAGGTGTCATTGAGTGAGCTCTGATTCATAGTGACCCCATGTACAACAGAGTGAAACACTGCCTTGTCCTGTGCCAGCCTCACAATCCTTGCTATGCTTGAGCCCATTGTTGCAGCCACTGTGTCAGTCCATCTTGTTGAGGTCTTCCCCTTTTTTGCTGACCCTCTGCTTTACCAAATATGATATATTTTTCCAGGGACTGGCCCATTCTGACAAGGTGACCAAAGTAGGTGAGACAAAGTCTGGCTGGCCATTCTCACTCCTAAGGAGCATTCAACTGCACTTCTTCAAGGACAGACATGTTCATTCTTCTGGCAGTCCATGGTATTTTCAGTGTTCTTCCTCAACACCACAATTCAAAGACATCAATTCTTCTTCAGTTTTCCTTATTCACTGTCCAGCTTTTATATGCATATGGGGATATTGAAAATACCACGACTTGGATTAGGCACTCTTTCACTTTCAAAGTATCATCTTTGCTTTTTAACATTTTAAAGAAGTCCCTTGAAGCACATTTGCCCAGTGCAATAACGTCAGATGCCACTGATTTCATGACTGCTGCTTCCATGGATGTTGATAGTGGATCCAAGTAAAATGAAATCCCTGACAACTTCAATCTTTTCTCCATTTATCATGATGTTTACTGGTCCAGTTGTGAGGACATTTGTTTTGTTTACAGGTATAACATATTGAAGAATATAGTCTTTGGTCTTCATCAGTAAGTTATTCAAGCCTTCTTCACTTTCAGCAAGCAAGGTGTGTCACCTGCATATCGCAGGTTGTTAATAAGTCCTCCTCCAATCCTGATGCCAGATTCATATTCATATAGTCCAACTTCTCAGATTATTGGCTCAGCATGCAGATAGTATAGTATGGTGAAAAGATACAACCCTGATGCCTGCCCATCCTGATTTTAAACCAAACAGTAACCTCTGTTCTGTTTGAATGACAGCCTCCTGGTACAGATATACAGATGTACAGATTCCTCATGAGAACAATTAAGTGTACTAGAATTCCCTGTCTTTGTAATGTTATACATAATTTCTTATGACTCACCCAGTTAAATGCTTTGCATTGTCAATAAAAAGCAGGCAAACATCTTTCTTGTATTCTTTGCTTTCAGCCAAGATCCATCTGACATCAGCATTGATATCGCTTGTTCCACATCTGCTTCTAAATCCAGCTGAAATTTCTGGAAGTTCCCAGTCAATATATTGCTACAATCATATTTTAATTACCTTCAGCAAAATTTTCTTTGTGTGTGATATTGATGATATTGTTCAATAATTTCCACATTCTGTTAGATCACCTTTGTTTGGAATGGGCACAGATATTGATCTCTTCCAGTCAGTTGACCAGGTAAATATGTTCCCAATTTCCTAGTATAAATGTGTAAGCACCTCCAGTGCTGTAGCCATTTCTTGAAACATCTCAATAGCTGGTCTATCTATTCCTGGACATTGTTTTGGCCAATTCCTTCAGTGCAGCTTAGACTTCTTCCTTCAATACCATTGGTTCTTGATCATATGCTGACTCATAAAATAGTTGAAAGTTGACCAGTTCTTTCTGTACAGTGACTCTGTTTTCCTCTCATCTTCTTTTGACACTTCCTGCATCATTCAATATTTTACCCATGTTGTTGTTGTTAGGTGCTGTTGAGTCATCTCCGACCCATAGCCACCCTATGCACAGCAGAACTAAACACTGCTAGGTCTTATGTGAGCCTCATGATCCTTGCTATACCTGAGCCCACCTTTGCAGTCACTGTGTCTATCCATCTCATTGAGGGCTTTCCCCTTCTTCATTGACCCTCCACTTTACCAAACACGATATCCTTCTCCAGGGAATGGTTCCTTCTGGACCAAAGTAGGTGAGAGGAACTCTGGCCATTCACACTTCCAAGGAGCATTCTGGCTTCACTTCTTCCAGGACAAATTTGTTAGTCTTTTTAGTAGGCCATAGTAATCTTAGCATTCTTCTCCAACACCACAACTCAAAAGCATCAACTCTTATATTCTCGGTCTTCCTTATTCATTGTCCAGCTCTCACATGCATAAGAGGTGATTGAAAATACCATGGCTTGGGTTTGTTGTTGTTGTTGTTAAGTGCCGTCGAGTCGTTTCCGACTCATAGCGACCCCATGCACAGCAGAACGAAACACT
>NW_006921709.1:2724103-2732010 GCF_000298275.1 Orycteropus afer afer
TATATATATATACATATATATATTTTTTGAGGTGTAATCCATATTGCAGACTGTAGTCTTCAATCTTCATCACTAAGTGCTACAAGTCATCCGCACTTACAACAAGCAAAGTTTTGCAGGTTGTTAATGAGTTTTCCTCCAATCCTGATGCCATGTTCTTCTTCATATAGTCCAGCTTCTCAGATTATTTGCTCACCATACAAGTTGAATAAGTATGATGAAAGCATACAACCTTGACACACTCCCTTCTTGATTTTGAACCATGCAGTATCCCTTTGTTCTGTTCAAATGACAGCCTAATAGTCTATGTACAGGTTCCTCATGAGTACAATTAAGTGTTCTAGAATTCCCATTCTTCTAAATGTTATCAGTAAGTTGTTGTGATCCACAAAATTGAATGCTTTTGCATAGTCAATAAAACACAAATAAACCTCTTTCTGTTATTCATTGCATTCAGCCAAGATCCACTGACATCAGCAATGATATCCCTTGTTGCATATCCTCTTCTGAATCCAGCTTGCATGTCTGGAAGTTCTCTGTCAATATATTGCTACAAAATTTTTTGATTTATCTTTTGTAAGATTTTACTTACTTGTGATATTAATGATATTGGTTGATAGTTTCTGCATTCTGTGGGATCACCTTTCTTTGGAATGTTTACAAATATGGATCTCTTCCAGTCAGTTGGCTAGGTAGCATCTTCCAAATCTCTTGGCATAGCCAAGTGAGTGTCTCCAGTGTGGCATCGGTTTGTTGAAACATGTCAATAGGTATTCTGTCAATTGCTAGAGCCTTGTCTGTCACCAGTTCCTTCAGCACAGCTTCTACTTTATCCTTCAGTACCATTGGTTCTTGATCATATACCACCTCCTGAAATGGATGAACATCAACAAATTCTTTTTGGTACAGTGATTCTGTGTATTTCTTCCATCTTCTTTTGATGCTTCCTGCATCATTCAACATTTTGCCTGTAGAATCTTTCAATACCACAACTTGAAGCTTACATTTTTTCTTCAGTTCTTTCAGCTTGAAAAGAGCCAAGCATGCTCTTCCCTTTTGTTTGTCTAACTCCAGGTCTTTGCACATTTCATTGTAATAATTGACTTTGTCTTCTCAAGCTGCTCCTTGAAATCTTCTGTTCAGCTCTTCTATCTTGTCATTTCTTCCATTTGCTTTAGCTCCTGTCCACTCAAGGGTGAGTTTCAGAGTCTCCTCTGACATCCATTTTGGTCTTTTCTCCCTTTGCTGTCTCTTTAATGAACTTTTGCTTTCTTCATGGATGATGTTCTTGATGTCATTCCATAATTATTCTGGTTTTTGATCATTGGTGTTCAATGCATCAAATCTATTTTTAGATAGTCTCTAAATTCAAGAGGGATATATTCAAAGTCATATTTTAGTTCTTGTGGACTTAATTGTCTTCAACTTCAGGTTGAATTTGCATATGAGCAGTTGATGGTCTGTTCCACAGTCAGCTCCTGGCCTTGTTTTGGCTGAAGATATTGACCTTTTCCATTGCCTCTTGCCACAGATGTAGTCAGTCTGATTCCTCTATACTCCGTCTGGTGAAGTCCACGTGTATAGTCACCTTTTGTATTGTTGAAAAGAGGTATTTGCAATGGTCTTGAAAAGTTTTATCATGTGATCTCCAGCATTATTTCTATCACCAAGGCCAAAGTTTCCAACTACTGGTCATTTTTCTTTGTTTCCAACTTTGCATTCCAGTCTCCAGTGATAACCAGCACATCTTTATTGCATGTTCAGTCAATTTCAGACTACTGAAATTGGTAAAATTCTTCAATTTCCTCATCTTTGGCTTTGGTAGTTGGTTTGTAAATTTGAATAATAGTAGTATTAACTAGCCTTCCTTGTAGGAGTGTGGATATTATCCTATTGCTGACAGCATTGTACTTCAGGATAGATCTTGAAACATTCTTTGTGATGATGAATGCCATTCTTCTGGAACTTGTCATTTTCAACATAGTAGATCATATGGTGGTGTGATTCAAAATGGCCAAAACTGGTCCATTTCAGCTCACTAATGCCTGGGATATAAATTTGCATTCATTGCATTTCATTTTTGACAACTTCCAATTTTCTTAGATTCATACTTAGTACACTCCATGCTCTGATTATTAATGGATGTTTGGAGCTGTTTCTTCTCATTTTGAGTTGTGCCACATCAGTAAATGGAGGTCCCAAAAGTTTAACTTTATCTATATCATTAAGATCAATTCTTCTCTGGGAAGGGAGCTCTTTCCCAATTGTATTTTAAGTGTCTTTTGACCTGAGGGGCTCATCTCTATCACTGTATTGGACAATGTTTCAGAGTTATTCATAAAGTTGTCCAGTAATATATCAGATAGTATTTCACTGCTATTCATAAAGTTTTCCCTAGCAAATTCTTTGAGCAGTGGATAGTCTCTTCCTTCTTCCAAGTCTGTCTCAGACTGGAAGTTCCACTGAAACCTGTCCACCATGGACCACCCTGTTGGTGTTTGAAACACCAGTGGAACTGCCTCCAGCCTCATTGCAAAACGCAAGCCACCACAGTACGACAAATGACAGACAAGTTTGTCTCCCTTAGCTGTTTCAAAACCATTTTGCCCACTTGCTGGCCTTCCCCCACCTGTTCTGGCCATCTTCCCTGGCTCTCACTTCCTGTCTGGTTGCGGGCTCTCTCTTCCCTTACCTGTATCTGGCTGTCCACCCTGGCTTCCCGCTTCCTGCCCATAGAATCCTTTAATATTGCAATTTGAGGCTTGAATTTTGTCTTCCCTTCTCCAGCTTGAGAATTGCCAACTGTGTTTTCCCCTTTTGGTTTTCTTATTCAAGGTCTTTACACATTTCATTATAATACTTTACATAGCCTTCTCAAGCAGCCCTTTGAAATAAAAAAAAAAAAAAATCATCTTTTTTTATCTTGTCATTTCTTCCATTTACCTTTGCTACTCTCCATCAAGAGCAAATTTCAGAGTCTCTTCTGACATTCATTTTGGTCTTTTCTTCCATTCCTGTCTTTTTAAGGACTGTTCACTTCCTTCATTTAGGATGTCTGGTCTTCCATCACTGGTGTTCAATGCATCAAATTTAATTCTCAGGTGGTCTCTAAATTCAGATGGGATACAATCAAGGTCAAATTTTGGATCTTTTGGACTTGTTTGGACTGGGAGACTATTGGTGCTGTATTTTCTTTATTTATGTATTTTTCTGTCCTTCTTGTGCTGTTCCAACAGAAATACCACAAATATATGACTTTAACAAACAGGGATTTGTTCTCTTACAGTTGAGGAGGCTAGATGTCTGAGTTCAAAGTAAAAGCTCTAGGCACTGGGTGAAAGCCTCTCAATCTTGGGTTTCATCTCTGCCTCTTGTTCCCAGCCCACTGAAGCCAGAGGTTTCTCTAACTTAGACAGCTGCTGGCTGCTAAGGCTGACAAACCCAAGATTGACAAGTAAAATGACACAGTCCCAACTTTGTCAAGCAACACAGCAAGCCACTAGTTCAAGTCCAAAAATAACCTCAAGATCAGCAGACAACATGGCAGGCCACTGAGATAAAGGCTCAACAAAATGCAGAATCCAGATGTGCCAAAAAGCTAGAGACCTTTCTCAAAGTGTCTTCTTACATACTGGAAACATACCACATCCCTAAGGCATCTACTCAGCTGCTCACAGTAGATTCCACCATGGAGCTGATTACTAGTCTCATTATGCGGAGTAACTACATTCAGCTGCCTAGCCACTGAAAACTAAGCCCAAGCAAATTGACACATAGCCTTAACTATTACAGGTTTTAAAGCAGATGCTTTAACCTGCATCCTTTTGTGTAGAAGGGAAAATAACAATATTCCAGGACAGTAGTAGTGTATAGATTTATGAGCCCTGGTGTCACAGTGGATAAGCGCTTGGCTGCTAACAAAGATCAGTAGTTCAAACCCACCAGCCCCTCTGCAGGAAAAATAAAAAATGTAGTAGTCTGCTACAATAGAGATTTACAGCCTTGGAAACTCTGTAGGACAGTTTTACTCTATGGTATAGCTATTAATCAGAATAGGATCAGTGGCTGTGAGTTAGATGTTGGATTATTGTATAATCTTTTCTTTCTTTTTTAAAAACATTTCCACACCCACAACTACCATTCCTGTCCCATTCATTGAGTTGCTTTATTGTTACCTCATACACATGCTTTTCTTGGCAGCAGACAAAGAAGAGAAAGGAGAAGGGAGGGGAAACTGAGCAAGAAGGCAGAAAGACTGAATAGCTGGTTCTTTCCCTTCGGTAGGCATTATCTAATTTCCTCACCAAAGTTAGCAATTGCCTGCACAGGCAAGCAAAGATGAAGCTCCCTGGCAAGTTAGGGTTCCTGAGCTTGCCAAAGTCAATCCATGAGGCCGCTAACCTTTTTCCCCTTCCTCACTTTAAAGAAAAACTTGTTATTTCTAAGAACTTTCAAAAGCTGTTCTGGCAGGTTTGTATTTCATAGTATGAACTGAGAATGAATCTCCAAGGTGATTTTCCCCATTATAAACTTAATACTACTTTCCATCCAGAATTAGACTTGTCAATCTGGAAATATCCATTTCTCTTCTTGCCCTGTTTGCCAATTGTTAACCATTGCATTTCATAGCAAACTTGGGTGAATAGCTTTAAATGATTTTAAAAATCACATGCTACTGAAATGGTTGTACATCTGTTCATGAAACTGAATGAAATTCACATTTTCAAAAGCCTCTTCCCTGAAGTAGATAATCATCTTTCCAGTAAAACACTGTGTCAAACTTAAAAGTGATGATTAACCTTCAGTATAGTTCTTCCAAGAGGAGCTCTGGTGGCAAGTAGAGCCTAAGGTATTTGACTGCTAACCATGCCTCAGAAGGAAGGTTGGGGAATCTACTTCCGTTGTGGTACCACCTTGGAAATGCAAAGAGGGGTCACTATGAGTCAGATCCAACTCCATGGAAGTGAGTTGTTTTTTTTTTTTTTTTTTATACTTCTTCCAAGACAAATTTGTTCATTCTTCTGGCAATCAAAAATATATTTAAAATTCTTTGTCAATTCTTGGAAGAGCTATAGCCAGAAAGCTTCTTAGAAGGGAGGATGGTGAGGCTTTGTCTCAAGTGCTTTGGACATGTTTTCAAGAGGGCTCAGCCCTCAGAGAACGACATCATGCTTGGTAAAGTAGAGGTCAGTGATAAAGAAGAAGACCCTCAACAAGATGAATTGATTCAGGGGCTGCAACAATGGATTCAAACAACAACGATTGTGAGGATGACAGGACCAAGCAATGTTTCATTGTGTTGTACTTTGGGCTGCTATGGGTTGGAAGCAATTTACAAACACCTAACAATTACAACAACAGCAACAATGACAGTGCCCTTGGGTGGGACTTAATTTTTTCTGTTGGGAGGTTGTTTGTTCTCTTAGTCAATATGACAGTACATATAAAGTCTTAGTTTCACCAGCAAATTATTTTTGCAAACCTCTTCAAAAAATTAAAAGCTAAACAAGGAAAGTAAAATGTGGCATTTCCAAATGTGGTAGATAACAATATATTTGCACCTTCTTATCCACCAGCCACTCCTCAGAAGGAAGGTTGGGCAATCTACTTCCGTAGTGATGGTGTTGTTGTTATATGCCGTCGATTTGAATCCGACTCACAGTGACCCCTCCTTGGGTTTTCGAAGTGGCATCACTAAGGAAGTAGATTGCCCAACCTTCCTTCTGAGGAGTGGCTGTAGCTTTGAACCACCAGCCTCCTGGTTAGCAGTCAAGTGCCTTACTAGAGCTCCTGCCTTGGAAACCCAAGGAGGGATTGTTATGAGTCGGATCTGACTTGACAGCAGTAAGTTTGGTTTTGGGTATGCCAAACCCAGGTAACCATGTTTGCAAGCTTACAATAATTTCAGACATTCCATGTGAATTGCAGTTGTCTTTGAAACATCATTAAATGAAAGACACATTAAAAAATAAATGCCAGAAAAAAAAAAAAAAAAAAAGCAAACAAAATGCTTCAGCCACTAGCTAGTTTGATAGACTTACAGTGTGTAATTTAACCATTAGGTTTCAGGAATAGAATTACTCCTCTGTCAGATTCACACTTTTTTCAAAGTTTTGGTATCAAATATTGAGAGCAGATTAATGGTTTATATCGGACTAATGAAAAGTTTAAAAATCAAGTGCTCATCAAGTAAGAAATATTTTTATGCAAACAAAAGCACAAATCCATAAAGACTCCCTGTCACCCCAGGATAAGTATAAAAACAAGAAATATTTCTATTAGGCACTTGGGAGACTTGATGGCACCTGATGCCATTCGGGTGCTAACCAAAACAGTGGTTTGATCCCACAAGCTGCTCCATGAGAAAGAGATGTATCAACCTATTTCTGTAAATATTTACCAACTTAGAAACTCTATGAAGTAATTCTACTCTGTCCTATAGGACCTCTAGTGTTGGGATCAACTCAAGGATAATGGGTTGGTTTGTTGCATATTATGCACCCAACAAGAAGAAGAATGAGGAATCAGGATTGAAGGAAGACTCATTAGCAACCTCTAATATGCAGAGACACAACCTTTCTTACTGAAAATAAAGAGGACTTGAAGCATTTATTGATGAAGATCAAAGACTGTAGTCTTCAGTAAGGATTACACTGTGTTCTTGTTACCTAGTGCCATTCTGAAAATAATATACCACAAATGGGATGGCCTTAACAAACAGGAGTTTATTCTTACAATTTGGAGGCTTTAAGTCCAAGTTCAAAGTGCCAGGCTCTAGGGGCTGGGTGAAAGCCCCTTGACCTTGGGCTTCAGCTCTGCCTCCAGCTCCCAGCCCACTGAAGCTAGAGGCTTTTCTTCACTCAGACAGCTGCTGGTTGCTGAGGCTGCCAAGCCCAAGGTTGACAAGTAAAAAGGCACAGTCCCAATGTTACCAAACCACAAGGCAGACCATTAATTCAAGTCCACTGTAAGTCCCAAAGTTAGCAGAGCATGGCAGGCTGCTGGACAACAAACACGGCTATATGCAGGGTCCAAGCATGCCATAAACTAGAGACCATTCCCCAAAGCTTCTCCTTAGATACAGGAAGCAGACCACATCCCTTAGGCAACTACTCAGCTGCTCACAGTAGATTCCACCATGGAGTTGATTACCAGTCTCATCATGGGGAATACTGCATCCAGCTGCCCAGCCACACAACCAGGCCTAACCAAAGTTGACACACAAACTTAACCACCACACACAGCAACAGGGAGTAAACAAAAATCCTCACAACTGGACAAATAAACAACATCATGATAAATGGAGAAAAGATTGATGTTCTCAAAGATTTAAGTTTACTTGGATCCACAATCAACATCCATGGAAGCAGCAGTCAAGAAATTAGATGTCATATTGCACTGGGCAAATATGCTGCAAGGGACATCTTTAAAGTGTTAAAGAGCAAAGACACCACTCTGAAGACTAAATGCACCTAACACAAGCCGTGGTATTTCAATAGCTTCATATGCTTGTGAAAGCTAAACGATGAATAAATAAGGAAGATCACAGAAGAACTAGTGACTTTGAATTGTGATGTTGGTCAAGAATACTGAAATATCATGGACTGCCAGAAGAACAAATTTTCCTGGAAAAAGTGCAGCCAAATGCTCCTTAGAAGCGAGAATGGACAGACTTCATCTAATTTACTTTGGTCTTGTTGTCTGAAAAGACCAGTCCTGAAGAAGGACATCATGCCTGATGAAGTAGAGGGTCAGAGAAAAAAGGGAAGACCCTCAATTAGATGGATTGACACAGTAGCTTCAATGAATGGGCTTAAGCGTAGCAAGAATTGTGAGGGTGGCATAGGACCAGACAGTACTTCATTCTGCTGCATGACTTGAGGGCACCTAATAACAACAAGCACCTA
>NW_006921709.1:2732765-2734820 GCF_000298275.1 Orycteropus afer afer
TGACTGCTAACCAGAAGGCTGGTGGTTCAAACCCACCAGCCACTCCTCGGAAGGAAGATGGGACAATCTACTTCTGTAGTGATACTGCCTTGGCAACGCAAGGAGGGGTCACTATAAGTTGGGTCCAACTTGACAGCATATAACAACAACAACAACAACAAGGAGTCTTCCAAGGAATTATTCCTCAAATAGCATGACTTTTTTTTGTAGCTCTTGTAGACTATTATTTCCCTTCTATTGGTGGACAATGCTCATTTGAGTCAGACTTCTAGGACACAAAGAGAGCCCCCCAATGCTCAGTATTATCTATATCTGAATGAAAAAAAAAAAGTAATGTTGATAACAGTCATTTTTATTAGGTAATCAAGTTGATAGCTTGGTAAATCACATTCCAAGTGAAGATTTAAGCAGATGTGAGGTGGTGATGGTTGTAAACACAATTTGGGTTCCTTTTAGGGAGAAAGGCACAGAACAATACAGAAATCCATTTCTTGGAGACCTGGAGTCTTCCACATGTGCTCTAGAATTGTGCAATTCAGTGGCCTTGTGATTGTTGTTAAGTGCCGTCAAGTTGTCTCCAACTCATAGCAACCCTATGCACAGCAGAATGAAACACTGCCCAGTCCTGTGCCAGCCTCACGATCCTTGCTATACCTGACCCCATTGTTTCAGCACCTGTGTCGATCCATCTCATTGAGGGCCTTGCCTTCTTCTTTGACCTTCAATTTTACCAAGCATGATATACTTCTCCAGGGAATGGTTCCTTCTGGACTAAAGTAGGTGAGATGAACTCTGGCCATTCTCACTTCTAAGGAGCATTCTGGCTGCGCTTCTCCCAGGACAGATTTGTTAGTCCTTTTAGCAGGCCATAGTACTCTAAGCATTCTTCTCTAGCATCACAACTCAAAAGCATCAACTCTTCTTCCATCTTCCTTATTCATTGTCCAGTCCTCACATGCATAAGAGGCTACTGAAAATACCATTGCTTAGGTTAGGTGCACCTTAGTTTTCAAGGAGATATCTTTGCTCTTCAACATTTGAAAAAAGGTCTTTTGCAGAAGATTTGCCCAATAAAATACATGGTCTGATGTCTTGACTGCTGCTTCCATCGGTGTTGATTGTAGAACCAACTAATATGAAGTCCTTGACAGCTTCAATCTTTTCTCCATCCATCGTGAAGCTGTTTATTGGACAAGTTGTGAGGATTTTCCCTTTCTTTATATTGAGGTGTAATCCATATAGCAGACTGTAGTCTTCAATCTTCATCAATAATTGCTTCAAGTCATCCTCACTTTCAGCAACAAAAGTTGTGTCATCTGCATATCACAGGTTGTTAATGAGTCTTCCTCTAACCCTGATGCCACATTCTTCTTCATATAGTCCAGCTTCTAAGATTATTTGCTTAGCATACAAGTTCAATAAGTATGGTGAAAAGATACAACCTTGACTCAATCCCTTCTTGATTTTCAACCATGCGGTATCCCCTTCTTTCGTTTGAATGACAGCCTCCTGATCTATGTATAGGTTCCTCATGAGTATGATCAAGTGTTTTGGAATTCCCATTCTTCTCAATGTTATCCACAATTTGTTATGATCCACACAATCAAATGCTTTTGCATAGTCAATAAAACATAACTAAACATCTTTCTGGTATTCTTTGCTCTTTCAGCTAAGATCCATCTGATATCAGCAGTGATATCCCTTGTTCCACATCCTATTCTGAATCCAGCTTGCATTTCTGGAAGCTCTCTGTCAATATGCTGCTGCAACCATTTTTGACTTATCCTCAGTAATATTTTACTTGCATATGATATTAATGATATTTTTCAATAATTCCCATATTCTGTGAGATCACCTTTCTTTGGAATGGGTACAAATGTGGATCTCTTCTAGTCAGTTGGCCATTTAGCTGTCTTCCAAATCTCTTGACAAAGCCAAATGAGTGCCTCCAGTGGGGAATCTGTTTGCTGAAACATCTCAATGGGTATTCTGTCAATTCCTGGAGCCTTTTTTTTTGCCAATTCCTTCAGTGCAGCTTTGACTTCTTCCTTCAAT
>NW_006921709.1:2735130-2745300 GCF_000298275.1 Orycteropus afer afer
CTTTTCAGTCTTTTCTTTCTTTCTTGTCTTTTTAATGACCTCTTGCTTTCTTCATGTACGATGTTCTTAATGTCATCCCACTATCCCTCTGGTTTTTGGTAATTGGTGTTCAATCCATCAAATTTATTCTTTAAATACTCTCTAAATTCAGGAGGGATGTTATCAAGGTCATATTTTGGCTCTCATGGACTTGTTTGAATTGTCTTCAACTTCAACTTGGACATGCATATGAGCAGTTGATGGTCTGTTCCACAATCAGCTCCTGGCCTTGTTTTGGGTGAAGATATTGAATTTCTCCATCACCTCTTGCCACAGATATAGTCAATCAGATTCCTGTGTATTCCATCTGGTGAAGCCTACATGCATAGTCATCACTTATGTTGTTGGAAAAAGAAAGGTATTTGCAATGAATAAGTTGTTGGTCATTGCAAAATTCTATCATGCAATTTCCAGTGTTATTTATATCACCAAGGCCATATTCTCCAACTACTACTGGTAACTCTTTTTTTGTTTCCATATTTTCCATTCCAATCTTCAGTGATAATCAACATGTCTTGATTGCATGTTTGGTCAATTTCAGACTGCAGAAGTTGAAGAAATCTTCAATTTCCTCATCTTTCGCTTTGGTGGTTGGTGCATAGATTTGAATAATAGCAGTATTAACTGGTCTTCCTTGTAGATGTATGGATGTTATCCTATCACTGACAGCATTGTACTTCAGGAGAGATCTTGAAACAATCTTTGTGACAGTGAATCCTACACTGTTCCTCTTCAATTTATCATTTCCATCCAGCATAGTAGATCATATGGTTGTCTGATTCAAAATGACCAAAACCAGTCCATTTTAGCTCACCGATGCCTAGGATATTGATTTTTATGTTTCCCAGTTCATTTTTGAGAACTTCAAGTTTTTCTAGATTCATAGTTCATACATTCCATGTTCCAATTATTAATGGATGTTTACGTGTGTTTTTAATCATTTTGAGTCATGCCACATCAGCCGGTGCAGGTCCTGAAAGCTTTACTCTATCCATATCGTTAAGGCCGTTTTTACTCTGAGGAGTGAGCTCTTCCCCAGTTGAATTTTGAGTGTTTTCCTACCTGATGGGTTCATCTTCCAGCACTATATTAGGCAATATTTCAGGGCTAATCATAAAGTTTTCTAGTAATACATCAGACAGTGTTTCACTGGTATTCATAAGGTTTTCCCTGGCCAATTCATTGAGAAGTGGATGGCCTCTTCTTTCTTCTAAGTCTGTCTTAGCTTGGAAGCTCTGCTGAAAGCTGTGCATCACAGGTAACTCTGCTGGCATTTTGCAATATAGTGGCATAGCCTTCAGCCTCACCACAACACATAAGCCACCACAGCTCGACAAACTGACACACTTAGTTGTTCCTAACTCCTCTGTACCTGCCTACCTTGGGCAATGGCCTTAAAATAGAGCTTCCCAGAAGTCAAAAGTAGCCCCTGAGCCTGGGCCCACCTACCTCAGGTCCCAGCCTTGATTAAGAGTTGTCCCAAACCAAACAGCAGCCCCCAGCCTGGAGCCCACCTACCACAGGACCCAGGCTTAATAAAGAGCCACCCCAAGGTGAAAAGCAGCCTCTAAAGTCCCAGCCCGCCTACCTCAGGCCCCGACCTTAAAATAACGGCCTTAAATAATGGCCTTAAATCTGTGAATTTTTTTTTTTATTTTGAGCCAACAGGTCCCAACATTTGTTTAATGGAGTTCACAAAATCATATTAAGAATATAAAGGAGAAAGCTACTAGCTTACTGAAAAGGATCTATTAAACTAACTGTACTGCTACTTGTCATATT
Organism: Orycteropus afer afer; assembly: GCF_000298275.1. Lineage (NCBI taxonomy): Eukaryota > Metazoa > Chordata > Mammalia > Tubulidentata > Orycteropodidae > Orycteropus > Orycteropus afer. The sequence continues at coordinate 2,736,952 of NW_006921709.1, forward strand.
TTCTTAAGGGGGAGTGGAGCTTAAGCTTTAGGAGTAAACAGCAAGCTTAGATATATTTCAAACTAGCACTTAATAAATGGCACAAGTATTTAAAATCACTTAACTTCATAAGGTCTTCTCTAAGACTTAAATATAGAGATTAGTCAAGCAATAATACTTGAAAGTAAAACCAAAACACTACTTATTGGGAATCTGTTGATCCTCTGGTGGATTCAGGTTAGTGCTCTAGTAACTAGAAGTTTTATCTCCAATGTATTATTCCTTCCTTTTCACTCAGGGCATTTCTACAACTCTGGTTGGCACAAAGACAAGAAACTGAGAAGTGCTTTGAATTACCATATATAAGGAGTTTATTTTCTATAACAATGATTAAAAAAAAAAAAAAAAAAAAGTCACTGCTATTAAGTCATTTTCTGATTCATAGTGACCCCTCCTTGGGTTTCTGAGGCAGTATCTCTATGAAAGTAGATTGCCCAGTCTTCCTTCTGAGGAGTGACTGGTGGGTTTAAACCACCTTCTGGTTTGTAGTCAAATGCCTTAGGTACTATGTCACATGACAATGATGACAGATATAAAATAAACAGCTAGATAAAACAGATTTGACAAAACCAGTTCCTTAACAAACAACAAAAGTCTGCCTTTTCGAGAGCTGGCAGCTTCTTATTCCTTTTACCTGCAATTTTTCCAACTGTATCTGCTCCTCTCTCCTACTTTTTTACTTCTCTGCTACAAAGACCCTATTTCCAAATAAAGTCACTTTCTGAGATTTCAGGTGGACATGGATTTTGGGGGGACACTATTCAACTTAGTCCAGGCTTTAAGCCATTCTCAGGGTCTGTGAGAGACTGACTATTGAAGCCAAACCGTAGATGGTAGTGGCTCAGAGGAATCCCACGGAGGCCAAAACTAGTTCACTCTTTAAAATATTCTATGATCTGAGACCTATTGCTTGTACCTATTTCTAAGGTACAACTCACTCAGGAAATACAGAGTTATTTGTGAGATCATATCAATAAAACTTGTGAGAGCACCTGGTACATAGAGCATGATCTAACTATTCCTTTAGACTAAGAAATCACTCACTGGTCTAGGGTATAGGTTTTCTACCAGAAGTAGGAAACCGTAACCAGAAGCAGGAAATTGCCACAGGGCTTCGTGACTAGAGTTGGGAAACATTCGTAACTTCAATATGTGACTGTCAGCTGAGCAAAGACTGAGACTATATAGAGAAGGATTAGAGTGGCAAAGGGCCACCTGAAAATAGATGGATTCTCCAATTTTATATTTTCTGAATCAAGATCTCTCTTCACTAGCAATGGATAATTCAAGTTATATGGGATATAGTTTACTGCACTCTGTGCTTTTTCCCAGTTCTCGTTCCTCATCAAGGAAAGTGTGAGAATTCTAAACCACATTTCTTGTTCACAGTCAGTTAGGGATTGAATCGTGTTCCCCCAAAAATCCCAAACTAAAACCAAAACCCATTTCCTGTGAGTAAATCCTGACCACTACAACTGTGGTTATAATCCCATTTGGGATTAGATTTATGTTAACAGGATATATCAGTGTAGGGCATGTTTTAAGCCAATGAGCTTTGAGATGTAGAAAGAACAGATTAGGCCTAGAGAAGGAAGCAGAGATGGGGGAAGACAGATGCCATGCCATATGAAGGTTACCAGGGAGCCAAGAAATTGAAGCTGAAGAGACAAGGATCTTCCCTCAAAACCTACAGAAAATAAAAGACTTCCCTTGAAGCTGGTGCCCTGATTTCAGACTTCCAGCTTCCTAAACTGTGGGAAAATACATTTTAGTTTATTAAAGCTGGCCACTTATGATATTGTTCTTATAGCAGCACTAAATAACTAACACACAGTCCTGTAGTGTGTTTCCTGCCATTTGCCAGATTAATTTACCAATTCATAAAACTTTTACTGGAACATTAGAATGTTAGAGGACCAAAATGGAAAAAGTGTGGCCATGACATGTACAGTTATTTCTTTTTCCACAATCTGATCTAAGTACTTCTCAGAGAACCCATGCTTCTCTTCAAAACAAATAGTTCTGTTCGAACAATCAATTCCTGGCAGAAATTAGGACATGCAGAATCTTAAACTGTATAACTAGCTCACTTTAATCTGATAGTTAGCACAGGTAGATTTTTCCTAAGGTTGTTCAAAATATATCGGTCACTTGAATGAAAAGTGTGCAGATCAGCTGTGGGGGTCTCCTTGCGAATGAATAGCTTTTTGACAGGGAGTTAGGAGTCCCTGGATGGCGCAGTTAACTCACTTGGCTGTTAATCAAAATGTTAGGGGTTTGAGTCCATCCAGAGGTCCCTTGGAGGAAAGGCCTGGAGATCCATTGTAGAAAAAACAGAAAAAGTAGTGATTGAAAAAACCTTATGGAGCACAGTTCTCTGACATGCAGGGAGAAACCATGAATCAGAGTCGACTTGATGGGATCTGCTTTCCTTGTGGTTGTGTTTTTAGGTGCCATTGAGTCAGGTCAGATTCATGGCAACCCTATGCACAACAGAATGAAACACTGCCCAGTTCTGCACCATCCTCACAATCCTTGCTATGCTTGAGCCCATCATTGCAGTCACTGGGTCAATCTATTTTGTTGAGGGTCTTCACCTTCTTTGCTGACCCTCCACTTTAACAAGCATAATATCTTTCTCCAGAGAATGGTCCCTTCTGACAACAGGACCAAAGCAGGTGAGACCAAGTCTGATCATTCTTGTGTCTGAGGAGCATTCTGGCTGCATTTCTTCCAGGACAGATTTGTTCATTTGTCTGGCAGCCCATGGTATTTTCAATATTCTTTGCCAATACCACAATTCAAAGGCATTAATTCTTCTGTGGTCTTCCTTATTCATTATCCAGTTTTCACATGTATATGAGGTGATTGAAAATACCATGGCTTGGGTTAAGCACAACTTAATTTTCAAAGAGACATCTTTGCTTCTTAACACTTTAAAGAGATCTTTTACAGCAGATGTTCCCAGTGCAATACTACATCTGATTTCTTGACTGCTGCTTCCATGTGTACTGACTGTGGATCCAAATAAAATGAAATCCTTGATCACTTCAAACTTTTCTCTATTTTCCTAATGATGTGGATTGGTCCAGGTGTGAGGATTTTTGTTTTCCTTATATTGAGGTGGAATCAGTACCAAAGACTGTAGTCTTTAGACTACATATAAACTTGAGTAAATGCCTCAAGTCCTCTTCACTTTCAGCAAGCAAGGTTGTGTCATCTGCATATCGCATGTTGTTAATGATTCTTTCTCCAGTCCTGATGTCCGGTTCTTCATATGGTCCACCATATCTGATTATTTGCTCAACATACAGATTGAATAAGTACTATGAAATGATGCAGCCCTGACACACACCATTCCTGATTTTAAATCATGAAGTCTCCTCTTGTTCTTTTCAAACTACAGCTTTTGGCTTATGTATAGATTCCTCATTAGCACAGTTATGTGTTCTAGAATTCTCATTGTTTGCAATGTTATCCATAATTTGTTATGATACACACAATCAAATGCCTTTTTCACAATCAAAGAAAGCACAAGTAGACATCTTTTTGGTGTTCTTTGCTTTCAGTCAAGATCCATCTGACATCAGCAATGATACCCTTTGTCCTCTTCTGAATTCAGCTTGCTTTTCTGCAGGTTCCCTGTCAATGTGCTACTGAAACCATTTTTAAATTACCTTCAACAATATTTTACTTGTGTGTGATATTAATGACATTGTTTGACAATTTCCACATTCTGTTGGATCATGTTTCTTTGGAATGGGCACAAATATGAATCTCTTCCAGTCAGTTGGCTGGGTGGCTCTTTTCCAAATTATTTGGTGTAGATGAGCAAGTGTCTCCAGTGCTGCTTCCTTTTGTTGAAACATCTCAAAGAATGTTCTGTCAATTCCTGGAGCCTGGATTTCCACCAATTCCTTCATTGCAGCCTGGACTGCTTCCTTCAATACATAACTTCTTGGTCATATGCTACCTCCTGAAATAGTTGGACATTGGCCAGTTCTTTTACAGACAGTGATTGTGTATTCCTTTCATTTTCTTTTGATGCTTCCTGCATCCTTCAATATTTTGTCCATAGAATCCTTCAGTATTGCAACTCGAGGCTTGAATTTTTTCTTCAGTTCTTTCACTTGAGAAATGCCAAGCATTTTCTTCTCTTTTGGTTTTCTAACTCTAGGTGGTTGCACATTTCATCATAATACTTTGCTTGGTCTTCTCAAGCTGACCTTGAAATCTGTCCAGTTCTTTTATTTGAGCATTTCTTCCTTTTGCTTTAGCTACTCTATGTTCAGGACCAAGTTTCAGAGTCTCTACTGACATCTAGTTTGGTATTTTTTTCCTTTCCTGTCTTTTTAAGGACTGTTTTATTTCTTCATACCTGATTTTCTTGATGTCATCCTACAACTCATCTTGTCTTCAGTCATTAGTATTCAGTGAACCAATCTCTTCTTCAATGGTCTCTAAGTTCAGGTGGGATATAATCAATGTCATATTTTGGCTCTTGTGGACTTATTTTAATTTTCTTCACCTTCAATTTGAACTTGCATAGGAGCAATTGATGGTCTGTTTCACAGTCAGCTCCTGCCTTTGTTTTGACTGATGACCTTGAGCTTCTCCATTGCCTCTTCCCATAGATGTAGTTTATCTGATTTCTGTGTTTTCCATTTGGTGAGGTCCACATGTATAGCTGCCATTTATGTTATCTACCTGGTGTATATGTTCACCCTATATGCCTGTCTATCATTTGGCTGCAAACTACAGAAGTGAGATTAGTTCCAGACCTGAAAGATAACTAGGGACCATAGTCTTGGGGGTCTCATCACACTGTATCATACCAGTAAACCTGGTCATTTTTTTCTTTTTTAATGATTTGAGTTTTGTTCCACCTTTTTCTCCCACTCTATTCAGGATCTCCTGCATGGATCCCATTCTGAGTAGTTCACAGTGGTAGCAGGGTACCATCTAGCTCTTCTGATCACATAATCTTATAGGCTGAGCGTCACATGGTCTACTAGTCCCTTAGACTGATTGTTTTTACATGTCTTTGGTTTTCTTCATTCTTCTTTGCTGTGGATGAAGAGAGACCTAATGTTGCATCTAGATGACTACTTGAAAACTTTTAGGACCCCAATCGTTGAGCCCATTGTTGCAGCCACTATTTCAATCCATCTGATTGAAGGTCTTCTTCTTTGTTGCTGACCCTCTACTCTACTTTACAAAGAAGCATGACATCCTTCTCTGGTGACTGTTCCTTCTTGATAATATAACCAAAGTACATGAGACAAAACCTTGCCACCCTCATTTCTAAGGAGCATTCTGACAGTACTTCTTCCAAGACAGATTTGTTCATTCTTCTGACAGTATATTCAATATTCTTCACCAAAACCATAATTCAAATACAATAATTCTTTGTGGTCTTCATTATTTATTGTCCAGCTTTCACATGTGTCTGAGGCAATTGAAAAGACCATAGCTTGGGGTCAGGCACACTTTAGTTCTCAAAGTGAAAGCTTTGCTTTTAAACAATTTAAACAGGTCTGTTTCAGCAGATTTGCTCAATACAATAACATTTTTTAATTTCTTGACTGCTGCTTTCATGGTTGTTGATTGTGAATACAAATAAAATGAAATCCTTGGCAACGTCAATCTTTTCTCCATTTACCATGATGTTGCTTATTGGTCCAGTTGTGAGGGTTTTTTTCTTTTTTTTAATGTTGAGGTGTCATCCATTCTGAAGGTTGTAATCTTTGATCTTCATTAGTAAGTCCTTCACGTCCTCTTTACTTTCAGCAACCAACGTTGAGTTATCTGCATATCACAGGTTGTTAATGAGTCTTCCTCCAGTTCTGATGCCAGATTCTTCTTATTATAGTCCAGCTTCTCAGGTTATGTGCTCAGCATAAAGATAGAATGTTGTTGTTGTTGTCATGTGCTGTCGAGTACCCCTCCTTGGGTTTCTGAGGCAGCATCACTATAGAAGTAGATTGCCCAACCTTCCTTCCAAGAAGTGGCTGGCGTGTTTGAACTGCCAGGCTTCTGGTTAGCAGTCAAGTGCCTTAGGCACTATGCTACCAGAGCTTCCTAAAGAGAATAGTATGGTGAAAAGATACAAGTCTAACATATGTCTCTCCTAATCTTTCTTGATTTTAAACTATACAGTATCACTTGTTGTATTTGAATGACTTCCTTTTGGTCTATGTACAGATTCCACATGAGCACAATTAAGTGTCCTGGAATTTCCGTTCTTTACAATCAACAATTTGTTACGATCCACAGAGTTGAATATCTTTGCAAAATAACAACAACTAAAGGAAAAAAAAAAAAAAAGCGCCAGAGGCAAACATCTTTCTGGAATTCTTTGGTTTCAGCCAAGATCCACGTGTCATCAGCAGTAATATCTCTTATCCCACATTCTCTTCTGAATTGGGCTTGAGTTTCTGGCAATTCCCTGTCAATGCACTGCTGCAACCATTTTAAAATTATCTTCAGCAAAATTTTACTTGTGTGTGATATTAATAACATAGTGATTCTACTGGTATTTGAGAAACCAGAGGTATAGCTTCCAGCATCACAACAACACAAAAGCCAACACAGTATGACAAACTGACAGTAGAGTGATTCATGTAGTAGACAGTAAATTTATTTAAAACAAACTTCCCTTCTGATTAGGTTAAGAATTACCTCCTTTAGTTATATACTTTGTTATTAATAGATAAGTACCGAATTTCCACATTACTTAATAACATGAAGACAGTTTCATTAATGAATAGAAGATTAACACCAATCATTTTAAATATCCAATTCTGTAATTTGAAAGCAGAGGCAGACGAATAGGTTTTATCTTTGAAGGTCTTAAATCAAATATAAAACCTAAGTCATATTTTGAGATTTTCTCCTTTCCAAAAAATAGTTTAGAGGAAATGATGGGCAAATAATGAGAGCAAATTATCTGTCACTTTTTAATTGTATTTTCTAATTTTAATTTCAATATTTGGTGGCATAGTGCCTAAGGCATTTGCTAATCAGAAGGCTGGCAGTTCAAACTCACCAGCCACTCCTCGGAATGAAGATTGGGCAATCTACTTCCATAGAGTTACTGCCTCGGAAACCCAAGGAAAGGTCACTATGAATCACAATCAACACAATAGCAGTGAGTTTGGGTCTTTTTGGAGCAAATCTGATGTATTATAGTGCTAAGTACCAGACTTTGGAATCACACTTTGATTTGAATCTCAGTGATGTTACTTACTGTGTCACCCTGGGCAATTAACTTCTTTAAGCTTCATTTTTCTTCATTAAACATCAATTTCCATAACTAACTAGACCTTGACAAAATGGAAGCAGGACTAGTTTTATATGATACTCTGAAAACCACTTTTGAACAGTACAGAACATGACTTGCAAGCATAATATCACCAATATGACTGCTTTCATTTATTTTTTTCCTATTTTCTAGTGGCTGAATTAATTATTGAATTATTGAAATTATTCTTTTCAACAAGTTCTGTGATGGATAATTATGAAACTTCAAAAATACAGTATTTCATGCTACTGCAAATTAATGGCATTGATAACAAAATACATTCTTTTGCAAAACTATGCATTATTCTTCATGTTTCTCAAGAAGTTGATTTCAAGTTTCATGGCTGGAAATTATTCTTGGTCTGGAACAAACTATCTTCTAGAAGACAAACTCAAAAGTCATTTGTTTATTATCTTCACCAATGAAAGAAAATAAAATCTCCATATAATCTACCCATCTTAATGACTCAAATTATCAATGTCAGGAATGAAATACTAGATATCATTCAACAGATATTGAAGACTGACTAGGGAAAATGAAAGAATTAAAATACTTAGACATGTCTTTACAACACACTTATCTCTCAGTTTTGTCTCTTATAAACTTTGGAATCTTTTGTTGCAATTAATTACAGTCATGTGTTACATGATATCTGTTCAGGCAATGTCCAATTGCATATGTATCTGTGATTCCATAAGGTTATAATAGGAGCTCTGGTAACGTACTGTCTAAGGCACTTGACTGTTAACCAGAAGGCTGGCAGTTCAAACCCATTAGCCACTCCTCAGATGAAAGGTTGGGCAATCTACTTCCATAGAGATACTGCCTCGTAAACCCAATGAGGGGTCGCTATGAGTCAGGTCTGACTCAACGGCACATAACAACATAAGGTTATAATAAGAGTTCATAAACCACAATCATAGAACAGGATATAGGAAATACAACACCTTCTCATATGCAACATACATATCTCATGTCTCTTGTTTGCAAAGTTATTAAACAGCCAG
>NW_006921709.1:2745705-2753683 GCF_000298275.1 Orycteropus afer afer
ATATATATATATATATATATATGTATATATATAGGAGCTCTGGCATATATACTATAATACATATGTCTTGGCAGTCATAATAAACACCTATGTTACTGATTCATATTTATACTATACTGTACTTTCTATCTAATTTTTTTTTTTACCATATAACAATGCATGCTTCGACTTGTAGGCAGCAGCATCCAAACTTGTGTATCATGTGTCTGTTGAGTGTTGCAGTGTTATCTCTCTGTTTCAGTTACTTTTGAAAATATTACCATGAAGAGTATCATGGCTCCCAAACACAGGAAAACAAGAAAGTCCTAGTGATAGAAAAAGCAAGAAACAAAGGAGAAGTATGTATTTGGAAGTGAAACAAAGGTTGTTAAATAACATGAAGTGGAAAATCAATGAATGTTATAGTTCACTATTTAAGCATGTCACACTCAACAATCACAGTGATCCTCAAAAACAAAGAAAAAACTGTCCAAGCTCTTAAGGCCTTGGCTCCATGAACATGGCTAATGAAAATGCAAGAGGGACATATATTAGATATGGAGAAATTGCTAATAATGTTGATCAAGGATCAAAAATAAAAGCATCAGCACAAAAACAAATATGATGCTAAGGAACAGAGCTTGCTCTAGATGCTTGACTTTCCAGTAACCTAAAGGACTCAGCCAGCCCTCCAATGCCCAGTGGAGCATTCTGCCAAGGCTTCCATTCCCAGGTTTTCCTTATCTCTGCAATGATGTTAGGAGCTCTGGTAATGTAGTGCCTAAGGCACTTGACTGCTAACCAGAAAGCTGGTGGTTCAAACCCACCAGCCACTCCTCAGAAGGAAGGTTGGACAATCTACTTCCATAGTGATACTGCCTCAGAAACTCAAGAAGGGGTTGCTATGAATCGGGTCTGACTCAATGGCAAATAAGAACAACAACAGCAATGATGTTGCATTCTTTTGAAAGAGCATTTAAAAGCCAGTCTTTGATATTGTTTCACATCCATTATTGTTGTTGTTAGGTGCTTTGGGTCAGTTCCAACTCATATGAACCCTATGTTCAACAGAGCAGAACATTGTCCAGCATTGCTCAATCTTCACAGTAATGAGGATGCTTGAATCCATTGTTGCAGCCACGGTGTCTATCCATCTCATTGAGGATCTTCCTATTTTGTTGCTAATCCTCTACATTACCAAGCATGATAGCCTTCTCCAAAGATTTGTCTTTCTTGATAACATGTCCAAAATATGTAAGACAAAGTCTTTCAATCCTTACTTCTATGACACATTCTGGCTGTACTTCTTCCAAGACAGATTTGTTCATTCTTCTGACAGTTCATGGTATATTTTTTTCTTCACCAACACCATAATTCTTCCTTTCCTGTTTTTTTTTTTTTTTTTTTACCTTTTGCTTTCTTTATGGATGATGTTCTTGATGCCATCCCACAGTTTGTTTGGTTTTCAGTCACTGGTATTCAATGCATCAAATGTATTCTTCAGATGGTCTCCAAACTCAGGGGGGATATAATCAAGGTCATATTTTGGTTCTCTTGGACTTGTTTTAATTGCCTTCAGCCTCAACTTGAACTTGCATAGGAGCAGTTGATGGTCTGTCCCACAGTCAGCTCCTGGCTTTGTTTTGGCTGAAGACATTGAGCTTCTCCATCACCTCTTTTCACAGATGTAGTCTATCGAATTCCTGTGTATTCCATCTGGCGAAGTGCACGTGTATACCCACCTTTTATGCTGTTGAAAAAAGACATTTTCAATGAATAAGTCATTGGTCTCACAAAATTCTATCTTGTAATCTCTGGCATCATTTCTATCACCAAAGCCAAATTTCCCGCTAATGGTGATTCTTCTTTGTTTCAAACTTTTGCCTTCCAATCACCAGTAATAATTAATAGATCTTGATTGCATGTTTGGTCAGTTTCAGACTGCAGATGTGGTTAAATTCTTCAATTTCCTCTTTGGAAATTGAATCTTTGGCTTTGTTGGTTGGTGCATAAATTTGAAGTATTAACTGGTCTTCCTTGTAGGTGTATGGATATTATCCTATCATTGACAGTGTTGTACTTCAAGATAGATCTTGATACATTCTTTGTGATGATGAATACCAGGCCATTCTTCTTCAATTTGTCATGATCAGCATAGGAGATCATATGATTGTCTGATTCAAAGTGGCCCAAAGCAGTCCATTTCAGCTCAATAATGCTTAGGATATTGGCCTTTATGTATTCCATTTCATTTTAAACAACTTTGAATTTTTCCTAGATTCATACTTCATACATTCCATGTTCTGGTTATTAATGGATGTTTGCAGCTGTTTGTTTCAATTTCGAGTCATAGCACATCAGCAAATGGAGGTTCTGAATTGTTTACTCCATCCATATTACTAAGATTGACTCTACTTTGAGGAGGCAGCTCTTCTCCAGTTGTATTTTGAGTACCTTCTTACCTGAGGGGCTCAACTTTCAGTGCTATATCAGAAAATATTTCAGGGCTGTTCATAAATTTTTCTAGTTATATATCAGACAGTGTTTCATTGCTATTCATAAGGTTTTCACTGGCCAATTCTTTGAGAAATAGATGTCCCCTTCATTTTTCTGAATCTGTCTTAGTCTGAAAGCTCTGCTGAAATCTCTCCACCATGAGTGATCCTGCTGGTATTTGAAATACTGTAGGACGGCCTCCAGCCTCACAGCAACATGCAAGCCACCCCAGTACAACAAACCGACAGAAAAGATATGCATATGATCTGATGGAAAAAAAAAAAAAACACACACATGGTTTTTGTCAGGCCTCCCTTAGTCCTCAACAGACATCTTTGTTTTTTAACACGTCACAGACGTTTTGTGCAACAGATTTGCCCAGTGCAATATGCCATTTGATTTCTTAACTGCTGTTTCCATGGACATTAATTGTGGATTCAAGTAAAATGAAATCCTTGGCAACTTCAATCCTTTCTCCATTCATCATGATGTTGCTTATTTGTCCATTTGTGACTTTTGTTTGATTGTTTGTTTTTTGATGTTGAAATATTATCCATACTGAAGACTCTCATTTTTGATGTTCAATAGTAAATGTTTCAAGCCCTCTTTGCTTTCAGCAAGCAAAGTATGTCATCAGTATATCCCAGGTAGTTAATGACTCTTCCTCCAATCCTTATTCCAAATTCTTCTTCATATAGTCTAGCTTCTTAGGCTATTTGTTCAGCATACAGATTAAGTATAGTGAAAGGATACAACTTTGATACACACCTTTCCTGATTAAACCACACACTGTACCATTGTTCTGCTTGAACAATTGCCTCTTGGTCTATTTACAGGTTCCACATAAGTACAGTTAAGAGTTCTGGAATTTCCATTCTTCACAATGTTATCCATAATTTGTTATGATTCACATATTCCAGTGTCTTTGCATAGGTAATAAAAGACAGGTCAACATCTTTCTGTATTCTCTGCTTTCAGCCAAGATCTGTCTAACATTAGGAATTATATCGCTCATTCCATGTTTACTTTCTGGAAGTTCCCTGTCTATGGTTCTGTCTATGTATTGCTGCAAAAATGATGGAATTATCTTCAGCAAACTTTTTCTTGCATGTGATGTTGATTATATTGCTCAATACTTAATCCATTCAGTTGGATCACCTTTCTTTACAATGAGCACAAATGTGGATCTCTTCCAGTTGTTTGGCCAGGTAGCTGTATTATGAATTTCTTGGCATAGACAAATGAGCACTTCCAATATTGCAAATACTTGTTTAAACATCTCAACCGATATTCCATAAATTCCTAGAGCCATCTTTTTTGTCTATTCCTTCAGTGCAACTTTGACTTCTTCCTTCAATATTATCAGTTCTCAATCATATACTACCTCCTGATGTGATTGAATATCAACAATTTTTTTTGGTACAGTGACTCCACATATTCCTTCCATCTTCCTTTGATTCTTCCTGTTTCATTCAATATTTTGACCACTTGATTCAATATATTGTCACTTGAGGCTTGAATTTTTTCTTTAGTTTTTTCAGCTTGAGAAGCATGTTCTTCCCTTTTGTTTTTCTAACTCCAGTTCTTTACATATTTCATTATAATACTTTGTCTTCTCAAGCTGCCCTTTGAAACCTTCTTTTTAGTTCTTTTACTTCATTATTTCTTCCATTCACTTTAGCTACTCTCTGTTCAAAAGCAAGTTTCAGAGTCTCTTCTGACATCCATTTTGGTCTTTCTTTACTGTCTTTTTAATGACACTGTTTTCTTCAAGTATGACATCCTTGATGTCACCCCACAGCTCAACTGGTCTTTGGTCATTAATGTTAAATGTGTCAATCCTATTCTTGAGTTCTTCTCTAAATTGAGCTAGTATATACTCAAGTTCATATTTTGGCTCTCATGGAGTTGCTTTAATTTTCCTCAGCTTCAAGTTGAATTTGTATATGAGTAATTGATGATCTGTTCTATAATCAGCCTCTAGGCTTGTGCTGACTGATAATATCTTTCCACAGATATAGTCAATTTGATTTCTTGTGTATTCCATCTGGTGAGGTTAACATGTATAGTACCTATGTTGTTGATAAAGATATTTGCAATGTCGGATCACTATTCTTACAAAATTCTGTAATGTGTTCTATGGTGTTGTTTCTATCAGGAAGACCTTATTTTCTCACTATTGATCCTTATTCTGGTGGCATAATGGTTAAAGCATTCAGCTGTTAACCAAAAGTCAGCAGTTCAAACCCACCAGCTGTGATGTGTGAGCAAGATGAGGCAGTTTGGTTCTGCAAAGATTTACCCTATGAGACGGTTCTATTCTGCCCTAAAAGGTTGCTATGACTTGGAATCAACCAGATGGCAGTGGGTTTGGTGGGCTTTTTTTTTGAATCCTTCTTTGTTTCCAACTTCTGCATTCCTCATATCAGGATGTTTGCATAATTTTTACATTTCTCTATTAAAAGTTTTTTTAAAAAAAACGTTCTAAGAAGTCTCATTAATCCAAAGAATTCATTGTTATATTTACTAGCTTTATTCAATTTTAGAATTGAAAGTCTGTGTCTTAGTTATCTAGTGCTGCTATAACAAATAACAAAAGTGGGTGGTTTTAACAAACAGAAATTTGTTTTCTCATTGTTTAGGAGGGTGGGGGACATAATTCAAGCACTAGATTTGTTGTTGTTGTTAGGTGCCCTTGAGTTATTTCTGACTCATAATGACTCTATGCACAGCAGAATGAAACATTGACTAGTCCTGTGTCAGGTCCGTGATCCTTGCTATATTTGAGCCCATCACTACAGTCACTCTGTCAATCTATCTCATTGAAGGCCTTCCCCTCTTTTGTTGACCATCTACCTTACCAAGTATGACATCCTTCTCCAGGGAATGGTCCCTCCTGATAACATGAACAAAATAGGTGAGACGAAGTCTGGCCATTTTCACTTCCAAGGAGCATTCCAGCTGCACTTCTTCCAGGACAGATTTGTTATATCTTTTAGTAGTCCACAGTACTTCCAGCATTCTTCACAAACACCACAGCTCAAAAGCATCAATTCTTCTTTGGTCTTCCTTATTCATTATCTAGCTCTCACATGCATATGAGGTGATTGAAAATATCATGGCTTGTATCAGGTGCACCTTAGTCCTCAAGGAGACATCTTTGCTCTTCAGACTTGAAAGAGGTTCTTTGTAGCCAATATGCCCATTGTCTGATGTCCTGACTGCTGCTTCCATTGGCATCGATTATAGAACCAAGCAGTGTGAAGTCTTTGACAACTTCAATCTTTTCTCCATTTATTGTGATGTTGTTTATAGGTCCAGTTGCGAGGATTTTTGTTTTCTTTATATTGAGATGTAATCCATACTGCGGACTGTATTCTTCAGTCTCCATCAGTAAGTGCTTAAAGTCATCCTCACTTTCAACAAACAAAGTTGCATCATCAGTGTATTGCAGGTTGTTATTGATTCTTCCTCCAATCCTGATGCCATATTCTTCTTCATCTAATCCAGCATCTTGGATTACTTGCTCAGCATATAGATTGAATAAGTATGGTGAAAGGATAGAACCCTGACACACTCTCTTCTTGATTTTAAACCATACAGTGTCCCCTTGTTCTGTTCGAACGACTGCCTCCTGGTCTATGTACAGGTTCCTTTTGAGTACAATTATGTTTTCTGGAATTTCGATTATTCTCAATGTTACTCATAATTTGGTATGATCCACACAATCAAATGCTTTTGCATGGTCAAGAAAACATAAGTAAACATCCTTCTGGTATTCTTTCCTTTCAGCTAAGATCCATCTGACATCAGCAATGATATCCCTCATTCTGCATCCTCTTCTAAATCCAGCTTACATTTCTGGAAGTTCTCTGTCAATATGTTGCTGTAACCATTTTTTTCTTATCTTCAGTAAGATTTTACTTACATGCGATATTAACGATATTGTTTGATGATTTCCACATTCTGTGGGATCACCTTTCTTTGGAATGGGTACAAATATGGATCTCTTCCATTCAGTTGGCCAGGTAGTCATCTTCCAAATCTCTTGGTGTTACCAAGTGAGTGCCTCCAGTGGGGCATCCATTTTCTGAAACATCTCAATGGGTATTCTGTCAATTCCTGGTGCCTTGTTCTTTGCCAATTCCTTCAGTGAAACTTCGACTTCTTCTTTTAATACCACTCATTCTTGATCATATGTCACCTCTTGAAATGGATGAAGATTGGCCATGTCTCTGGTACAATGACTGTGTGTATTCCTTCCATCTTCTTTTAATATTTCCTGCATCATTCAATATTTTGCTTACAGAGTCTTTCAATATTGCAAGTTGAGGCTTAAATTTTTTCCTCAGTTCTTTAGCTCGAGAAATGCCAAGCCTGTTCTTCTCTTTTGGTTTTCTAACTTCAGATCTTTGAACATTTCATTATAGTAATTGGCTTTGTCTTCTTGAGCTGCTCTTGGAAATCTTCTGTTCAGTTCTTTTATCTTGTCATTTCTTCCATTTGCTTTAGCTACTCTCTGCTCAAGGGCAATTTTCAAAGTCTCTTCTGACATCCATTTTTGTTTTTTCTTCCTTTCTCATCTTTTTAATAACCTCTTGCTTTCTTCATGGATGATGCTTTTGATGTCATTCCATAATTCTTCTGGTTTTTGGTCATTGATGTTCAAGGCATCAAATCTATTCTTTGGATGGTCTCTAAATTCAGGAGGGATATATTCAAGGTCATATTTTGGCTCTGTGGACTTGTTTTAATTATCTTCAACTTTAAGTTCAACTTACATAGGAGCATTTTATGGTGTGCTCCACCATCAGCTCCTGGCCTTATTTTGGCTAAAGATATTGAGCTTTTCCATTTCCTCTTGTCACAGATATAGTCTATCTGATTCTTGTCTACTTTATCTGGTGAAGTCCATGTGTATAGTCACCATTTGTGTTGTTGAAAAAAAGGTATTTGTCATGAATAATAAGTCATTGGTCTTGTAAAATTCTATCATGTGGTCTCAAGCGTTATTTCTGCCACCTAGGCCAAATTTTCCAACTACCTGTAATTCTTCTTGGCTTCTAACTTGCATTCTGGTCACCAGTGATAATTAACACATTTTGATTGCATGTTTGGTGAATCTCAGACTGCAAAAGTTGATAAAAATCTTCAATTTTTTCATTTTTGGTTTTGGTGGTTGGTACATAAATTTGAATAATAGTCATATTAATTGGTCTTCCATGTAATCATATGGATATTATCCTATCACTGACAGTATTATATTTCAGGACAGATCTTGAAGCATCCTTTGTGATGATGAATGTCATGCCATTCCTCTTCAAACTGTCATTCCTAGTGTTATAGTTGAAGATGTGTCAACTTGGCTGGACTCCAGTTGTGAGTGGTAGTTCCCATGATGGATCACATGACTGTGTCCTAAGCGGCCGGTCAGTCTAGGGGGAGTTTCCCCAGGGGTGTGGCCTACCTGTAATACTATCCCAGGGACAAACTGGAAGAACGG
>NW_006921709.1:2754005-2755593 GCF_000298275.1 Orycteropus afer afer
TCTATAAACATATATATATATATATATATACTTTGCTGGTTTTTATGTTTCTCTAGAGAACCCAATCCAACACACCTAGTATAGTAGATCACATGATCATCTGATTAAAAATGGCCAAAACTGGTCCATTTCAGCTCATTAATGCCTATGATATCAATCTTTATATGTTCCATTCCATTTTTGCAACTTCCAATTTTCCTCAATTCATACTTCATACATTCTATGTTCCAATTATTAATGGATGTTTGCAGCTCTTTCTCCTCAAATTGAGTCATGTCATGTCAACACATGGAAGTCCTAAAAGCTTTACTTTATCCATGTCATTAAGGTTGTTTCTACTCTGATGATCCAGTTCTTTCCCACTAATATTTTGAGTGCCTTCAGACCTAAGGGGCTGGTCTTCCTGCATTGAATTAGACAATATTTCAGGGCTATTCATAAAGTTGCCCAGCATTAAGGAAGTCTTTTTCTCTCTGTTGGCTCTAGGGGAAGATCATTGTCTCTTTCAGCTTCTGATCCTCTGTTTAAAGGTGATTGGTTTAAGGCACACCCTGGACTGATTTAGTCTCAATAACCTAAAAAATATAAAGTCCTAGGAGTTCCAGTAAGATGGAGGAATAGGCAGACAGACTACATAGACCCTCTTCAACAAAGAAAAGAGGAACCAATTGACACCGATACAGAAGATAATCCTGGAGCCCTGAGCTTTGAGAGGAAGGACACAGAAGTAGACTAAACTCCAACTAGTATAAGAATCTCATGAAAATACTGAACAAGGAGACAAACAGAACTGCGGACTGTCAGTGATCCTAACAGAACAGACAGTTTGGATATTGCCAAATCGTGTTAGGACCTAAGCATTAACCTAAAAATCAGCCCTGCTCACCAAGGGCCATACAGAGGACTATACTTGTGGCTGATAAATGAAAAGGAAACTAGCAAAGAGGGAGACAAATTGAGCTGTGGACTTTGACTGTTTGGAGGCACAGCCATTTTGAATATTTACAAGCAGTTTGACCATTTTGGATATTTAAAGTGACAGCCTTCTCTCAGATTCCAGGGACCTAAGAATAGGTTCCACTTGCCTGGGATAGCACAGATACTGGACACTGAGGACTGGAAAGGTGTTATATTACCTTTGTTACTCTTATACCCCATAGCATCTTGGTGAATGAGGGTGCAGCCATCCATCACTCCCACTCCCCTTCTGGACCAGCAGAAATCCCATCTCAATCTGTGTGCTCTGATGAGCCTGAGCCTGGGTGCGCCCCCACCAATATCTTTTTTTTTTCCTGTTCTAGTTTTTTGCTTTTTTTATTTTCCTTTTTTCTGGTTCCCTTTTTTTATTTTTCTTGTGGTTCTTCCCATCCCTTGTTTTTCTCTTTGATTTTCTTCCCATTTTTTTCTTCACTATTCTCTTACTCTACCTCTATTCTATTATTACCGCCATCCCCAGATATTGTGGGATTTTTTTTCCCTATTTTTCTGTTCTCTCATTTATTGCCTTCCTTCTTCTTCTTCTTTTTTCCCCCCTCTTTTTGGTAATTGTTCCTGTGTGTTTATGATGGTGTGTGTTTTTGTCCTCTTG
>NW_006921709.1:2761370-2778700 GCF_000298275.1 Orycteropus afer afer
CCCTTGGTTTTACTTTTTTTGATGGCTTTTTGATTGTTGTTTTTGTTTAACTGAGTGAGAGACAGCAACCATGCCCATACAACCCAACCACACCCACACTTCCTGCAGACCCACTCACTAAATGAGGGCCACCACTGTCTTCTACACCAACTGTCTGATGCTACATAGGTGCCAATATATGTCTGACTCATCTTTAACTGCTCTTCACAAAGAGTTAACAGAGATCTGTGCAGCCATCTCATTCTCAATCACATCTACCAGGAAAACAGGTGGTAAGTGCATAGGTGCTGCCAATTAGCAAATAGAAGAGCACAGTACCTTGCTTACTCACATACATCCAAGAAAAACGGAAAACAAAAATCATGGCCACATCACTCCAACATACAATCACCAATTAAATATAAATACAACAACATCACAATGTCTTGGAGGCAATAGACCATCACAGTCCACACAAAGAAGCAAGATAAAGTGGTAGAAACAAGGGAGCAAGATACAGACCCAGAACCCATTCCTGAGGAAGAAACAGCATTGGAACTCCCTGAAAAGGAATTAAAAATATTTATAGTTAGGTACCTTCAATATACTGAAAGACACATCAAAGAAAGTACTGACAAAACTAAAGAAAATATAGACAAAACCCTAGAAAAATTCCAAAAGACAATACAAGAGAAAAATGATTAAAAAAAATTTAAAATGATACAAACTCTACAGATAGAAATCCAGAAGATTAATACTAAATTTTCAGAAATAGGTAACACATTGAAAGATCAAATGAGTAAAATGAAATAAATGGAAGGCAGAATTAATGAGATTGAAAACAAATACCTCAATACTTCTTTGGAGAAGGATCAATCTGAAAAAAGATCAAAACAAAATGAAGAAAGCCTAAGGTTCATGTTAGATACTATCAAAAAGAATAATCTACATGTTATTGGAATTCCAGGACAGGAAGAGAAAAAGAAAACCACTGAGAGAATTTCCCTGATATGATAAAAGATGAGACTACATCCATTCAGGGAGTCCAATGGACCCCAAATAAGATAGACCCCAAAAGAATATCACCAAGACATATCATGACCAAACTAACTGAAACCAAAGACAAAGAAAGAATCCTGAAAGCAACATGGGAAAAATGAAAAGTTACCTATAAAGGACAACCAATAAGACGAAGCTCTAATTTCTTGGCAGAAATCATGCAGGTGAGAAGGCAATGGGATGTTATATATAAAATCCTAAAAGAAAAAAATTCCAACCAAGAATTATATAGCCAGTAAAATTTTCCCTCAAATATGATGGTGACATTAGGAAATTTCCAGATAAGCAGACATTAAGGGAATTTGCTAAAACCAGAACAACGTTATAAGAGATGCTAAAGGGAGCTTTTGGACAGAGAACCAATAAAACTAAACAACAACAGACCATTAACACACAGGACAACAAACACCAGAAACCAACCCAGTTATGGAAGTATCCAAAGTAAAATAAACTTATAAAACTGTAAACAGAGAACCAGAAACATCAATGGCAAATGAGGAAAGCTACAAACCAAAAAGAGGGAAATAATAGTGTAGTTTCCCTACAATTAGGGAAGTTTAGAACTTCTAAATGGTGAGGAAGCCAAGATAAAATGGTCTCTTCTAAACTTGGGGAGAAAATTATAAATTGCAGGGTAACCTCAAAGAAAGATGATAAACCTTCCCATCACTATAAAAAGAGGAAAAGCACAAATATTTAGCAAATACTAAAACAAAAGTGACAAAGGAAATGATAACACAATTCATAAACAATATGAGCTCAGCACAGAAAATGATATGGAACAAAGAAATCAGCAATACCTTGAAAAAACACAAAACAAAATGACAGCAAAAAAGTCATATTTGTCAATAATTACACTGAAAGCCAATGGATTAAATGCACCACTCAAGAGACACAGAGTTACAGAATGGAAAAGAAAATATAATCCATTGATATGCTGTCTACAATAGACACACCTTAGAGACAAAGACAGAAATAGACTAAAAATCAAAGGTTGGAAAAAAGATATATAAACCAAATAGCAACTAGAAAGAGAGCAGAAATGGCAATGTTAATTTCTGATAAAATTGACTTTAAGACAAAAATCATTATATGAGATGGTTTAAGAACCATCATACAGAGATGGTTTAAGAAATAAAAAAAAAAATATGTATTTGAATGATATGAGAATGAAAAGCACAACATACCATAATCTTTGGGA
This sequence comes from Orycteropus afer afer, assembly GCF_000298275.1. Taxonomy (NCBI): domain Eukaryota; kingdom Metazoa; phylum Chordata; class Mammalia; order Tubulidentata; family Orycteropodidae; genus Orycteropus; species Orycteropus afer. The sequence goes on from NW_006921709.1 coordinate 2,763,610, forward strand.
CACAGCAAAAGCAGTGATCAGAGGCCAATTTATAGCAATAAATGCACACATCAAAAATAAGAAAAAGCCAAAATCAACATTTTAAACTAACATGTCCAACAACTAGAAAAGGAACAGCAAGAAAAGCCTACAGTCATCAGAAGAAAGGAAATAATAAAGGTTTGAGCAGAAATAAATGAAACAGAAACTAGAAAGATAATAGAAAAAAATCAACAAGCCAGAAGTTGGTTTTTTGAAACGATTAATAAAACTGACAAATCACTGGCAAATTTAACAAAGGAAAAGAGGGAAAGAATACAAATAACATGAATAAGAAATGAATTGTGTGACATCACAATAGAACCAACTGAAATAAAAAAGATAGTATCAGGATAGTATGAAGAACTGTACTCCAACAAATTTGAAAATCTGGAAGAAATGATCAGATTTCTAGAAACACACTACTTACCTAAACTAACACAGACTGAGGTGGAGAAGTTGAACAGATCCATAACAAAAGAAGAAATTGAACAGGTCATAGAATAATTACCAATAAAAACAAGCCTTGGACCAGATGGCTTCACTGGAGAATTCTACAAAACATTCAGAGAAGAACTGACACCAATACTACTCAAACTATTCTAGAACACAGAAAAAGATGGAATCCTCCCAAATTCATTATATGAAGCAAGCATAACCTTGACACCAAAACCAGGTAAAGACATCCTTCAAAAGGAAAATTACAGACCAATATCCCTCATGAATATAAATGCAAAAATTTTCAACAGAAGCCTAGCCAATAGACTCCAATAACATAGCTAAAAAATAATACATTATTACCAAGTGAGGTTCATATCAGGTATGTGAGGATGGTTCAATATTAGAAAAACAATCAATGTCATCTACCACATAAATAAAGCAAAGGAAAATAACCATGTTATTATATCAAACGATGCAGAAAAGACATTTGACTAAATCCAACACCCATTCCTGATCAAAACTCTCAGCAAAATAGGACTAGAAGGGGCATTCCTCAACATAATAAAGGGCATCCATGCAAAATCAATGACCAACATTATTCTCAATGGAGAGAGACTGAAACCATTCCCCTTGTGAACAGACAAGGATGCCCTCTATCACCATTTCTATTCAACATTGTATTGGAAGTCTTAGCCAGGGCAATAATGCAAAAAAGGGAAATCAAAGACATCCAAATTTGTGAAAAAGAGGTTAAGCTATCCCTGTTTGTTGCTGATACAATCCTATACCTAGAAAACCCAAGAGACTCAGTAAAAATTCTACTGGAACTAATTGAGAGATTTCGCATAATGGTGGAATACAAGATCAACATACAAAAATTAGTTGGATTCCTCTACACCAGTGTGGTAGCTAAGTTTGTGTGTCAACTTGGCTAGGCCTGGTTGAGGGGATGGGCAGCTGAATGTAGTTATTCCCCCAAAGTAACACTGGTAATTAACTCCATGGTGGAATGTATTGGAGCAGCTGAGTAGCTGCTTTAGGGATATGGTCTGCTTCTGGTATATAAGAAGCAGCTTAGGGAACAGTCTCTAGCTTATGGCACACTTTAACCCTGCATGTAGCCATGTCATTGTTCAGCAGCCTGCCATGCTCTGCTGACCTTGGGACTTTCAATGGACTTGAACTAATGGCCTGTTGTGTGGTTTGGTAACATCAGGATTATGCCTTTTTACTTGTCACCCTTGGGCTTGTCAGTCTCAGCAGCCAGTAGCTGTCTGAGTGAAGAAAAGCCTCTAGCTCAGTGGCCTGGGAGCAGGAGGCAGAGTTGAGGCCCAAGGCTGAGGGGCTTTCACACAGCATGTAGGGTCTGTCACTTTGAACTTGGACTTAAAACCTCCAAAGTGTAAGAGAATAAACTCCTATTTGTTCAAGCATTCCATTTGTGGTATATTCTTGTCAAATTGGCACTAGGTAACCAGAGCAACTAGCATTTCTGAAAAGGAAATAAGAGAATCGATACTATTTATAATAGCTACCAAAAAAACAAAATATGTGGGAATAAATCCACTAGGGACACAAAAGACCTCTACAAACTATAAAAAACTACTTCAAGAAACCATAAGAGATCTACATAAATGGAAGAACATACCATGCTAGTGAATAAGAAGATTGAATGTTGTGAAAATGTCAATTCTACCCAAAGCAATCTATACATTCAATGCAATCCCAATCCAAATTTCATCAACATTTGTGGTGGTTAAGTTTATGTGTCAACTTGGCTGGGCCTGGTTGAGTGGCTGGGCAGCTGGTGGTAGTTATTCTTCATGATGAGAATGGCAATCAGTTCCATGGTGGGACTACCACAAGCAGCTGAGTAGCTGGTTTAGGGATGTGGTCTGCTTCCCATATATAAGAAACAGCTTTGGAAATGGTCTGTAGCTTATGGCACACTTGGACCCTGCATGTAGCCGTGCCATTGTTCAGCAGCTTGTCATGTTCTGCTGACCTTGGGACGTACAGTGGACTTGAATTAATGGCCTGCTGTGTGGTTTGGTAACATCAGGACTGTGCCATTTTATTTGTTGACCTTGGGCCTGTTAGCCTCAGCAGACAGTAAGTAGCTGCTTGAGTGAAGAGATTCCTCTAGCTTCAGTGGGCCAGGAGCAAGAGAAAGAGCCAAAGGCCAAGGTTAAGGGGCTTTCACCCAGCCCCTAGAGCCTGGCACTTTGAACTTGGACTTAAAGCCTCGAAACTGTAAGAGAATAAACTCTTGTTTGTTAAAGCTATCCCATTTCTGGTATATTCTTGTCAGAGTGGCATTAGGTAACCAGAACAACATTCTTTAAGGATATGGAAAAAATAATCACTAATTTTATATGGAAAGGAAAGAGATCTTGGATAAGTAAACTACTATTGAAGAAGAACAAAGTAGGAGATCTCACACTCCCAGATCTCAAAACCTACTATACAGCCACAGTAGTCAAAACATCCTGGTCTTGGTACAATGACAGATACACAGACCAGTGGAATAGAATTGAGAATCCAGAAATAGATCCATCAACCTATGGTCAGCTGATTTTTGACAAAGGGCTGAAATCCATTAAATGGGGAAGAGATTGACTGTTTAACAAATGGTGCTGGCAAAACTTGATATCCATTTGCAGAAAAATGAAATAAGATCTGTACCTCACACCATACACAAAAACTAACTCCAGATGGGTCAAAGACTTAAATGTGAAACCTAAAACTATAAAGTACATCAAAGAAAAAATAGGAGTAAATTCCGGGTCCCTAATAAATGGCATAAATAGACCATCAAGCATAACCAAAAATGCAAAAGCAGAAGATAAACTAGATGAATAGGACCCTCTAAAAATTAAATTTTTATGTGCTTCCAAAGACTTCTCCAAAAGAGTCAAAAGAGGACCTACAGATTGGGAAAAAATATGTGGCAATTACATGTCTGACAAGGAACTCATTTCTAAAAGTCATAGAAAATTCCAACACCTTAAAAATTAAAAGACAAATAATCCAATTAAAAAGTGGGCAGAAGACATGAATAGACATTTCATCAAACAAGATATTCAGGCATCCAACAAACACATGAAGAAATGTTCACGATCATTACCCATTAGAGAGATGCAAATCAAAACAACAATGAGATGTCATCTTGCCCTAGCACTAATAGCAAAGATCAACAAGACAGAAAATAAGAAGTGCTGGTGAGGATATGGAGAGATTGGGCCTCTCATATATTGCTGGTGGTACTGTAAAATGATACAACCACTGTGGAAAACAGTATGGTGATTCCTTAATAAGTTGGAATTAGAAATATCATTTGACCCAGCCATTCCATTACTAGGTATATGTCCTAAAGAAGTAAGATTGGGGACAAAAACAGATATATGTGCACCCGTGTTCATTGCAGCACTATTTACAATAGCAAAATGATGGAAACAAACTATGTGCCCATCAACTGAAGAATGGATGACCAAACTATGGTACATAGACAAAATGGAATACTATGCAACCCTAAAGAATAATGTAGAATCTGCAAAACACCACATAACATGAAGGAACTTGGAGGACATTATGCTGAGTGAAATAAATCAATCATCACTAAATAAATGAATAAACAACTCACTGCTGTTGAGTCAGATCCAACTCATAGTGACCCCTACTTGTGTTTCCGAGGCAGTATCACTCAGGAATTAGATTTCCAACCTTCCTTCCAAGGAGTGGCTGGTGGGTTTGAACCACCAGCCTTCTGGTTAGGAGTCAAATGCCTTAGGCACCTCACCACCCAGACTCCCAAATCAATGATAGAAGGACAAATATTGTATTAGTCCACTATTATAAAGAGTCAAAGAATGCTTTATATATGGAAGGAAACTTTCTTTGTTGGTTAGCAGGGGTGGAAGGGGAGGAGAGGGAACACTACTAGATAGGTAGAGACAAATATTGATTTGGATGAAGGGAAGTGCAATGCTAAATGTGAGTGATCAATACAGTGGCATTGAGGAAGAGGAAGACATAGAGAGGTACATGGGAGGTACAGACAATAAAGATGAACCCTTTTATACATACAGTGTTCTGCTGTCAGTGATGGCAAACATTGCTCTATGGGTGGATAGATGGAGGGACAGGTTTAACAATTAGGTATGTCTGTGCAGGGAAGAGTATGCCTATGACCATGTATAGGGTTAGCAGATGTTTCTACAAGTGTACTTTTATGTTCTATAAGAATGTCCAGGTATATAGTTGAGCTGACAAGGGACCAGGTTGTAGTCACTTCTTGGCCACAGACTGCTATCCAGAGGGAGCGAGTAGTTGGACCTGTGGGCTTGGGATCATGCTCACAGGGGTCATCATGCTCAATTGGCATAACATACTACACAAGAACTTTGTTCTACATCAAACTTTGGTGAGTAGTGACTAAGATCTTAATACCTTGCAAACAGCCATCTAGATGCAAAGATGGATCTCTCCTCATCCAGAGCAAAGATCAATGAAGAAAATCAAAGACACATGGAAACAATTAGGCCAAGGGACTGGTGGAAAATGCGATCCTCAGCATATATGATCATGAGACCAGAAGAACTGGATGGTGCCCGACTATCACTGTAAGTACTCAGAGGAAGATCTATGTAGAAGATTCTGGACAGCCTGGTGAAAACCCTGAGTCTATGACCCCTAGCTGCCCTTCAGGTCTGGAACTGAACACACTCCTGTGACTTCCAGCCGAACAAAAGATAGGCATATGAGCTGAACATTTACATTAGGTAGATATACTCCATGGGGAGATCAATCATGAAAGAATAGAAGGGCAGTGTATACACATTGAGACAACTTGGGAGGCAAAAGTGCATGGGAAGGAAGGACACAGGGAATAGGTAGCTATGGTGGGGGGAGTGGGAAGAAAGCTGTTACATTGTGGGAAATTGTAGCCAATATCATGAGACAAAATATATATGACCTAGTGCATGGAAAATGAATTTGCTCTGTAATCTTTCACCCACACTGTAGGTCAAGATTTGAACACATATTTTGGGAAATACAATTCAACCCATAACAGCCTGATTCATAAGTAACCCAAGTTAAAAGAAACTGTCTTGTTCTCCTATATAGATGAGGTATCTGTTGTCTAGGGAGTCAGGTCACGTCACTGCTCTTTTATAGCATGACCAAGACTCAGTCACAGTTCCTGACACTCTTTCGGTTTTTCCTTTCACTATGATCTTAAACCATAGCCTTTAATTAAATTTAAATGTGTACATATTCCCTCTGGATCAAACAGGAAATTATCTATTTTGGCAATTTATTATTGAAGATCTTAAGGTATCAACAAAATTTTACAGTAAATTCAAATCTCTCATTATATCACAAGGATGAATAATTTGATTCCTTAATTGAATACAACAGGAGCTCTGGTAGCATAGTGGCTAAGGCACTTGACTGCTAATCAGAAGGCTGGTGGTTCAAATCCACCAGCCACTCCTCAGAAGGAAGATGGAGCAATCTACTTCTGTAGTGATACTGCCTCGGAAACCCAAAGAGGGGTCGCTTTGAGACAAGTTCAACTCAATGGCACATAACAACAACAACAACATCAATTGAATACAACAGTCTGTAGTATGGATTATATACCTCAATATAAATAAAATGAAAATCCTTACAACTGGACCAACAAGCAGCATCACAAAAAAATGGAGAAAAGATTGGAGTTGTCAAAGAATTCATATTACTTAGATTCACAATCTACACCAATGGAAGCAGCAGTCATAAAATCAGAAGTCGTGTTGCACTGGGCAAATCTGCTGCAAAAGACTTCTTTAAAGTGCTGAAAAGCAAAGATGTCTCTTTGATGACTAAGGTGCACCTAACCCAAGCCATGGCATTTTCAATCACCTCACATGCATGTGAAAGCTGGACAATGAATAAGGAAAACTGAAGAAGAGTTGATGCTTTTGAGTTGCTGTGTTGATGAAGAATACTGAAAGTACCACGAACTGCCAGAAGAACTAACAAATCTGTTCTGGAAGAAGTTTAGCTGGAATTCTACTTGGAAGCAAGAATGGCCAGACTGTCTCATCTACTTTGTTCATGTTGTCAGAAGGGACCTGTGGTAGTTAAAGTTATGTATCATCTTGACTGAGCCTGGTTTTCAGTGGCTGGATAGCTGGATATAGTTATTTCCCAGGATCAGATTGGTAATCAACTCAGCTTCCAGTATATAAGAAGCTGTTTTGAGAAAGTGCTTTGTAACTTTGTGGGATGTTTGGATACTGCATATAGCCAAGTCTTCTTCATTTAGCAGCCTACCATATTTCCTGCCAATCTTGGGACTGTCTCTGGACTTGAACTAGTGGCTTGCCATGTTTGGTAATCTTGAGACTGGGCCATTTTATTTGTCAACCTTGGGTCTGTCAGCCTCAGCAGTCAGCAGCTGCCTGAGTGAGGAGACACCTCTGAGCTCCAGTGGGCCAGGACCAAGAGGCAGAACTGAAGCCCAAGGTTGAGGGACCTTCACCCAGCCCTTAGAGCATGGCACTTTGAACTCAGACTTCTAGCCTCCTAAACTGAAAGAGAATAAATCTCTGTTGGTTATGACCACCCACTTGTGGTATTTTCTGTTAGAGCAGCACTAGAGGACAAAAGCAGGACCATCCCCTGGAGAAGGATATCATGCTTGATAAAGTGGAATGTCAGTAAAAAACAGGAAGACCCTCAATGAGATCGACTGACACAGTGGCTGCAACAATGGGCTCAGGTATAGCAAGGATTGTGAGGCTCACACATGACTGGACAGTGTTTTGTTCTGTTGTACATTGGGTCCCTAGAAGTTGGAGCTGACTTGATGGCACATAGCAACAACAACAACAAAAACAACAAAAAAGAATAGCAAATCAAAACCCAAATAGCTTTATTATGTGTATATCTTTCTATCTATGGTGACTGGAACTGTATTTCACATTTCCAAAGGTAGATTTTATAGGTGATAATATTTATGTACAACCAATTAACTCATGCCTGATTTTTACATTTGGTTCTACTTAGCTGACTTCCCTTAGGCTCCTTTACCAGATGTGCCAGCACCAGTGCTGGAATCCATAGCTGTGCCAAGGATATGCTATGCTTGCAGCCATGACATCCCATTTGCCAATTGTCTAAGTGGCATTTTCTTTCTAGAGACATCTGCTTGTCTCTCACACTGCCTGTTCCTGTTTGAAACTTCATCTGTGAGTTGACTGAAGTGCTATACTGTAAATTAAATTTATTTGTAAAGAAAATACTCTGAGTGTCACATATAATATCTTTTATAATTATCTTATTTAACCTTGAATCATTTGACCAGGATGGTCACTCTTTCTAAAAATTCTACTCCTCTGATAGACCTTGAATCGTTCAGGTCACAGAGGAACACAGCATTCTGGAATCATACTGCCTGGGCTCGTTTCTGCACTAGTTAGCTAGTCTCACATTAATGCCCTGTAACACACAAGCACACATTCTTGATGGAAGAAAACATTAAGTATTTATTTGTTATGTGTCTACTTCAATTGGGAAGGATCTGCTGATCTCAGCTAGATTTAGTTGTGTCTATGAAGCAGTTGGGGGTTCTGCTGGTCTAGACTGGGTTTGACTAGGGACTGTACATCAAGCTGTACGTTTAGCTAGCTCAGGTAAGCACCTCACAAAATCAATCTAAAGACCAGTTTGAAGAGGCAGCCAGAAACACAAGAGAGTAAGTACAAGCATGAAATGCCTCTGAAGACCTCATTTTGAACAGATATATTGTCATTTCTTCCTATGTTCTTGTTGCTATTAAAATTCAAATGGAGGAGCCCAAAGCCAAGGGGTGGAGGCTAACACTTTGCATCTAGTGGGAAGGACTACAAAGTTACATGGCAAAGGACCTGGATACAAGAAATGGTAAATAAGTGCAGCCAAATCACAGAATCCCAAATCAGGGATCCATAGAAAAGGACACAGGGGATAGGTAACCAGAGGGAGAAAGTAAGAAGACAGTTGTTACATTATGAGGATTGCAATCAATGTCATGAAACAAAATGTGTATGAACTGTTGAATGGAAAATGAATTTGTCCTGTACACTTTCACCCAAATCACAATGAAAAAAAAAATCCTTTCCAATACACTTTGGGAAGTACATCGTGCAGCAACAAATGCCAGATGCCCTAGGAAAGAAGTGATACATTTTACTGAGAGGAAAACTGGAGGCTGAGAGATAGTAGAAGCTTGGGAGATATGCCCTGGGAAGCTGGATTGCAGAAGTGGCAGGACAATACAGAAGCTGGGAAAGACGCCAAGGGGAAAATCAACAACATTTCTCATAAATGCTGCTTATGAGCCAATTCTGCCACTCAGTATTTCCCAAAGAGGAGTAGAGAAGGCAGCCTATATTTCTTATAGCAGCTTCAGTAGTTCTTGTTTCCGTAATCTAAAAGAAGAGTTAAGGGATCAAATAAACTATATTGACAAGGACAGATTACCCAATAATCAAGGTAAGCATGGACTTAGTTGTGATTATTTAGTAATCTATATTGAATATTTTCACATCTTTAATGTGGTGAATCCCATATAAAACTCTTTAATACTAAGAAAGCACAACTAAGCCCGTGCTTACCTTGCTTATTGGATAATCTAAAACTCTATATAGATACAGATATTGCTAAAACAAAAATCATATTGAGCCAATAATGGAAATTGATTGAAGTTTATTTAATGTATGATACGCAAATATGGTTAACATTTCAACTGTTGTTGTTTGTTGTTATGTGCCGTCAAGTCAGACCCGACTCATAGCGACCCCTCCTTGGGTTTCTGAGTTGGTATCACTACTTTCAACTAGGGAGTTAAAAGTGTTCTGAAGATGAGAGAACCTCCAAAGACTGTTATGTCTTATCTTGTCAATGTAAGTGGGCCCTGAACAGTTTTCCTAGTAAAAAATTTATACTAAAATATAGCCTCTAGTCTGACCTTGGAGTTTATGTTTCCCAAAATTGATTGTTGGCTTAGGCATTGGGCTTTTTTAAAAAGAGTTATGTATGTGCAATCAATTTTGGGTACATAACTCTTTTTAAAAAAGCCCAATGCCTAAGCCAAAATGGTCTTACTATTTACTAACCTATTGGGTGACCCAAAGATGACTTTAAGAAACCAGTTTCTTAAAAGCTCAAAGTTCAGAAGATCTCAGGGCAATGGCCTGGGTAGATCACCCCAACTCCATGGGCCCCAGAAATTTGGATTCCAGGAGAATTAAAGCTGTTTCTCAATATATATAGAGAAATAGAGATATAGATCTTTTTATCTGTCTGTCTGAATATCTATATCTATCTGTACTTATCAGATGGTCCTAAAAAGAGTTATTATGTAAGAAGATGAAGAGTTGAAGCTGAGAGAAATACTGAGGAATTTTTTTAAAAGCACTGCTTGTGGAGTCTTAGAAGAAACAGCATATCTGTTAAGAATTAAAATGGGAACTGACATAATATAGCTCCAATCAGAAATACTGCATAGGGAAAATGGAGTTCTGAATGGAAGTTGGAGGTAAGTGTGACAGAGCTCCCAATTACTCTGAACGCTTGCTTCCTGTCTGGTGACAATAACCTAGCATGAGTTTCTGTTTTTGTCCTACCATACATTGATGTGGGCTGCCTGAATTAAGCAAATGGCTTGCATGAGAATTTGAGGGGAGATCACTTGCATTTTATTCTATTCATAAGGTCTTGAAAGAGGATTTGGCAGTCATGTACAATCAATATGTTCCATAAAATTCCATCTTATAATCTAACATTTGCTCACCAAGTTCCAAGAGATCTTTTTTGGTCACAGTTTACCCTCAAGAAAAAAGAAAAAATATTCTGAAAATATAAATTTGTTGTTGTTCTTAGGTGACATTGAGTCAACTCTGACACATAGTGACCCTCTGCACAACAGAACAAGACACTGCTCAGTCCTGTGCCTTCCCCAATTCTTACTATACCTAAGTCCATTGTTGTCACTGTATCAATCTCATTGAGGGCTTCCCCTTTTTCACTGACCCTCCACTCTACCAAGCATGATATGCTTCTCCAGGGAATGGTCCCTCTGACAACATGAACAAGGTAAGTCAGACAAACTCTGCCTATTCCCACTTTCAAGTCATCTTCACTTTCAGCAAGCAAGGTTGTGTCAGCTGCATATCACAGGTCGTTAATGAGTTTTCTTCCAATTCTGATGTTGTGTTCTTTTTCATATAGTCCAGCTTCTCAGATTATTCATTCAGCCTACAGATTGAATGACTGTGGTGAAAGATACAATGCTGCCACAGTCCCTTCCTGACTTTAAACCATGCAGTATCTCCTTGTTCTATTGTAATATCAACTTCCTGGTTTATGTACATTTTCCTCGTGAGCCCAGTTGAGTGCTCTGGAATTCCTATTCTTCTCAATATTATCCATAACTTATTATGATCCACATAGTTGAATGCTTTTGCATAGTCAATAAAATACAAGTAAACATCTTTCTGGCATTCTTTGCTTTCAGCCAAGATCCATCAGACATTAGTGATGATATCCCTCCTTTCATGTCCTCTTGAATCTGGCTTGCATATCTGAAGTTCCCTGCCAATATACTGCTGCAATCATTTCTGAATTATATTCAGGAAGATTTTACTGGCCTATGATATTGTTTGATAATTTCCACATTTTGTGGGATCACCTTTCTTTGGAATGGGTAGAAATATGGATCTTTTCCAGTCAGTTGGCCAGTCCTCCAAATCTCTTGCAATAGACTAGGTACTGCCTCCAGTGTGGCATCCATTTGTTGAAACATCTCAGTGGGTATTCTATGAATTACTGGGCCCATCGGTTCTTGATCATATGCCACCATCTGAAATAGGTGAACAGTAACCAATTATTTTTGGCACAGTGACTCTGTGTATTAATTCCATCTTCTTTTGATGTTTCCTGCATCATTCAATACTTTGCCCATAGAATATTTCAATATTGCAACTCAAGGCTTGATTTTTTCTTCAGTTCTTTCAGCTTGATAAATGATGAGAATGTTCTTCCTTTTTGGCTTTCTAACTCCATGCCTTTGCACATTTCATTATAATAAATGATTTTGTCTTCTACAGATACTCTTTGAAATCTTCTGTTAAGCTTTTTTATTTTGTCATTTCTTCCATTTGCTTTAGCTACTCTTTGTTCAATATCAAGTTTCAAAGTCTCTTATAATATCCATTTCAGTCTTTCCTTCTTTTCTGTCTTTTTAATGCCCTTTGCTTTCTTCATGGATAATGTTCTTGATGTCATCAAATAATTCCTCCAATTTTTGGTCATTTGTGTTCAATGCAACAAATCTATTCTTTAGATGGTATTTAAATTCAGGTGGGATAGAATCAAGACCATATTTTGGTTCTTGTGAACTTGTTTTAATTGTCTTCAGCTTCAACTTGAACTTGTATATGAGCACTTGATCATCTGTTCCACAGTTGGTTCCTGGAATTATTTTGGCTGAAGATTTTGAGCTTCATCATTGCTTCTTTCCACAGATGTAGTTGATCTGATTCCTCTGTATTCCATTTGGTGCAGTCTACATGTATCCTTTCACCATACTTACTCAATCTATATGATGAACAAATAATCTGAGAAGCTGGACAATATGAAGAAGAATGTGGCATCAAGATTGGAGGAAGAATCATTAACAACCTGCAATATGCTGATGACACAACTTTGCTTGCTGAAAGTGAGGATGACTTGAAGCACTTACTGATGAAAATTGAAGAATACAGTCTGCAGTATAGATTACAACTCAATATAAAGAAGACAAAAATCCTCACAACTGGACCTATAAGCAACATCACAATAAATGGGGAGAAGTTTGAGATTGTCAAGGAATTCACATTGCTTGGTTCTACAATCAATGCCAATGGAAGTAGTAGTCAAGACATCAGAGGATATATAGCACTGGGCAAGTTGGCTAAAAAGGACCTCTTTCAAGTACTGAGGAGCAAAGATGTCTCCTTGAGAACTAAGGTGCACCTGACACAAGCCATGATATTTTCAATCACCTCATATTTGTGTGAGAGCTGGGTAATGAATAAGGAAAACTGAAGAAGAATTGATGCTTTTGAATTTTGGTGCTGGTCAAGAATGCTGGAAGTATCATGGACTGTTAAAAGAACTCACAAATCTGTCCCTGAGGAAGTGCAGCAGGAATGCCCCTTGGAAGCAAGAATGGCCAAACTTTGTCTCACTTACTTTGGTCATGTTATCAGAAAGGACCATTCCCTGGAGAAGGATGTCATACTTGGTAAGGTAGAGGGTCAACAAAAGAGGAGAAGTCCTTCAATGAGATGGATTGACACAGTGGCTGCAGCGATGGGTTCAAATATATCAGGGATCATGGAGCAGGTGTCGGACTGGGAAGTGTTTTGTACTGCTGTGCATAGGGTCGCTATGCGTCAGAGATGACTCGATGGCACCTAACAACAATAACATGTGTATAGCCACTATTTATGTTGTTGATAAAGATATTTGCAGTGAATAACTCCTTGGTCTTGCAAAATTCTATTATGGGAACTCCAGCATGATTTCTATGACAAAGGCCGTATTTTCCAACTATGAGTGGTTCTTCTTTGTTTCCAAATTTTGCATTCCAATCACCAATAATAATCAGCACATCTTGATTGCATGCTTGGTCAATTTCAGACTGCAGAAGTTGGTAAAAATCTTCAATTTCCTCATCTTTGGCTTTGATGGTTTGTGTGTAAATTTGAATAATAATTGGTACTAACTGGTCTTCCTTGTAGGCATAGGGATATTATCCTATCACTCACAGCACTGTACTTCAGGCTAGATCTTGAAACATTCTTCGTGATGATGAATGCCACACCATTCCTCTTCAATTTGTCATTCCCTTCATTGTAGATCATATGATTGTCTGATTCAAAATGGTCCAAACCAGTCCATTTTCAGCTCACTAATGCATAAGATATAGACCTTTACACCTTCTGTTTCATTTTTGACAAATTCCAATTTTCCTAGATTCATACTTCATCCATTCCATGTTCTAATTATTAATGGATATTTGCAGCTGTTTCTTCCCATTTTGAGTCATGTCACATCAGCAAGTGGAAGTCTTAAAAGCTTTGCTCAAGTCACATCATTAAGCTTAACTCCACTTTGAAGAGGAAGCTCTTCCTCATTCATTGCCTTCCACCTGAGGGGCTCATCTTCTGGCACTATATTGGACACTGTTTCAGGGCTATTCATCCAGTTTTCAAGTAATATATCAGATACTTTTTCATTGCTATTCATAAGGTTTTCACTGGCCAATTCTTTGAGAAGTGGATGGTCCTTTCCTTCTTCCAAGTCTGTCTTGGTCTGGAAGCTCAGCTGAAACCTGTCCACCATGGGTGACCCTGCTGGTATTTGAAATACCAGTGGCATAGCCTCCAGCCTCACAACAACCCTCAAGCTACCACAGTACAACAAACTGACATACAAGTGGTGGAAAAATACAAATAAAGATTGTCTTTATGACCTCTAAATAGGGAAGATGATATTAAACACTATGAAATTATAAACCATAGATGAAAAAAATAACATATCTGAGTGAGTTAAATTATTAACATTTAAAAAATAAAAGACAAAAGTCATAGTGAATAATGATTAACTTTGACAGAAATTAACATTATAAAGCAAAACTCTAAAAAAAAAAACTTGTTGCATTGAATTTATAGCTTTAGACAGGATTACCATGTCAACATACAGTAGCTGTTTGGAACGGCTAAGGGAGACAAACTTGTCTGTCAGTTTGTTGTACTGCAGTGGCTTGAGTTTTGCTATGAGGCTGGAGGCTATACCATTGGTGTTTCAAATGCTGGTAGGGTTATCCATAGTGGACAGGTTTCAACAGAACTTCAAGACTAAAACAGACTTGGAAAAAAGTAGAGGACATCCACTTCTCAAAGATTTGACCAGGGAAAACCTTACAAATAACAGTGAAACACTGTCTGATATAGTACTGGAAAACTTGATGAATAGCCCTGAAACATTGTCTGATTTGTCTGATATAGTGCCACAGAAGACGAGCCCTTCAGGTCAGAAGGCACTCAAAATACAACTGGAGAAGAGCTTCCTTTTCAGAGTAGAGCAAACCTTAATGATATGGATAGAGTAAAGCTTTCAGGACCTGCATTTGCTGATGTGGCTTGTCTCAAGAGGAAAAAAAAAGAGCTGCAAACATCCATTAATAATTGGAACATGGAATGTATGAAGTATGAATTTAGGAAAATTGTAAGTTGTCAAAAATGAAATGGAATCCATAAAGATCAATATCCTAGGCATTAATGAGCTGAAATGGACTGGAATTTGCCATTTTGAATCAAGTAACCATATGATCTACTATGCTAGGAATGACAAATTGAAGAAGACTGGCATGGCATTCATCATCACAAAGAATGTATCAAGATCTATCCTAAAGTACAATGCTATCAGTGATAGGATAATATCCATACAGGAGGCGGGGCAAGATGGCAGACTAGGCAGAAGGATTGCACAGACCCTCTTCAACAAAGAAAAGGGAAACCAATTAACACAGACACAGAAGATAATCTTGGACCCC
>NW_006921709.1:2788160-2798027 GCF_000298275.1 Orycteropus afer afer
GAAATATAAACTTGATAATATCCCTCCTGAATTTAGAGCCCTGTTAAAGAATAGATTTGCTACATTGAACAGCAAAGACCAAAAACCAGAGGAGTTGTGGGATGACATCAAGAACATCATCCATGAAGAAAGCAAGAAGTCATTAAAAAGACAAGAGAGGAAGAAAAGACAAAAATGGATGTCGAAAGAGAGTCTAAAACTTGCCCTTGAATGGAGAGTAGCTAAAGCAAATGGAATAAATGACAACATAAAAGAGCTGAACAGATTTCCAAGAGCAGCTCAAGCAGACAAAGCAAATTACTATAATGAAAAGTGCAAAGACCTGGAGTGAGAAAACCAAAAGGGAAGAACACTCTTGGCATTTCTCAAGCTGAAATAACAGGAAGAAATTTAAGACTCGAGTTGCAATATTGAAAGATTCTATGGGCAAAATATTGAATGATGCAGGAAACATCAAAGATGATGGAAGGAATACACAGAGTCACTGTACCAGAAAGAATTTGTTGATGTTCATCCACTTCAGGAGGTGGCATAGGATCAAGAACCTATGGTATCGAGGAAGAAGGAAGAAGTAGAAGCTACACTGAAGGAATTTATGAAGAACAAGGCCCCAGTAATTGATGGAATACCCATTGAGATGTTTTAACAAACATGCCCTGTTGGAGGCACTTATTTGGCTATGCCAAGAGATTTGGAAGACAGCTCCCTGGCCAACTGACTGGAAGCAATCCATATTTGTACCCATTTCAAAGAAAGGTGATCCTACAGAATGTGGAAATTATCAAACAATATCATTAATATCACATACAAGTAAAATCTTACTGAAGATAATTAAAAAATGGTTGCAGCAGTATATTGACAGAGAGTTTCCAGAAATGCAAATTGGATTCTGAAGAGGGGGTGGAATGAGGAATATCATTTCTGATGTTAGATGGATCTTAGCTGAAAGCAAAGAATGCCAGAGAGATGTTTACTTGTGTTTTATTGACTATGCAAAAGCATTTGATTATGTGGATCATAATAAGTTATGAATAACATTGAGAAGAATGGGAATTACAGAACATGTGATTGTACTCGTGAGGAACCTGTTCATAGATCAGAAGGCTGTCATTCAAATAGAACAAGGAGATATGGTATGGTTCAAATGCAAAAGGGAGTGTGTCAAGGTTGTATCATTTCACCATACTTATTCAACTTGTATGCTGAGCAAATCATTTGAGAAGTGGATTATATGAAGAAGAATATGGCATCAAGATTGGAGGAAGATTCATTAACAACCTGTGATATGGAGATGACACAACTTTGCTTGCTGAAAATGAGGATGACTTGAAGCACTTACTAATGAAGATTAAAGACAACAGTCTGCAGTATGGATTATACCTCAATATAAAGAAAACAAAATCCTCACAACTGGTCTAATAAACAGCTTCATGATAAATGGAGAAAACATTGAGGTTGACAAGGACCTCATATTGGTTCTACAATCAACACCAATGGAAGGAGCAGTCAAGACATCAGATGACATATTGCATTGGGAAAATCTGCTGAAACAGACCTCTCAAGTACTGAAGAGCAAAAATGTCTCCTTGAAGACTAAGGTGCACTTAACTGCCAAAAGGGAAGGGAAGCCGCATTTTCTGACCTCCTCTTACCCCACAGAAGAAGAGAGAATCAGCATCAGTAGCCCAAGGACTATTCCTGAGAGGCCAGACATGCTGCCTCCCTCCAGCCCTTTCTAAACCCTGACACCAACAGTTCCTCCCACAGCACCCACCACCTCTCTGCTGAGTTTGATAATTTGCTGCAGTGGTCACACAGAACTCACAGATTATGGGGTCTATTAGGGAAGCAACAGGCTACAATTCAAGTTAAGGAACAGAGTTTCTCTCAGTCCTCCATCTCTCAGCCAACAGTCTCTCTTAGTCTTTCTCTCAGCAGTGAGTCTCTCTCTCAGCAGTGTGTGTCTCTCAAGTTTCTCTCTCTCAGGAATGAATGTCTCTTGTGTCTATCAGCCAGCAGTGAGAAATTCCTTCTTCCTCTAGGAGGGCTCCTTTTGAGCCTGGCAGAGTAGCCAAACTAACCAATCCCAACATTAGAATTCTATACACCTGAGAGAGAGAGAACTTCCCAGAAGATTGCTTCATACCACTCTCAATAGAAATACTCCAGGTGGATAAAGTTAACAATCAGGAGCTACTCAGTTTCTCATGGGGCAAATTCCACCACGGAGTTTACAAAGACATGGCTAGAAGAGCCACACAATGTAATTTACTACACCACACTAACCCAAGCCATGATATTTTCAATTGCCTTTTATGCATGTTAGAGCTGGACAATGAATAAGGAAAACTGATGAAGAGTTGATGCTTTTCAGTTGTGGGGTAGGAAAAAAATGATAAGAGTACTATGGTCTGCTTAAAGGACTAACAAATCTGTCCTTGAAGAAGTGCAGCCAGAATGCTCCTTGGAAGCGAGAATGGCCAGACTTCATCTCACCTACTTTGGTCCAGAAGGAAGCATTCCCTGGAGAAGGAGCTCATGCTTGGTCAAGTGGAGGGTCAACAAAGAAGAGGAAGGCCTTCAATGAGATGGATTGACACAGTGGTTACAGTGATGGGTTCAGGTATAGCAAGGATGGTGAGACTAGCACAGAACTGGGGAGTGTTTCATTCTGCTGTACATAGGGTTGCTATAAGTCAGATACGACTTGAGGGCACTAACAACAACAACAACATATGCATGTGTTTTGGTTACTTAGGGCCACCCTGACAAGAATATACCACAAATGGGATGCTTAAACAAAGAAGAGTTTATCCTCTTATTGCATAGAGGCTTTAAGTCCAAGTTCAAAGTGCCAAGCTCTAGGAGCTGTGTGAAAACCCCTCAAACTCGGGCTTCAGCTCGGCATCCTGTTTCTGGCCCACTGGAGCTAGAGATGTTTCTTCACTCAGACAGCTGCTGGCTGCTGAGACCAACAAGCCCAAGGTTGACAAGTAAAAAGTCATAGTTCCGATGTTACCAAACCACACAAACCAAAAACCAAACTCCCTAACGTGGAGTTGGATCCGACTCATAACACCTCCTTGGGTCTCGAGGCAGTATCACTACAGAAGTAGATTGCTCAACCTTCCTTCTGAGGAGTGGCTGGTGTGTTTGAACTGCCAGCCTTTTGGTTAGCAGTCACATGCCTTAGGCACTATGCCAACAGAGCTCCCAACCACACAACAGGCCATTGATTCAAGTCCATTGAAAGTTCCAAGGTCGGTAGAGCATGGCAGGCTGCTGAACAATGACATGGCTACATGCAGGGTTCGAGGATGTCATCAGCTAGAGACCATTGCCAAAGTAGATTTCATTCCTAAAGCAGCTACTCAGCTGCTTGTGGTAGATCCCATCATGGAGTGGTAGATCCCATCATGGAGTTGACTGTCAGTCTCATCATGGGGAATAATTACCACCAGCTGCCCAGCCACTCAAATAGGCCCAGCCAAGATGAAACATAACCTTAACTACCACAGCATGTGAGAGCTGGACCATGAATAAGGAAGACTGAAGAAGAGCTAATGCTTTTGTGTTGTGGTATTGGAAAAGAATACTGAAAATACTATATTTGACTGCTAACCAGAAGGTTAATGGTTCAAACCTACCAGTCACTCCTCAGAAGGAAGGTTGGGCAATCTACTTCCATAGTGATACCACCTCAGAAACCCAAGGAGGGGTGATTATGAGTCAGATCCAACTTGAAGGCAGTTTGGTGGTGGTGGTGGTCATGCCAAAAGAACTAACAAATCTGTCCTGGAAGAAGTGTAGCCAGAATGCTCCTTGGAAGTAAGAATGACCAGACTTCATCTCATCTACTTTGGTCATGCTGTTAGAAGGGACCTTTCTCTGGAGAAGGATGTCATGCTTGGTGAAGTGGAAGGTCAATGAAAAAGGGGAAGGTCCTCAGCAAGATGGATTGACACAATGGCTGCAGCTATGGGCTCAGGTATAGTAAAGAACATGAGGCTAGCACAGGACCAGGTCGTGTTTCTTTCTGTTGTACATAAGATAGCTATGAGTCAGAGATGACCCAAGGGCACATGACAACAACAACAACTATGTCAACAATATTGAATCTCTGTATCTAGAAACACAACATAGCTCTATGGTTTTATAGGTATCTATTTGTGTTTTTTTTAAAATAAAGTTTTACATGTTTGTTTTTTAATAAAGTTTTACATGTTTTAAAGTTTAATAAGTTCTTGCATCTTTTATTTGACTTATTTTTTCCTGTTAGGTGCCATTCAGTTGACTCTGACTCACAGCGACCCTATGAACAACAGAATACCTGGTCCTGCACCAGCTCTATGATTCTTGCTGTACTTGAGCCCTCGGAAGGAAGGTTGGGCAATCCTATTTCCGTAGTGATACTGCCTCGGAAACCCAAGGAGGGGTCGCTATGAGTCGGGGCCGACTCGACGGCACATAACAACAACAACAACATACTTGAGCCCATTGCCACTGCCATTGTGTCAATCCATCTCATTGAGGGGCTTCCCCTTCTTTGCAGACCCTCTAGCTTACTGAACATGACATCCTTCTCCAGACCAAAGTATGTGAGATGGAGTCTGGCCATTCTCGCCATCAAGGAGCATTTTGGCTGCACTTCCTCCAGGACAGATCTGTTAGTTCTTTTAGCAGTCCACGGTACTGTCAGCATTCTTCACCAACACCACAGCTCAAAAGCAACAATGCTTCTTCGGTCTTCCTTATTCATTATCCAGCCTTCATATGCATATGAGGTGATTGAAAATACCATGGCTTGTGTCAGTTGCACCCTAGTCCTCAAGGAGACATTTTTTTCTCTTCAGCACTTGAAAGAGGTCCTTTGCAGCCAATGTGCCCAGTGCTATATGGCATCTGATATCCTGACTACTGCTTCCATTGGTGCCTATTGTAAAACCAAGCAATGTGAAATCTTTGACAATTTCAATCTTTTCTCCATTTATGGTGATGCTACTTGTAGGTCCAGTTGGGCAAACTTTTGTTTTCTTTATATTGAGATGTAATCCATGTTGCAGACTGTATTCTTTAATCTTCATCAGTAAGTGCTTCAAGCCATCCTCATTTTCATCAAGCAAAGTTGTGTCGTCAGTGTATCGCAGGTTGTTAATAATTCTACCTCCAATCCTGATACCATGTTCTTCTTCATACAGCCCAGCTTCTCGGATTATTTACTCAGCATATAGATTGAATAAGTATGATGAAAGGATACAACCCTGACACACTCTTGATTTTAAACCATGCAGTGTTCCCTTTTTCTGTTTGAATGACAGCCTCCTGGTCTATATGCAGGTTCCTCATGAGTGTTCTGGAATTCCCATTCTTCTCAATGTTATCCACAATTTGTTATGATCC
This sequence comes from Orycteropus afer afer, assembly GCF_000298275.1. NCBI lineage: Eukaryota > Metazoa > Chordata > Mammalia > Tubulidentata > Orycteropodidae > Orycteropus > Orycteropus afer. Next base: position 2,793,561 of record NW_006921709.1, read on the forward strand.
ACACAATCAAATACTTTTGCATAGTCAATAAAACACAAGTAAACATCTTTCTAGTAGTCTTTACTTTGAGCCAAGATCCATCTGACATCAGCAATGACATCCCTCATTCCACGTCTTCTTGCACCTCTGGAAGCTCTCTGTCAATATACTACTGCAACCGTTTTTAATTATCTTCAGTAAGATTTTACTTGCATGTAATATTAATGATATTTTTCAATAAGTCCCATATTCTGTGGGATCACCTTTGGAATGGGTACAAATATGGATCTCTTCCAGTTAGTTGGCCAGATAGCTGCCTTCTAAATCTCTTGGCATAGCTGAGTGATACCTCCAGTGATGCATCTTTTGTTGAAACATCTCAATGGGTATTCCATCAATTCTTGAAGCCTTGTTCTTTGGCAATTCTTTTAGTGTAGCTTTGACTTCTTTCTTCAATACCATTGGTTCCTGAACATATGCCACCTCCTGAAATCGATGAAGATCCACCAGTTCTTTTTGGTACAGTGACTCTGTGTATTCCTTCCATCTTCTTTTGATGCTTCCTGCATCATTCAATATATTATCCATAGAATCTTCTGATATTGCAGCTCAAGGCTCAAATTTCTTCTTCAGTTCTTTTCAGTTTGAGAAATGCCAAGAGTGTCCTTCCCTTTTGATTTTCTAACTCCAGGTCTGCACATTTCATTATAGTAATTGGCTTTGTCTGCTCGAATTGTTCTTGGAAATCTTTTCAGCTGTGTCATCTTGTCAATTCTTCCATTTACTTTAGCTACTTTTTGCTCTGGGGAAAGTTTCAGAGTCTCTTCTGACATCCATTTTGGTCTTTTCTTTCTTGTATTTTTAATGACCTCTTGCTTTCTTCATGGATGATGTTCCTAATGTCATCCCACATTTCTTCTGGTTTTCCATCATTGGTGTTCAGTGCATTAAATCTATTCTTTAGATGGGATATATTTATTTATATTTATTTGATTTGTTTTTTTCCTAGGTATAAAATAAATGTTGGTTTATTTTCAATTTATATATATACTCCCTTATTGTCACTGGTGCAGGAATTCAATACACACACACACACACACATATATTAAAATATAAAAATATACACATTTTTAAATTCTAGTAGTTTCTCTGTATGTTCTTTTGGATTTTTATTATTTCACAAACCTACTGTCTGTGAGTACTAACAATTTTATAATATTTTTCCATGGTAGATGTTGAGTCTTTCCTCCTCTGTATCTGTTCTCATCATCTTCCTTAATTATAGCACTTAATTTTATTCACTGGAGACATGTGTTCTACTAAATTTTCTAAATTCTTCTTTAACTGCAAGTGTCAAGGATACACTGTTCTCACCAATGTGCCGTAACAGAAATGTAGGGATTTTTTTGCATGTTACGAAAGGGGCAGATTCAGTTGACATTTCTCCTCTTGCCCTTTGCCCTCCCCATTTCTTTCTGCCTGTAATGTGTACCTGAGGCCCAGGAATGCAGCAGCCATCTTGTGACTATGAAGGCAAAAGGCCCACAATATGTATGACAGAATGGAAAGATAAGAGAGGCCTAATGGTGTCCTGTTCTAGCCTGAGACTACTTACTTCTGGACTGTTTCCTGTGCAAGAAAAGTAAACCTGCACTTGGTTAAGCTGCCACATGAGGTTTTAAACAGGCAACTGAACACAATCTTAGCAAATACATGTCCAAGTTCTTAGTGTTTATTTATTTTATTATTTTTTGGTTTGCTTTGTCTTATGATATTGGCTCAGCTTTATATATTTTTAAGATAAATAATGAAGATCATCTTTCTTAAAAAATACTTAATATTCTCTAATTGTTAATACAGTTTAAGGTTTATCAAACAAATTATGCATTAGGTTCAGAGTGTTCCTATATACCTCTTCTTCCTCTTTCATACAGTTTCTCCTATTATTAACAGCTTGCATTCATGTGGCACATTTCTTTCTTTTCTTTTCTTTTAATTTTTGTTGTGATTTGGGTGAAAGTTTACAGAGCAAATTTATTTTCTATACAGCAAGCAGTTCATACACATTTTGTCTCATGACATTGATTGCAACTCCCTACAATGTAAAAGCTCTCTTCCCACTTTCTCCCTGTAGGTACCTCTTCCCTGTGTCCTTCTTTCCTATGCATTCCTACTCCTTGAGATATCTTTCTGTTCAAATACAGCTTTTCTGTTCTCCCATGTGTGGTGCATTTCTTGCAACAGATGAACAAATGTTGAAATATTATTAATAACTAAAGTCCATAGTTTACATTAAAGTTCACTCTATATTGTACATTATGGGTTTTGAAAAACCCATAATGTCAAGTGTCACCCATTATAGTATGATGCAAAATAAGTTTTCTGCCCTAAAAATTCTCTGTGCTTCATCAGTTCATCCCTGTCTTCTCTCTTCTCTTTCATCATCTTTTTTGGAAATATTTTTATCCATTTTTTTAAGGAAAATAATGAGCATAAACTTTACAATAAGGTAAATGCAGAATGTATTTCATGTATCTGTATATGAATTAATTTATAGATTGAGAATTAAAGGTGGCTGAATATATCTTCAATCTTTTTTAAGAATCCTCTGGGATTTTTTTTAGAAAAATAATCACCATCTTTTATTATCTTATGAACATACACAAAGTGTCTGCACATTTGTTGATTAAAATATACAAGATAGTACACACAGTGGTTAAGAGTATGGGTTTTATATTCTGTCACCTTTGCTTTAAATTCCTGCATTACCACTTGCAACCAGTGTATCTTAATTAGACAAGTCCTTTAACCACCCTTTGTATAACCACCGCAGAGTCTGGCAGTTCTATTGGATGTATTTTTTAATGGATGTATTTTCAGTTCTATTTTCTGTGCCTCAGTCTTAAATAATAAGCAAGCACGAAGTTCTTTTGTTAACAGCTAAACTTAAACTTACATTGGAAGATAGTGTATTCCATGGGGAAAGCATAGATGATCTAGTTAGAAATCCTTGTAACACCACTACTAATTCAGGGGTCTTGAGTGAGTTACAGGGCTCTATGAATTCTATTTTGTTCATTTGTGTTCAGAGCTTTCTAATATTACTTGCTTTACCTACCTCATAAGACTTCTACAAGAATGAAACAAAAGTATTCACATGAAATCTTTTTGTAATTCTACACAAATGTCACTTTTCACATAGCAGAAGCATGATTGATTTATAGGAGATTCTGAATAAAAATCTATTGATTAAATTATTGAGTTCTGGATTCTTGTTTTCATGTTAAAATTAGTTGTTAAAATAACTTATCTTGAAAATAGATAGATTTAGAATCCTTATATGCTCGATAAACTTATTTTCTATGATATTCATGTTGCTATCCTCACTTTTATTCTTCAGTGTACATTTAAGTTTCAAGGCATGGTACTATTTTATTAGAGTAATCCTAATCCCTACAATAAAAAAAACAAAACAAACAAACAAAAAAACACTTCTCTTCAGTGAAGGCAACATGTGTCTTTATCAACTATTCTCAACTACATTTCAGTTCCTGGGAAATTAATTCTATTTATCATGCAAGCTCAACCAACAATTAAAATATCCAATTGATACCTGCCTTCTCAACACTCTAACTGACAACAAAATTGCACTATGTTTTTTGAGTTTGTAAAATATTCTCAATGCTTAGTTTTCTTGTATAATGTTTAGAGGACTTTGTTAGCTAAATGTAGTGCATCTATTAGACATCATTATTACCCCACCTATAATCTAACTGATGCTGTTGGTTCATAACAATTATTTAGTTCTCATGAAACCTACAGTTTGAATACATGATAGAATTCTCTACCCATGAGAATATGAAATTATCTTCAGAATGAAATATTAGTATTATTGATTAATAATAAAAACATCTCATAAACTAGAGTAGTAGTATTCCTAGTCACTCATTGCAGGAAATAACTGGGTGTAGATTTCAAAAAATGAAAATCTAAATACACTTTAATAACAAAAGGCCATTTAGACTTCCGATAAGATGGAGGAATAGGCAGACAAGAAACATAAACCCTCTTCAACAAAGAACAGAGAAACCAATTGACAGAGATACAGAAGATAATCCTTGAATCCTGAGCTTTGAAAGGAACTATACAGAAGTGAATTAGGCATGAACTTAGTGGAAAAACTTGAACAAAAACAGTGAGTATAGAGATGATCGGAGCTGTGGACTGTCAGCTACTGTGACGAGACCAACAGCCTGAATATTTTCAAGTGGTGTTGGAACCTGAGAATTGACCTAAAGATCAGTCCCGGTCACCAAGGGCTGCAGGGGCAACTGCTAGGGTGGTCTATGACTAGGAAGGGAAACAGCAAGGAGGAAGACAACCTGAGCCGTGGACTTTTTGCTGTCTGGAGGGCACAGCCATTTTGATTGTTTACATGTGACAGCCATTTTGGATATTTAAAGTGACTGAGGGTGCAGCCATTTTGAA
>NW_006921709.1:2800102-2818710 GCF_000298275.1 Orycteropus afer afer
GAAGCACTTACTGATGAAGATTAAAGACTACAGTCTGCAGTATGGATTACACCTCAATATAAAGAAAGTGAAAATCCTCACAATTGGACCAATAAGCAGTATCATGATAAATGGAGAGGAGGGAAGTTGTCAAAGATTTCATATTATTTGGTTTCACCATCAACACTCATGGAAGCAGCCATCAAGAAATCAGAAGACATGTTGCACTGGGCAAATCTGCTGCAAATGACCTCCTTAAAGTGCTGAAGAGCAAATATGTCTCTTTGAAGACTAAGGTGCTCCTAACCCAAGCTATGGTGTTTTCAATTGCCTCATGTGCATGTAAAAGCTAAAGGAAGGCTGAAGAAGAGTTGATGCTTTTGAGTTGTGGTGTTGGCGAAGGATGCTGAAAGTACCATGGACTGCCAGGAGAGCTAACAAATCTGCCCTAGAAGAAGTGCAGCTGCAATGCTCCTTGGAAGCAAGAATGGTCAGACTTCGTCTCACCTACTTTGTCTATGTTGTCAGAAGGGATCATTCCCTGGAGATGGATATCATGTTTGGTAAAGTGGAGGGTCAGAGAAAAAGGGGAAGGCCCTCAGAGGGATAAATTAACACAGTGGCTGCAACAATGGGTTCAGGTATAGCAAGGATTGTGAACCTGCTGCAGGACCGAGCAGTGTTTTGTTTTGTTGTATATAGGATCACTATGAGTTGGAGCCAACTTGATGGCACCTAACAACAACAAATATATCCTCTGCTTTACACATCTCTTAGGAGAATTATGGTCAAAGTACAGAAAGAGAATTTTTAAGTTATTGATTGAGAGTAGGTCACCTACAGAGGAAGAGGGACATTAAAATGGCCAATTTTCTAATTTCAACCAGAAGATTCTCCAATGTGTTTTGAATCCCATCATATTTAATTTATATCACCTCTATAAAGTATATCCATATAAGAATTATAAGTGTATAGTAACGATAGGAAATTCAATCTTATTCCATCACTTGGAAGACATATGTAATAACTAGATCTGTCAAAGGCAGGACTTCACCATCCCCAGAAGCATAAGACCATGGGCTGAGTTACTGTTTATCACTGCAGAGAAGATGCCTCTGAGGAGGAAGAAGGTTGATCACAGCTTCTCAGTTTCTTTCAACATGGAGATTTTGTGATTCAACATATATTTTTCTCCCCAGCTTGTAAACTTCCAAGTGCAAGGGTTATTAATTAGAACACCGAGTAGTGTTGGGCACAATGTGAGATCTCAGTAAATATTATTGATCTCTAGGACTTTGGACTCTTTATAAGATTTGAATAACAAATGCTTGTTATACACACCTGTGTAAGAAGCACGGACAGAAGATGCTAACAAATAGGGTGAAGGAATTAGGAGTCATAGTGGAGGAGAGAGGAGTGGGGAATGAGTAGTTGAAGCAAAGAAATTATTTCTTTTTTTAAAAAACAAAACAAACAAACAAAAAAAACCCCTATTGTTATTCAGTTGATTTCAACTCATAGCAACCCTATAGGATAGGATGGAACTGCCCTGTGGGGTTCCCAAGGTTGTAATCTTTATGGAAGCAGAGTCTCTCCTCTGTCATATCTTTCGATTGCAGCGTGACTTGTGATTAGCGCTTTAACCACTACACTACTCCCTTGCCAGGGCTCTTTGGGGAGAAGATCATGGATGGGAAAGTAAGAGAACCCTTAGTAGAGGAGAAATGTGTAATTGCTTGCTTTAGAATAAGGGCTTAGTTACTGAGAAGGTAGCATTCTAATATAACCACTGGAAGATATTTTCACTGTATAACAATGCTTTTATTTTGACATCTGTAGGAGTGCCTAACATCTTATTAAGAGTGAACAATACACATACACATGCATACACACATACACACACACAAATTTGAGTTGCCTCTTTTCTCCCCTTGGATCATCTTCCTAAAGCATAATAATAATAATAATAAAAACTCTCAAAACAATAACCCATCAGTAGACATAGCAAAATTAAAAAAACAAACAAACAAACAAAAACATCTCACTGTAATCGAGTTGATTCTGACTTACAGCAACCGCCTTTGGGTTTCTGAGGCAGTAGATCTTTATGAAAGTAGATTGCCCAATCTTCCTTCTGCAGAGTGCCTGGTGGGTTTGAACCACCAACTTTCTAGTTAACAGTCAAATGCCTTAGGCACTATGCCACTAGAGCTCTTTCCATAGCAAAATGAGATATCCTAAATGATGCTACTTTAAACCAAATGTAAATCAAACCTCTCATGCACATATATCCTACAGCTTTAGTAGAATTTAGAAGGAAATCACATTTTACATTAACCATGGAACTCTTGACTTTTAGCAACTTAAAGCACCACAGTTGGTAAGTACTTAGGAGAAAAGAGCAACACAGTCATTAGACAAAATGGAATCTTCAATCAGCTTCTTTAGTCACATCTGGTGCCAAGCAAGCAATTGCTTCTTTGTGAAAACATCATTAATTTACAGTGTTGTCCTAGTTGCATTCATTGAAGCATGAGCCAACTAAGGCAAATTACAGTTAGAAATATGTGTTCTCCTATATCAAAAAGGCCCAAAAACATAACTTCCCTTACATTGTGCATTGTAAATGCAGCAACATGGTCACTTTTGTTCCCTGCCCCTGCTTTGTGTAAGAGAATGACATTCACTAAAGAAACACTTGTGTTGCCAATCTTTCAGTGCAGGAATAATCCCATTGGGTTACCTTGTTTTGCATGTGTCTGGGAGTCATTTCCAGGATTCATCCTGTAGCTCATTTCAAAGGCAAATGATAATTTGAAGATTCCATGCAGTGGGATTGAAATCAGTCTTGTATGTCCTAATATTTTGTACTCTGTTTGCAACTGCCAAAAAATGATTTCCTTTTCTTGACACTGAGCTAAATTGGGCTAAATCTCATTCAACAAAAACTATGGTGACTATGGTCTAATTGTTTGGAGCAATATCATATTGTCTTTTCAGAAAACTGAGGCCCCTCCAAACAATGCCTCCCATTCCTTCTCTGTCCTGTACTTGCAGTTGCAAAATGACTGGGGAGGAAGTAGTTTTCCTATGGTGGAACAGGTAGCCTCTCTTGCATCATGACTTACTGTGAGCAAACAACATTCCTGTAGGTTTGCCTGTCACTTCAAAATATCTGTACCTTGTGAGTAAAGGTGATGGGCAAGATTGTCAGGTGGCTTTGCATATAAGTCAGTCCCTTTACAAGATAAGGCCCTCAAACACTGGCTTGAACCTAAAGAAAAATTGGAATCTGTTACTGTCCTCTTCCCATATTAAAAAACAAAACAAAAAACAATAAACAACAACTACTGCCATCTTCAACAATCTCCAGCTTTGATAATACCAATAACAGCTGTGTAGTGGAGTGAATTAGTCAGTATGGCTCTTCCAGCCATGGTCTTTGTGACTCCCACTAGATGACTGGGTGGAACTCTGGAAGTGTGAGGTGGCCCATCAAGGGGATTGGATAGCTTGTTAATAATGTAAATAAGATGCATGGCATCCTTGTCGGGGTGGGACCATGAAAATAAGGTGTGTTGAACCCCCCCAGCATGGGGATCATCAGTTTTACCATTCTGCTAGCTTTAAAATGAGCCAACTTTGAGGCAGAAAGGGGGGATCTTCCTACCATCAAGAAAGAAGAGCCAGGAGTGAAGCAGTCCTTGGACCTGAGATCTCTGCACTGGAATGGCGAGAAGCAGCAGCAGAGAAATGGCAGCAGCAGAAGCAGTAGAACAAAAAGACTAATGCAAGAGAGAGTGGTGGGCTTCCTGGCCCACAGAGCAAGAAAGCCAAGAGCCTTCAGGCAGGAAGCTTGCTGGCAGAGTGGAGTGCTTCTCTGGGCAACTATTAGTAGAGCTAAAAGAGCTTTGTAACACTTGCTTAAGCAGAGCAGAGGCCAGGTCAAGAGGCTGAGAGCCAAAAAGGCATGACTATGGGCATGGCTGAGAAGATGCTGTCCTGATTGAAAAACTGTATCCTGAGTTATTTCTGATCTTGAACTGTATCCTATTACTTCCCTAATAAACCCTATCATCATAAGTATTGCCTATGAATTTTGTCTAGCCTTTGCAATGAATTCCCAAACCCAGTGCCAAAGTAGAGAATGGCAGAGAAGGGAAGGTTTGTATTAGAACTGATGAAAGTTTGGAGGGTGGCAGCATGTCTGATCTCCACCTCATAGGAATCAGCCTTGGACTGTTGACCTTGATCCTTCTTCCCCCTTGTGAAGTTGGAGGAGGTCAGATGATGCTGTCCTCAGGCCATTTTTCAAGCTGACATTAAAAAAATGGTTACTGTGTTCCTGGGACTGTTGTAAGCAATTTACACGTACACACTCATGTAATTCTCACAAAGCTCAATAAGACAGATACTATACCAATATATTCCCCCTTTCACAAATGAAATTCAGAGTAATTAAGCAAGTTATTCAAGTTCACACAGCTAGAAGCTTATAGAATCAACCTTAAGTAGTAGGACTTCAGCACCCTGGCTTTTGCTTACTTTATTGAAGTAATTGCCATTTTTCAATATATAATAATCCTCATTTATTGAGAAATGGTTCCTTAATTTTTTTTCTTGAAGCCGTTCTGCTCCTAATTAAGCTATTTTCTTGTGAATGTATTTTAATCTCCTTAATCTGCTTTTCTCTTTTCCATTTTATACTCTGCATTTGACCTTTTCATCAATAAGCCTGTATTACACACTGCCTTGTGTCCAGTTCCTTAACAGGCACATACCTATTTTGTTTAAACCAGGAGTTAGCTTTGCACAGATGTTCCACATTTCTTTGTCAATCTAGTAAAGAAACATTTATATTACCTATATTTCTTTTTACCTCTAGTGAATTTTTTTGAACTCCTAATTTTATATTTCCTTTTATCCCCATCCCTACTTATTTTTTCCTCACTGAATTACTTCATTTTAAGTCCTGGCTATGTGACTTAATGCTTACCTGATGTTATAGTTTATTCTTTTTCAGATGAAATAGTTATTATACCTTCAACTTGTCCTTAAAACTTCTATTTTCCAACTTTTCTGTTAATAGATATGTCTCAAATCTTAAGTTCATGCAATTACCAAGCCTGTCTCTCAAAGCTATTCCCTCTTTCCTGATTGTCACTCTGTGAGTAGAGCTCTGAGCTATCCCTCACTGAAACAACTGTACTAACTAGTCTACTTACAGCTAGATTTATCATTTTTAAATCCATTTTCTACTCAGCTATCAGAGTGATTCCTCAAAAATACAAACCTGTCTTAATTAAAAACAAAAAACAAACAAAAGTAAAAAAAACCTTCCTTTCCATTGAAAGAGGGTTCATACATGTATATGTATACATATACATATATGGATTCACTTAGTGCCTAAGGCATTTGACTGCTAACCAGAAGGCTGGTGGTTCAAACTTTCCAGCCACTCTTCAGAAGGAAGATTGGGCAATCTACTTCCATAGAGATACTGCCTCAGAAACCCAAGGAGGGGTCATTAAGAGTCTAAATCAACTTGACGGCAGTGAGGTTTTTTTTTTTTTTTTTTTTTGATAGGTATACATATACATATACTCTGGTAGCATAGTGCCTAAAGCACTTGACTGCTAACCAGAAGGCTGGAGGCTCAAACTCATTAGGCACTCCTCAGAAGGAAGATGGGGCAATATACTTCTGTAGTGATACTGCCTCAGCAATCCAAGGGGGGTCGCTGTGAGTCGGGTCCAACTAGACAGCACATAACAACAACAACATACACATATACATATACATATATATACATATATACATTCATAAATATATATACATATATATATATATACACACACACACACACACACACACACACACACACACACATATATATATATAAGCTTCACTGTTTTTTCTTCATGTGAAATCTTGGTCTAAGATATTCTCCCAATCATGCATTTGCTACATTGATTCAAAGTAATCTGTTTCTCTGTCTTCTCCATTATGTTAGGTCTTGGTCAACTTTATGTCCACTAGATAGAATCCATATTCAAGTACCCATCTTAGAGTGAATGCAATAAATATCTGTGGAACTGAACTGAAGTTTTCCCATAACCTTCTCCAAAGAGAATACGGAGAAGCAACACAGCACTCCTAGCAGGGGTTTGCTTTTTGTGGAGAAAAAGTGAAGGTTTTTCCGAATTCTGTAGATTCTGTTTCTTATTGTGTATTTTAGAACTTTATTGCTTTACCAACACTGCCACAGGACTAACTCATTCAAGAGAAGATAGCAAAAGGATGAGGTTGGAGCCCCATCCTATTTAAATCTAAACCTCCTTTTGTCAGGAAATGTCAGTACTGATGTTATGACTGATCCAATTGGAGTGCTCAGCTTTTGCAGTCCTCCTATTGGGCTCCAGTGAGCCACAAGTAGGTCAAGTAGGTCAAGTCTTTCACAGGGTGAGTCAATGGCTCTGCCTGAAATAGAATGCAGATGGGTAAATCACTTCTTACAAGCACTGCTCAGACGATGCCAGCATTTTGATGTAATACCAAGCAGGGCTAGAAATCAATGGAGATGCCAATATACCTGTTGAGCAAAAGTGTTTTGGGCAAGGATTTATGATGAAGTGAGGACCTGGGCATATTCTACATAGATTTCAAAGGAAATAATTCAGTACATTATCAATAATAGAGAAAAATGAGTTTGGACATAAGGGAATAAACTTAACCTATAAACATGACTTAATTCATTGTTTACCTATAAACATGACTTAATTCATTGTTTACAATGATCCTCCTGGCATTCTGCTGCAAATATTTCAAAATAATGTTATATATAGTACTTTTTAAATGGCATGACTAAATTGTGGGTGGTAGGCAAATTCAGTTCTCAAGGTGCTAACAGGAGAGATAAACCTTCCATGACCTGGTGGTATCTGCTTCCTTTTTCACCTATATCTTTTACCACTCATGGTCATGATGTGTAGATGTTAGTTGCACTGATAGCTTTCATCCATTTCACACTGTTTCTTGCCTCTATGACCTACCTCATTCTGTTTCTTCTGCTTGCTATACCTTTCTGCCATTTTTTTTTTTTTGTCTGATCTCATCCATCTTCTTTGCTCTCATAATATCCTGTATAGACCACTGTTATTGCACTTACTATGTTGTGCTGTATAATTATCATATTATATTATCTCCTGGCCAAGACTGTGAGCTTGTTGAAATTAAGCATTATTTCCTATTTATCTTTTAATCCTGCACTTATGACATTTTTAAATGGTGGTTGTCAACTAATTGGCAGTGAGATTGCCCTTCAGATTTAACGATATCTGGAGACATTTTTGTTGTTACAGCTGGGTAGGGGGAAAGTGGTGCTATTGGCATCTCCTATGCAGAGAGGACAGGGGTGCTACTGAACATTCTATAATGCACAGGCCTAACAAAAATTATTCAACCCACAATGTCAATAGCTCTGAAGTTGCTGCTGTTAGATACCATCTAGTCAGTTACAATTCACAGCAACCCTGTGTACAGCAAAATAAAACACATCCTGGTCCTTTACCATCCTCATAACATTTGCTATGCTTGAATCCATCATTGTAGCCACTGTGTCAATTCATCTCATTGAGGGTCTTTCAGTTTTTGCTAACCTACTCTACCAAATATTATATTTTTCTGCAGGGATTAGTCAATCCTGGTAACATGACCAAACTATGAGAGATGAGTCTTGTCATTCTCACTTTTAAGGAACATTCTTTTCTTTCTTTTTTTTTTCATTTTTATTGTGATTTGGGTGAAAGTTTACAGAGCAAATTCATTTCCCATATAACTGTTCATACACATTTTGTTTCATGACATTGACTGCAATCCCCACAGTGTAACAGTTCTCTTCCCACTTCTTCCCTGTAGTTACCTCTTCCATGTGTCTTTCTTTCTTATCCTCCCTGCCCCCTGAGCTATCTCCCTGTGCAAATACTGCCTTTCTGGTCTCCCATGCTTGATTGTCCTAAGGAGTGTACCTACCTGGTATAAATATTCACCCTACATGTCTGACTACAGTTTGGGTGGAAGCCACAGGAGTGAGTTCAAATCCATGCCTGAAGAGTAATTAGAGGCTATAGTCTTGAGGATTTCACCAGACTCTATCAGACCAGTAATCCTGGTCTTTTTTATGATTATGAGTTTTGTTCCACACTGTTCTCCTACTCTATGCAGTATCTCCTGCACTGATCCCTTTCCAAGTGGTTGACAGTGGTAGCTGGGTAACATCTAGTTCTTCTGCCTCATGGTCATATAGGCTGAGGTTTGCATGGTCCAGTAGTAAGGAGAATTCTTGCTGTACTTCTTCCTAAAGAGATTTTTTCATTCTTGTAACAGTTCATGGCATATTCAATATTCTTCAACAACACCACAATTCAAATGCACCAACTCTTCTGAGGTCTTCCTTATTCATTGCCCAGGTTTATGTACATATGCTTCTATTGAAAATACCATGGATTGGGTCATATGCAACTTAGTCTTCAAAGTGATGCATTTAGGGGCCTATTGGACAATTGGATATGACAAATTCACAGATGAGTGGTAGTCTGAGGTTGATATAATCTAATTTTGATTCACTTTTACATCAGATAACTGAGTTAATATTTGAGGGAGGAAAGAAAGGCCAAGTCACCACCAAAATGTGTTCTTAAAAATTTCATAATGACTTTTTGAGAGTGACTCTCAAATATAAGTGTGAATCTATTTAGGTTAAAGCTTTACACAATAAACTCAGTAACTTAAGTTTGCAAAGAAGGTTTTTTAGAAAGGTTCTAGAACAGCATGCTAAATATACATATAAAAACCAAACCAAAGTCACTGCCATGGAGTCAGTCTGACTCATAGTGACCTTCTTTGGGTTTCTGAGGCAGTATCACTACATAAGTACATTTCCCAATCTTTCATCTGAGGAGAAGATAAAATATTTTGAAGCTTGATTTGATGGAAAAGTTTAATTTTTTTTTTCCAAAAAAGGGAAATGTTGGATTCCAAGATAATTAAGGTATTTTTATTTGAGTAGCATCATGATTCTTTTTTTTTTTTTAAGGATTTGAATGAAATATAGCACTTTGCTTTTTGACCAAAGAAATCCATAGTTACAGAAATATAATTCGAACAGTACATTCGCTAGAAACCATTTATAATACCTTCCATAATCTTAGGCTCAGGCATATGGTATTTCTTTAATAACTACCCTCAAAGGAGGAAATTTCCTTTTCCATTGTAGATCTCTGTTCATGTCTCATCTCACTTGGAAAATTGTCTTTGGTTCTTCCCTTAGCAATGGAGGATGATAAAGCCCATTATATAATAACTACAGTTCAGAAACTTACATGTACAGAGAGCACATTCATCATGGACTTGAGCAATTGCCCCAACCAGTCCTAAGGAAGATTTTTGGGTCTACCTGTGCTGGTTCTAGTCTGTCAGTCTGAACCCATCTTCCTTATTTCCCCTTTAGAGTGCTTAACAGTTTGCAGCCCCAGGATTCCATGACAGAAACTATAGTACTATCAAAACTATCTAACACAATTAGGTACTCACCAGAAAGAAAACTTATTGTGTAGAAAATTTATGAGAATCAATGCATCTTCAAAATGGAAAAGACTCTCAATCTTGCATACTTATCTGAGGATGAAAATGAAGACTGGAAAATTTACAGCAACCTTGCTTCCTAGAATTATGGGTTCTAAATAAGCCTTTTAAAAACTAAAACCAAACTCACTGCTGTCAAGTCGGATCCAACCCACAGCGACCCCTCCTTGGATTTCCAAGGCAGTATCACTACGTAAGTAGATTGCCCAACCTTCCTTCCGAGGAGTGGCTGGTGGGTTTGAACCACCAGCCTTTTGGTTAGCAGTCAAATGCCTTAGACACTACACCACCAGAGCTCCTAAATAAGCCTTTTAAGGCCTTCTAATTCCATTCTTCTATGAAATGATTTCATAGTACAGAAAAGTTAAGAATTCCCTACCTATTCCACTTTCTAGATTTTCTTCTTAAGAATCTTCAGCCTGTGAGGCCATTAATGGATCACTTAATAATTCTACATAAGCCATATAACCCAAAAAACCAAAAGCCAAATCCACTGCTGTCAAGCTGATTCTAACTCATAGTGACCCTGTAGTACAGAATAGAACTGTCCCATAGGGTTTCCAAGGCTGTAAGTCTTTATGAAGGCAGCCTGCCTCATCTTTCCCCCATGGAGCAGCTGTGGGTTTGAATCACTGACTTGTAGTTAGCAGCTGAGCTCTTTAACCACTGTGTCACAGAGAATTAACCACATAGGGAATGGAAAATCCCAGTGACATTAAAAATGCTAAGCAGGGGTGGATTGTTGGGTGGAGTTATTTGGGACTGGATGAAGGAGGAAGAGAGGTCCATGATTCTGAGGCATCTAAAGTAGAATTGTCCACCATTCTCCTTTGTACTGTGTCCTGGTCCGGGCAATGAATAAAAGTCAAGCAAAGGGGATGGAAGAAGTGAGGAGGTTTAGTTTCATTTGCAAATATTTTATTTATTTATTTATTTAAATCTAAATGGAAGAAGTGAGAACACTAAGTGAATTTACCTATCTTAATCACTAGCTAAACATAATTGATATTCTAAGGCAGCATCACTATGGAAGTAGATTGCCCAATCTTCCTTCCAAAGAGTCACTGGTGGGTTTGAACTGCCAGCCTTCTGGTTAGCAGTCAAATGCCTTGGGCACTATGTCACCAGAGCTCCCTACAACCTGCCAGTAGCATAAAATTTTCCATTCCCATTATAAGTGGCAATTGTGTAAAAGGTGGTAGAAAAACTTTTTAAAACAGAATAAAACAACAAAAAACCCACCCAACCAAAGTTAATGCTATAATAAAACTCCAGTAATGGAAAAGAGAAAGTGTGTATAAACAAAGTTACTTTAGTGATAAAAAATTGGAAATGCTGTACAAAAATTTAAGTTTATCATGAGAGAAGTAATAACCAAGTTATGTGATGATATCACCAAGATAAATGAAATTCCAAGAATAATATGTGGACTTTGCTCTTCTTTTCATCTCTTTCCTGCAGAGTAATGTAGATTAGTTTTTCTCTACTGTCCTTGCACTAGATACTTTAATGAATAGTTTGTGGTTAGAAATGGATTACTATACAAGATATCTTGCTAATAATAATGTGAATGAGAGAGTTTTTATTTTAATATTTCTGAGACTAGGAGGGCACATCCCCTTCTAAAGGAGGATCTATTAGAAATATTTGAATTTTGCATTTATTTATTTATTTTTAATTTAAGGAGCCCTGGTGGTGGTGTAGTGCCTAAGGCATTTGACTGCTAACCAGAAGGCTGGCAGTTCAAACCTACTGGCCACTCCTCGGAAGGAAGGTTGGGCCATCTACTTCTATAGCGATACCACCTCAGAAGCCCAAGGAGTGTTCACTGTGAGTAGGATCCAACTCAATGGCAGTGTGTTTGGTTTTTTTTGTGTGTGTGTGTGTGTGTGTTGGCACAGTATTAAGTGTCCTGGAGGCATAGTGGTTAAAATGTTCATCTGCTAATTGAAAGGTCAGTGGTTTGAACCCACTAGTCACTCCACAGGAGAAAGATGTGGCAGTCTACTTCTGTAAATATTAGAAAAAGAAAAGAAAAGAAAAGAAAAAATCCTTGGAAACCCAATGAGGTAGTACTGTTTGGTTCTATAGGATCACAATGAGTCAGAATCAACTTGACAGCAAAGGGTATAGCCAGGAATAAGGAGTCCTGGTTGAGCAAAGATTAATTACTCTGCTGCTCACCAAAAGGTTGGTCATTTAACCGACTTAGCCACTGAGATTGTTATCAACCCCTTGTCTGCCAGTTTGTCGTATTCTTGTGGCTTGTGTTGCTATGAGCCTGGAGGCTAGGCCACCGGTATTTCAAATATCAGCAGGGACAGGTTTCAGTGGAGCTTCCAGACTGAGACAGACTAGGAAGTAGGAAGGGGCCATCCACTTCTCAAAGAATTGGTCAGTGTAAACCTTACAAATAGCAGTGAAACACTGTCTGATATAGTACTGGAAAACTTGATGAATAGCCTTGAAACGTTGTCTGTTACAGTGTTGGAAGATGGGCCCCTCAGGTCAGAAGGCACTCAAGATAAGACAGGGGAAGACCTGCCTCCTTAGAGTAGAACCAACCTTAATGATGTGGATGGAGCAAAGCTTTTGGGACCTCCATTTGTTGATGTGTCATGACTCTAAATGAGAAGACACAGCTGCAAACATCCATTAATAATAAGAATGTGGAATGTATGAAGTATGAATCTAGGAGAATTGGAAGTTGTCAAAAATGAAACTGAATGCATAAAGATAGATATCCTAGACATTAGTGACCTGAAATGGACTGGTTTTGGCCATTTTGAATGAGACAAACATATGATCTACCATGCCAGGAATGACACATTGAAGAGGAATGGCATAGCATTTATTGTCACAAAGAAGGTTTCAAGATCTATCCTGAAATACAATGTTGTCAGTGCTAGGATAATATCTATATGCCTATGAGGAAGATGAGTTAATACTACTATTACTCAAATACAAGCACCAAGCACCAAGGCCAAAGATGAGGAAATTGCAGATTTTTACCAACTTTTGCAGTCTAAAATTGACCAAACATGCAATCAAGATGTGTTGATTATTACTGGTGATTGGAATGCAAAAGTTGGTAACAAAGAAGAATCGTCCGTAGTTGGAAAATATGGTCTTGGTAAAATAAATGATGCTGGGGACTGCATGATAGAATTTTGCAAGACCAACACTTATTCACTGCAAATACCTTTCTTCAACAACATAAATGGTGGCTATACACAAGGACTTCACCAGATGGAGTACACAGAAATCAGACTGACTGCATCTTTGGAAGAAGGTGATAGAATAGCTCAATATCTTCAGCCAAAACAAGGCCAGGAACTGACTGTGGAACAGACCATCAACTTCTCCTGTGCAAGTTCAAGTGGAAGCTGAAGACAATTAAAACAATTCCACAGGAACCAAAATATGACCTTGATTATATCCCACCTGAATTTAGAAACCATCTAAAGAATAGATTTGATGCATTGAACACCAATGACCGAAAAACCAGAGGAATTGTGGAATGACATCAAGAACATTATCCAAGAAGAAAGCAAAAATCACTAAAAAGACAGGAAAGGAAGAAAAAACCAAAGGGGATTTTAGAAGTGACTCTGAAAATTGCCCTTGAGTGGAGAGTAAACCAAGAAAACCAAACTCACTGTCATAGAGTTGATTCTGACTCATAATGACCCCCTTTGGGTTTCTTTGGCAATAAATCTTTATGAAGTAGATCACCTAGTCTTCCTTCTGTGGAGTGGCCAGTGGGTTTGAACTGTCAACCTTCTGGTTAGCAGTCAAATGCCTTAGGCACTATGTCACCAGAGCTCCTTTGAACAGAGAGTAGCTAAAGCAAGTGGAAGAAATAACAAGATAAAAGAGCTGAACAGAAGATTTCAAACAGCAGCTCGAGAAGCAAAGTCAATTATTATAATGAAATGTGAAAAGATCTGG
Source organism: Orycteropus afer afer (assembly GCF_000298275.1). Classification (NCBI taxonomy): domain Eukaryota; kingdom Metazoa; phylum Chordata; class Mammalia; order Tubulidentata; family Orycteropodidae; genus Orycteropus; species Orycteropus afer. The sequence continues at coordinate 2,813,675 of NW_006921709.1, forward strand.
AGTTAGAAAACCAAAAGGGAAGAACACACTCAACATTTCTCAAACTAAAAAAAAACTGAAGAAAAAAAATCAAGTCTTGAGTTCCAATATTAAAAGATTCTATGTGCAAAATATTGAATGATGCAGCAAACATAAAAAGAAGATGGAAGGAACACACAAGGTCACTGTACTAAAAAGAATTGGTTGATGTTAATCCATTTCAGGTGATGGCATATGGTCAAGAACCAATGCTATAGAGGGAAGAAATTGAAGCTGCACTGAAGGAATTGGTGAAGAACAAAGCTCCAGGAATTAATGGACTCCATATTGAGATGTTTCAACAAATGGATGCCATGGGGGATCCATTCGATAATCCATTCGTAGAGGGACTCATTCGATAATGCCAAGAGATCTGGAAGGCAGCTACCTGGCCAACTGACTGGAAGAGATCCATATTTGTACCCATTCCAAAGAAAGATGATCCCACAGAATGTGGAAATTATCAAACAGTATCATTAATATCACATGCAACTAAACTCTTACTGAAGATAATTCACAACTGGTTGAAGCAGTATATTGACAGAGAACTTTCAGAAATGCAAGCTGGATTCAGAAGAGGATGTAGAATGAGGATATCATTGCTGATGTCTGATGGATTTTGGCTGAAAGCAAAGAACATCAGAAAGATGTTTGTGTTTTATTGACTGTGCAAAGGCATTTGATTGTCTGGATCATAATAAATTATGGATAACATTGAGAAGAATGGGAATTTCAGAACACTTAGTTGGGCTCAGGAGGAACCTGTACATAGACCAGGAGGCTGTCATTCAAATAGAACAAATGGATACTGCATGGTTTAAAATCAGGAAGGGAGTGTGTCAGGGTTGTATCCTTTCACCATACTTGTTCAATCTGTGTGCTCAGCAAATAATCTGAGAAGCTGGACTATATGAAGAAGAATGTGGTACCAGGATTGGAGGAAGACTCATTAACAAACTGCGATATGCAGATGACACAACTTTGCTTGCTGAAAGTGAGGATGACTTGAAGCACTTACTGATGAAGATTAAAGATTACGTCTGCAGTATCAATTACATTTCAACAGAAAGAAAATGAAAATCTTCACAATTGAACCAATAAGCAGCATCATGATAAGTGGAGAGAAGATTGAATTTGTCAAAGATTTCATATAACTTGGTTCCACCACCACCACCAATGGAAGCAGCAGTCATGAAATCAGAGGACTTATTGCACTTGGCAAATTTGCTGCAAGTGGCCTCCTTTAAATGCTGAAGAGCAAAGATGTCTCTTTGAAGACTAAGGTGTGCCTAACCCAAGGCATGGTGTTTTCAATTGCCTTATATGCATGTGAAAGTTGGACAGTGAATAAGGAAGACTGAAGAAAAGTTGATGCTTTTGAGTTGTGGTGTTGGCAAAGAATACTGAAAGTACTATGGGCTGCCAGAAGAACTAACAAATTTGTCCTGGAGGAAGTGCAGCCAGAAAGCTCCTTGGAAGTGAGAATGGCCAGACTTCGTCTGACCTGCTTTGGTTATGTTGTCAGATGAGACCATTTCCTGTAGAAGGATATCATGCTTGGTAAAGTGGAGGGGCAGCAAAAAAGGGGAAGGCCCTCAATGAGATGGACTGACACAGTGGCTGCAACAATGGGCTCAGGTATAGCTAGGATTGTGAGACTGGTGCAGGACTGAACAGTATTTTGTTCTGTTGTACATAGGGTCACAATGAGTGTGAGCCATTATATGAGCTAGTAAGGTAAGAGGCATATGAAAATACTCCTGGCATATATTTCACATGAGAAGTGTGGCAGAGAACTGCATCTTCTTCTTTATAAAAGCATACAATATATTTTTTAAAAGCCAAAATCTGTCTTGAATTGTTGCTTGGTCAAAGAAATAATGAGGTCACAAAAGAGTCAAAACTTGTGGGATCTTCTTTCTCTAACTACTTATCAAACCATGAGACATCACTGAAAGTATAAGAAAAGTCTTTACTAGCACTTGGTTTCAATTAGCTGAACTGAGATGAATATAGAAAGATGAATGTTGGGGCAGAAAATGTATATTGTCTTTTTCATTCCTCAAAGAGCACATTACCAACACATCTTGGATAACAAAGTAAAAGTGAGATTATAATATTATAATTTTTACCGTCATCATCAACCTTGATGTTATGATTGGATTCCTGGATGCACTGAGATACTCAGCCAATTAGTTAACTCCATTCTCATTGGGAAAAGATCCAGTTGCTCAGTGGTTGTTGCATTTGGCTGCTAACCTAAATGTCAGTGGTTTGAACCACCAGCCACTCCACAGAAGAAAGATGAGGAAGTCTGCTTCCATAAAGATTTATGGTCTTGAAAAGCCCGTGGGGCAGTTCTACTCTGTTCCATAGGGAAGCTTTAAATTGGAATCAACTCAATGGCAGTAGTTTGGTTTATTCTCATTGGCTATTACTTTTCACAGTGTTTTAAGATGTATCATCAAATTTAAAGCATCTTTAAAAATGGCTGTACCATTTTGAAGACCTGTGAACATAATCTTGACATTCTTAGAATCATTAGGATTAAACCATAAGTATTTAAATACTACATGAGTCTTTTCCTACTTTTCCCATTTTTTTAAGCTTTTTCTTTTCTTTTCTTTCTTTCTTTTTTTTAAAAAACTTACTGTTGTTGGTTGGTTGGTATTGCTTAATTGAGTTACACATGTCCAGAAGTTAAACCACTTCTCTTTATAATCATTCAGAAGCTCTTGACATTAATCAATCCCTTGGTGATAATTCTAAATTGCATGGGTCATGTCAACCTAGCCACGTTTTGGAAATTCTGTGCTGTACTTTGAGTGATCAGTGGTTTACAATGCCTGACAGATAACAACATTTTGTATTTTAGAACTGTCATTTCTCTGCTGTGTTATAGTAATTTTTAAGGTATTTCAAAGGCAATTAGCAAATCACAATTTTGATTCAAACTCGACCACAATTGGGACTACAATTCATAATATCTCAATGAAGGTGACAGTGCATGGAGAGATACCTTAATAAAGTTAAATCTGCACGTGTTCAGCAGTGTTTTCATTATATACTGCTGTTATAAGGGAAACACTACAAGTGAATGGCTTTAACAAAGAGAAATTGAGTCTCTCAGAATTTAAGGGACCCGAAGTCCAAATTCAGGGTGCTAGCCCTAGGGGAAGACTTTCTCTGTTGGATGACAGTTCAGGAGGAAGATCTTTGTCTCCTTCAGCAGTTGTGGATCTGGCATTCCTTGGAGATCGCCAAGCATCCTGACATCAATCTTACCATAGGTCTAGGAGGTTCTCAGTGCAGGAACCCTGTGTCCAAAGGACATGCTGTGCTCCTGGCTCTTCTTTCTTTGTGGTACCCAGGTTCCCCTCTCTCTGCTGACTTCTCTCCCTTTTATATCTTGTAAGACAAAAGGTGAGATGCAAGTCACATTCCAGAGAAACTCCTCTTACATTGAATCAGGACTGTGACCTGAGTAAGGGTGTTGTACCTCACCTTAATCTCCTTATAACTGATTTGCTGATCACATCATAGATGATGAGTACATAACTGCCAAATTAAATTATAACAAAACTACTAAACCACTGAGAATCTTGGTCTAGCCAAGACGACACACATTTTTGGGAGGTACAATTCAATACATGGCAAAAAGTTACTACAAAGCACAATGTGTGATTCTATGAGCTGATAACTGGCTTTACATTTAATATGCAGTGAATAGCCAATTTCAAAAATATGAGACCATTGACAAAATGTGCCCAGTAAATCAAGATAATGTGGTAAATGGGCTTGGCTTTTCATTTTGCGCAGAGATTAAAAGCCATTGAATGACCAAATGACAATAATTTTCATAGAGAGAGAGTAAACAAGGTAATAAAATAACCCTTCCCCCATACTTTGGCCGTTTTTATCCTGACTTTTAGAATCCAGAATAATTTGAAGTAGTTGCCATATTTATTTTTAAGAAGCTTGACTATGACAATAGTAGTGTCTGACTCTATTAAAAAAAAGGCAAATCAGACTTAAATCAGTATGTTAAAAACAAAACAAACTGTGTATAGAACGAAACAAGAATGATACATAGGTTGAAGAATATTATGAAGAACGAGCTCTGATGATGTAGTAGATAAGGCAATTGTCTGCTACCCAGAAGGTCAGTGATTCAAACCCACCAGCTACTCCATGGAAGGAAGATGGAGTGATCTACTTCTGTAAAGATTAACAGCCTCGAAAAACCAATGAGGGTCACTGTGAGTCAGATTCAACTTGATGGCAGTGAGGTTTTTTCTTCTTCTTCTTTTTTTTTTTAGCTTTTTGTTGTTGTTATGTGCCGTCGAGTCAGACCCAACTCATAGCGACCCCTCCTTGGGTTTCCGAGGCAGTATCACTATGGAAGTACATTGCCCCATCTTCCTTCCGAGGAGTGGCTGGTGGGTTTGAACCACCAGCCTTCTGGTTAGCAGTCAAGTGCCTTAGCCACTATGCTACCAGAGCTCCCCTTGTTGATTAATGAAGAGGATGGTAAATCTGCTCCTTTGTCTCCAACTCATTATATCAACTTGGTTCTCATTACCCTAGAGGTCTCCTCTGAATGGTCAATTTTTAGGAGTTACGTCTGGTATTCATCCCCTATTTGTAGAGCCTATGTAATAGATTCTGCAGGATCACCCCCACTTGACATATACTTGTGTTTTTTACAAACTTAGAATGGCATTTGGGCTGCTTGACTCCCATCCTTGCTTGGTGATTATGACAGCAGAGTTGCTGCTGGAGAACTACTGTGAGCTCCTTGTTTGCAATTGAGTAGGCGGTGGCACCTGATGGGCAGGACAGCTCAGGAACAGTGAGGACAAGGAGACACTCCCCCACACATCTATTTCTAATGAGTCTTTCTTATGCAACAGAGCCAATAGTAGTGCAGAGCTCTATTGTTCCCTGTGATGATCACTAAGTATTACCTGGACATTTTAAGAGGAGCCAACTCAATCCTTTAAAAAAAAAAAAAAAAA
>NW_006921709.1:2818945-2841682 GCF_000298275.1 Orycteropus afer afer
TTATTGTGCTTTGGGTGAAAATTTACAGAGAAAATTCACTTTTCATACAGCAGTTCACACAAATTTTGTTACATATCATTCACTGCAGTTCCCCACAATGTAACAGCTCTCTTCCCACTTCCTCCCTGTAGTTACTTCTTCCCTGTGTCCTTGTTTCCTATCCATTCCTGTCCCCTGAGCTACCTTCCTGTGCAAATACTGCCTTTCTGTTCTTCTGTGATTACTTGTTCTAAGGAGTATATCTGCCTGATGTAATTGCCCACCCTATATGCATGTCTATTGTTTGACTTGAAGCCACAGTGGTAAATTTCGTTTCAGACCTGAAGGGTAATTAGGACCCATAGTCTCAGAGGTCTCACCAGGCTCTATCACACCAGTAACCTGGTCTTTTTTATGATTTTGAGTTTTGTTCCACATTGTTCTCCGACTTTATCCAGGATCTCCTGCACTGATCCCTTTCTGAGTGGTTGGCAATGGTAGCTGGGCACCATCTTGTTCTGATCTTAGGGCCACGAAGGCTGAGTTTCTGATGGTCCACTAGTTCCTTGGACTAATTATTTCCATGTATCTTTGGTTTTCGTCATTCTTCTTTTCTCTGGATGAGGAGAGGCTCATTGTTGCATCTAAACAGCTGCTTGCAACCTTTTAAGACCCCAGTCGCTACTTACCAAAGTAGAAGGTAGAACAAAAGTTTTGTATAATATGTTATGCTAATTGAGCCTGATGTCCCCTGTGACCATGGTCCTGAACCCTGAGGTCCCACTACTCGCTCTCTCAAGGTGGTTGGCTATGGCAAAGAAGTTATCATAACTTTGCCCCTTGTTAGCTCTAATATATATATGGACATTCTTATAGCACATATAAATACATATGTAGAAATACCATCTTCCATCCTTACATATAAAACAACCAAACTCACTTCCGTGGAGTCCATTTCAACTCATAGCAACCCCTCCTTGGGTTTCCGAGGTGGTATCTCTCTGGAAGTAAATTGCCCAGTCTTCCGTCTGAAGAGTGGCTGGTGGGTTTGAGCCACCAGCCTTCTAGTTAGCACTCAAATGCTTTAGGCACTACACCACCAGCATGGGTATATTCCCTTTTGCTTAGACATACTTGATCATTCAGTCTGTCTGTTCATCTATTTAAGGAGCTCTGGTAGTACACTGCCTAAGGCATCTGACTGCTAACCAGAGGGTTGGTGATTCAAACCCACCAGCCACTCCATGGAAGGAAGATTGGACAATCTATGTCCATAAAGATTTACTGCCTTGGAAACCCAATGGGGGTTGCTATGAGTCAGAATTGATTGCATCTATTTACCTGTAGATTAATGTTTGTTATCACTGATAACACAGTATTACATATATAAAAAGGTTTATCTTTCTTTTCTGTACCTCTTGTGTACCTTTGTGCCTTCCTTTTCCTTAGTGCTATTGTTTTGGTAACTCACTTTTGGTATATTGACTTTTCTTTCACTCAAATCAGTACTTGTCTCTTCTTATCTAGCAGTGTTCCCTCCCCCTACCCCCATCCTTGATAACCAACAATGAAAGTTTCCTTTCATATATAAACCTTTCCTTAATTTTTTACAATAGTGAACCAATAAAGTATTTGTCCTTCTGTGATTGATTTATTTCACTCAGCATAATTCCCTCCATGTTCATCCAGGTTATGTGGTGCTTTGCAGATTCTTCAGCATTGCATAATATTCCATTGTGTGTATGCACCATAGTTTGGTTATCCATTCTTCTGCCAGTGAGCACTTAGGTTGTTTCCATCTCTTTGCTCTTGTGAATAGTGCTGCGATGAACAAGGGTGTGCATATGTCTGTTTGTGTCATGGCTCTCACTTTATGATATATACCTAGTAACAGGATTGCTGAATCAAATGATATTTCTAATTCCAACTTTTTAAGGAATAGCCATATTGATTTCCACAGTGGTTGCACCATTTGACAGTCCCACCAGCAGTGTACAAGAGTCCCAATCTCTCCACATCCTTGCCAGCATTTGTTATTTTCTGTGTTGTTGAACTTTGTTGTTAGTGCTGGAGTGAGATGGTATCTCATTGTTGTTTTAATTTACATCTCTCTAATGGCTAATGATCATGGACATTTCTTCATGTGTTTATTGGCTGCCTGAATGTATTATTTAGTGAAGTGTCTATTCATGTCTTCTGCCCAGTTTTTAATCAGATTGTTTTTATGTTGTTGTTGCTGTTGTTGAAGTGTTGGAGTTTTGTATAGATTTTAGAGGTAAGCCCCTTGTCAGATATGTTGTTTCTGAATGTTTTTTCCCAATCTGTAGGTTGAAATAAAAATTAAATATTAGATTGTTGAAACAAAGTAAAGGGACTCATATTTGTTAGACTTTCAGCTGTCTGAGGGTACACTAGTCTAAGAGTGGGAACCAGACTTAGAGCAAAAACATGTGATGGAGACAGCACAAACAGCAGCCCCATGAAGAACTGGAGCAGGTTCACAGTCCAACTAAAAGGAGGCCATGGTGGTGTAATTGAAATTCTCTGTCTAAATAAAAGCTTATAAAACTCTCACAATTATGAGGAGTCATAAAAACATGCATACCCACATCCCAGTTACAAGCAGTCTACTTCATCAACCTTTTTAAGTTTTATACACTAGAAGTCCTCACAGTTGCAAAAGCAACTGATATTTTTACAGGAATCACCAGAGCTGTCTTTCATGGTCTGGATATATGTATTATTTGCATATGTATTATTTGCACAATTCTTATTTATGCATCAACAAATTGTATTGAAATGCTATACCTTATAGAGTACATTTGCTACTTCCACTTTTACAGATAAAGTTAGCTAAACTTGTGGAGTGATCACACAATTAAAAATTGAGGGGAAAAATGGTAATTATAATCCAAGATCCCATACTCCCTTTTTTGACTTTGTCAACTATGTTGGGTTGTGCCCTTCACAATCCTAGCCCTTTCTGGATTTTGTCCGTGATGATATCCTAAATCCATAGGAACTTAAAGAAAGAGGAAAATTCTAGTTTATTTTTTGAGATTTATGACAGATTAAGAATGACCGAGGCCATATGACTTTTATCTTCTCACAGGACATTGCCTTATTGCCACCCTTTGAAGGAGGATGCTTTTCTGGTTTAGGATCTCAATGTACATATTTTTTGTTTCCTCGCTTTCCTTGCTTTGTTCTTTTTCCCAAATTAAATCTAGAAATGACATATATTTATGAGGACTGCAAAGGACGGAAACACTAGAAGAAATGTCTTTGGTGCTTTTCCCTTGGAAAGTCTCTTCAAAGTTAAGCTCTTTTTCCACTGGGATTTGAAGGTCTATCAGTCTCCTTGGAGAGGATGATCCACAGGGAACCATCCACTAGATTCTCTGGTAGTCACTTGACAGGCCACATAATTGTGTAGCAAATCAATATGTCATGCCCCTAACATAGAAAAATTCACAGTATGAGACAGAAATCCCTGTGAGGAAATGCTGTCTCTAGGGAAATTGTGCTGAAAAAGCCCACTGAGAAAAAAGAATCAGTGCGGCAGGTGAGGGGCTTTTCCTGCTGTGACTGGTAATGACTGTAAGCTTTGACCCAGACCCAGAGGGGTACCTGCATGCTCAGACCACTTGTCCAGCTGCTCCATACTTGTCCATTCAGAAACTGCCTTTGATTTGAAAGGATACATGCTGCATTTTATATTGAATTCCTTCTATTGCTTTGAACGGCTATCATCTTGCATTTCCCTCAGGGTAGTTTCCATTGCTCTCTTGATGTGAATATCTTAATTTTACACTGATTCTAAACTGAACATAGGAAATGCTTCAGGCTTCATTTGTTTAAAAAGCCTTCTTTTTAACGTAGAACATTTCTCATATTCATTTGTTTTTGGATGGGTAGCCATGGCATTTAGAGGAAAGAAAAAGTAGTATTTGTATGTGCCAGCCAGTAACACCAAATTAAGAGACTAAATCATTTTTAAAACACTTATTCCATTATACTCCCTACTTTGGCTTATTTATTAATATTCAATTAATTTATTGCTTTTTCTAGCTCCCAGCACACTTAGAACTAAAATATGTACCATTCTTTTTAGTGTGAGAAAGCTATATAAGTCAGATATAGCAGACAGCCTGCAAAGGATAACCAAACAGGAGATTACAAAATGATTAAGAGATTAAAAAAAAAAAAAAAAGAATTACTAACAAAATGGTATGACTGAACAAACTGGGGGAAGCAGCATAGTTAAAGGACTCATTATGCTTTTCCAAATTATAGTCTTTGAAAGGTCACAGTGGAATTTAACAGACTTGTGTTCAGATACTAATGCATTACATTTTTTGCAGGGCTGACTGAGTTTCTAACTGGAAGAGTTGGTTGTCTTGCAGTTCTGAAGAGGAGCAGAAGACTTACAACTGTAAGTCAATCTCAGGAGCTTACACGGACAAGTTCTACTGGTCTGGGTATTGTTGTGATAGCCTACATAAGGCACAGCATAACAGCTGAAGGAGCAAGTCATCGACAGCAGCAAAACAAAGCCAAACCAATCCAAAGAATCATGTCTGCCCACCAAACACTCTGGTGGAGTAGTGCCTAAGGCACTTGACTGCTAACCAGAAAGTTGGTGGTTCAAACCCACCAGCCATTCCTCGGAAGGGAGATTGGACAATCTACTTCTGTAGTGATACTGCCTCAGAAACCCAAGGAGGGGTTGCTATGAGACAGGGATGACTCGATGGCACGTAACAACAATATGTTGGGATTTCCATTAATGCCCAATGAGGGATGGTGTGGACAATTTCCTTTATGCTGACATTATTTATATGAAAAATCCAGGGTTTCATTCATGGTTAAATATTACAAAATGACAGTCCTAAAGATGATGCATTCCTGAAGACACAACTTGCTTCAAAAGGTATTATAAAGGATTAAGGAATAAAAATAAGGTGTGTTTGACCTTTATTTTCCTCTTCCCCAAAACAGTATCAGAATTGAGGTTTGCCTCCTCATAGAAGCATGATCTCAAGCAAGTCCCTTACCATCTCTGAGCTTTGCTTTTTCTCACGAATAAACTGAAAATAATGATAATCTTTTCACATGGTTATTGTGAATGTTGCAATTTTGGAAACATAATAAATGCTCAGTAAGTCGCAGGTCTATAAAAGAAGCTTACGTTTTGTAAGTGAGTTCTATGAATTCAATTAAATATATACTTACTGAGCACCTATAACTGCTGTGAGATGTTCTGGAGTCAGGAAACATACAGATGAATGAGGCAGTCCCTGCTCTCAAAGAGTTCTCAATCTAGTGGAATGAGAGAGTGATGCATGGGCCTGGTATGATTAGTACCAAAAGTGAAGTATAAACAAAGCTACACTGGAATGTGGACCAGGGAGCAATTCTGATGGGTGGGATTGGAGAAGACTTCATTGAGGAGGTGGCATTTGAAGTGTTGTATGAGTAATGGATGTGTATTTTTCCTTAGTTCAATTTGTCAGCTCAATTTATTCCTGATCAGTTTGTCATGATAATTACGATGGTAGTGAACGTCACACCCTAGACTTGATGTATAATTTGGGAGACAGAAGATGGAAATCTGATTCCTTCTTGTGTATATTATATTTGCTTCATCACTATGGACTTCATCAATGAGGAGTTAATATGAGCTTGAAAAGAGAAGACTGGCTGCAAAGTCATTGCTGGGAACAAAGAAAGAAAAGAAGAAAAAAGTCCTGAATATCATATACTCTCTAATTCTGTATTTCCAGTAGCTAAACATTAATTTAAAATACTGCTTTATATAGAAAATAAACTGAAAGATTAGTGAGTAAGTAATAATAGTTAATATTTATCGAGTACTTATTATGAGCCAAATACTCTAATATGTACTTTAAAGGTATTAATTTATCTAATGCTTTTAACAGTCTTATGATTTAGACACCAGTATGATGTTCATTTCACAGCTGAGGAAGTTGAGGCACAAAGCTTTAAAATAACATTACAAACGACCACATAACTAAGCAGAAAGACGAATTGCTTGGAAATTGGGAGATAAACGCTTAGTTTCAGATCTGATCTTATTGACTAGCTATTAAAACTTGGACAGGTCACCTATACTTGCAAAGAGAAGTAATTAAGCACGCTCTCCGAAGTATTTTAATTGTGCTAAAATGATTTATAACTTTTGTTTTAAATAGTGTTGTTGTTGTTGTTGTTTGCCATCGAGTCGGCCCCGACTCATAGCGACCCCTCCTTGGGTTTCCGAGGCAGTATCACTACGGAAGTAGGATTGCCCAACCTTCCTTCCGAGGAGTGGCTGGTGGGTTTGAACCGCCAGCCGTCTGGTTAGCAGGCAAGTGTCTTAGCCACTATGCTACCAGAACTCCCTTAAATAGTGTAGGTGTTTTTAATATTTTCATATTCATGCTTTTAATATTTTAGTTTAAAGTAGTTCTTCCACTTTATGTATTGCTTTCCTGCCTACTTATTCAGTACAATTAAGGATGTTAATTTAAAATAGTTTTATAGCAATAAAATTCACACAAAATTTAGATGAGGAAAAGTGGGACAAGGATCAAGTGGAGAGTGTATTTAGAGCAAGAAATGTGAGGGCCTTACCAGTGACTTCTTTCTTGCATAACTGCTTCACATCTCCCTGGCTACATTTCCTCCTGCTGCAGAGAAGCACTTCAATTAACACCTATAACAAACAAAGTTTATTAGAATCTAGAAGCAGAAACTTAATTATCAGTAGACTTGTGGTCCACAGCATTTGCACTGGCTAATTTTGGGAAATAGGTCTCCAGGCCTTTCTTCCTAGTCTGTCTTAGGCTGGAAGCTCCTCTCAAACATATTCAACATGATAGCAGCATGTAAGCCTCCACTGACAAAGGGTGGTGCTTGAAGTCGTCGTTCATTGGCCTACTGAACACAGGCCTCTGGCATAGAAGGCAAGGATTCTTTCACTGAACTAGCACTGTCCTCGTGCAAGTTATTAGAAAACACTAAACAAATGCCTGAGTCAAAAATAGAGTGTTTACTTTCTGAGCACATCAATTGGCCATGGTGACCTCTCTTGTAGTCATTGGCAAAAAGCTTCATTTCAGAGAACTGGGGAGGAAGTGGAAAGGGTCACCCAGAGTCTGACTCCGTGAGGTTTGTGCTGGCTGGGCCTCAGTGCCTCTGGCTTCCTATATAAGATGTATTGTCAAGAGTCCAGAAATCAGATGGGCCAGATTCTCACTCTGTGTGGCTCCAGGGGAGACTTTTATGGCTCACTCTGTGAGAGCTCAGCTCCATCCAGGAGTCAGGATTCTCCACAGAAGAACTTGATAATAGAGCATTGTTTGAAAACAAAAGGTTAGATTTTGTCCTAAACAGCCAACTACATAAGATTTGGAGAGGAAATCTTAAAATCCCAAGGGGCAGGATTTCTTGCCAACCAGTTCTCCTGAAAAGCCCTCGGTTTCTTTAACTTTACATAGTCATTTCTCCTTTACCACAGATGTAAACATTCATCCAAATACTGACTTTTGTGTTTGGACTAACAAAATCTCCTTCCTGGCCAACTCGTAGCATGGGCTTCTCTTTCAAACAATCCAAAACCCAGGGTTCAAATCATAATTCTTTCTGATATCTTTAATCATGCTTTTGTTGTTAGGTGCCGTCCAGTCGTCTCTGACTCATAGCTACCCTGTGCACAGCAGAACGAAACACTGCCCAGTCCCATGCCAACTCCATGATCCTTGCTATACTTGAGCCCATCATTCCTCAGACTGCTTTCTTTTTTAAATACTTGGCTTCCTTAATATTACTCCCCACGTTCTTATTCTATATTCTCTTCTACTTCTCTGATCATTTTATTAAAATTATTCCTTCGAATATTTTTAGGTTTACAGAAAAATTATGTGGAAAGTGGCATTCCCATCTATCTTTTTTTTCCTCCTGCTCACTGTTTCTTCTATTATTAACTTCTTCCTATCCGGTGGCAAATTTCTTGCAACTGATGAACCTATATTGATCCATTACTATTAACTTAAGTCCATTGCTTGATTAGCTCTTTTGTTGTACAATTCTATGGGTTTTGACAAGTGTGTAATGTCTTATGTCTGCTATGTGTTATGGGATCACACAGAATAGTTCCACTGATCTAAAAATTCCCGAGCTCCACCTCATTTGTTCATCCCTCTTGCCTTCTCCTGCACCCTGAGAACCACTGACTTTTTTGTCTCATTAGTTTTGCTTATTCCAGGATATCATATAGTTGGAATCATGTAGCATGTAGTTTATAAAAGAGATTACCTTCTTTCACTTAGCAATATACAGCTAAGTTTACTCCAATGTGTTTTTGTATCTTGATAGCTTTTTTGTTTTTACTGCAGAATAACACTCCATTATATGTATCACTGCCTGTTGTGAACAGTCAGCCCAGCTGTCTCTTCTCTTTGTTTTCTTAGTCCTGCCATCCCTCCTGTTCTCTCTATGCCTGACAAACAGGCCCAAATCATTCATATTTTACATTCTCTCCTACTTCTCAAGCAGTTGTTTTTAACCTTTTCTTCTTATTATAGATTTGATTCCATTCTTTGCCACAGTTCTGGGAAGGAATTATGGTCTGTGTGTCTAGTTTCTACTGACAGCTGCTCATAAATTCGGACTCATGAAGAATGTCATCAATGAGACATCCATAATCATTCCACAAACTCAAAGGTGCCTTGGCCCTTGTATGATGGGATGTAATTTTCCACTTTGATTGACAATACTCTACACGCACATGCACAATACCTTGGGCTGTGGCCACATCTGACATGGGGGTGGAAGTAAGACCCACCCAATTGCAGGGTCACTGCAAATTCTAGAGCTCTGATGCCAATGAAATCCATGGTGCTTTGATAGGTGCAAGAGGGACTAGGCCAGTCCTCAGAACTCTGTTAGTCTAACATCCATCCTTCATCCGCGTGTGGATGCTCTGAAACTCCGGCTTGCTGCCACCACAGCTGCTTCTCTTCCTCTTGGGACTGTAATGACTTAAGTGCTCCTGATATCACCAGCAATAGAAATGGCAGTTAAGCCACCTTGATTAGTTGTTCTTTTCTTTGTTCTTCTCCCCTTCCCTTCCACATTCCCTCCTTCCTTTCTTCCTTAAGGGAAGTTGGAGGACTTCTTATTAGTTTTAATAAAAAGCCTTTTTTTTTAAAGTTTTTATTAGTATTAGTTTTTATAATTTAAAAATTTATGCTCATTTATTTAAGAGACACTTGTTTTTAAACAGAGTTCCCGGGTGGTGCAAATGGATAATATATTCAGATACTACTGAAACGTTAGAGATCAGAGTTTACCCAGAGGCATCTCAGAAGAAAGACCTAGCAATCTATTTTGGAAAATTCAGCATTTGATAATCTTATGAAGGACAGTTATACTCTGATACACATGGGGTCTTCATGAATCAGAATTGACTTGATGCCAACTCTTGTTTGTTTTATTTATGTTTTTAAGCATTTTAAAATTCAATGATGCATTCTGTTGCTTCACACTTTTTTAAAAAAATTATGTCATGTTTTTATTTTATTTTTCTAATAATTGTCTTTCCTTGAATTTTATTAAAGTATTGGCAGTGAAAGTTTGGCAATAAAGAACACTGGTCTTTCATCACAGACTGGAAAGTGCTGTTCTGGGCTCTTTACTTGCCACTGCTCCATCACCCATTCACTCATCTCCGGGCCACTTCATAAAACACCTATCTTTTATTCATCAAGGCTGGTGGTTCAAACCCACCAGCCACCCCTCAGAAGGAACGTTGGGCAATCTACTTCCATAGTGATACTGCCTCAGAAACCCAAGGAAGGGTCACTATGAGTTAGAGCCAACTTGATGGCACATAACAACAATAACAACTCCATTCTATCATCTTTTGATAGATCCCTGTTATTTTCTTTCAGAATTTTTTCCCTGTCTTCCATAGCTATGAGCTTTATGAGGGAGATAACAGGTTACAATTCAGGTTCAGGAATGCTTTGGATATAGTTCTTTAATCAGATCAGCCTCTTTTTAGTCATGCCTGCTGACAGGTCTCTCTCTGGCCTGTGGGCCTTCAGCCTGGCCTCCATCCTGCTTGGGCAAGTGTTACAGAGTTCATTTAGCTCTGTTGATTAAGTGCCCAGAAGCACCCCTCTCCACTAGTAAGCGTTCAATTCTAGCTCTGAGGGTTGCCAAACCTAGCTCTACCAAGTGCCTGGAGGAAACCAACTCGACAGCAAGCTTCCTGCCCAAATGTGCTAAACTTTCTTGCTCTATGGGTTGTCGGTCTCCTGCTAGTCTCTAGGTTCTGCTGTCACCATTTCCATGTTATTGATTCTTGAAGTCTCTCATCTCAATGCTACAGTTCTTTCTCGGTCTCCTGTGTCAAACAGGTTCTCAGCACAAGGATCCCAGGTCCCACTTCACTCCTAGTTCTTCTTTCTTGGTAGTAGTCAGGTCACTCCTTCACATTACTTTTGGAATGAATGTATATGCTACTTTCATGACTTTCCTTAGAATTGCATATTTCTGATGGCACTCTGGTAGCATAGTGCCTAAGGCATTTGACTGCTAACCAGAAGGCTGGCAGTTCAAACCCACCAGCCACTCTTTGGAAGGAAGGTTGGGCAATCTACTTCCAGAGTGATACCACCTCGGAAACCCAAAGAGGGGTGGCTATGAGTCAGATCTGACTCAATGACAGTGCATTTGGTTTTTTGAAAGAGTGTCAGCTACTTAAAAATTATGTACAATCAGGGAAGTGAAAAAAATTATAATACTAAAGTTTTGTAAAATTCTAGGAAACATAAAAATACCTGTGCTTGTGGTTATTCCTGTCCTCCCACATTCCAAGAATTCTGTCCATATTTAATGATTTTTAAAAACTTCTAGATTACGTTAAACTATGATGGTAATATCCTTCTATTGTGCCTGAAAACAAGATAGACTCCACAAAGAAAAAAAAAAAGTTGTCTGCTCACAGCCCCTGCCTATACATACTCCTGAGTAATCAACATGAATATTTCTGTTTATTTTTCCATAATATTATCTACATGAAATTATATTAAAGTGTATGCTCACAAATATAGGGGGTTTGCTCATCTTGTTTTATTTGGATTTCGGTTTTATTTTCACAAATGTGAAATTATACTACACAAGTAATTCTGCTGCTTTTTTTTTTTTTTTAATTTTTCCCCCTGTTTAACAACGTATCTTAGGTAGCTCTTCCAGTAACCACATACAGATCTATTCCATTTTTTCATTAACTGATTAATAGTCCATTGCATGTGTGCATATGTGTGCATGTAGCAATTTCCCTACTGATGGGAATTATTTTTGCAGCTACAAGCAATATGACAATACATATCCATCAACATTTAGCCAGTGTTTAAAATCTTTCTTTTCCTTGTTTCCAAATTTGTGGATTGGACTTAGGAAATTGGTCTTGAAAAATAAACATTGTCTTACTATTTTTCCCTTACATAAAAAACTAAATAGTGCTGACTATCTTTGACCTTCTTGATAGAAAATGGCAGCAGAGGATAGCATGACTTTAAATCACTTTTGTATTTTATTTGCATAATCACCTTCACTTTAGGACAATGTTCTGCAGATTCAGAGAGTCCTTCATCTCATTTTTTTTTAATATTAAATCTCCAGACAATAAAAAGAAATAGCTTTAGGAGATAATAATACATCATACATACAAACTTTGAACATATAATTAGAGCATATTGACAGATTATTAACTAAAAAGGAAATAAATGTATTAATGTGAGAAATCCAAAATTTTCTTAAAGCACATGTCAATGATTTAGTTCAGCCTGTGAATGTAGAGCTTAATTATGTTTTTCTCTGTTTAATTTTGCTTGTTGCATAGTTCATGAAATTCAATTGTGTGTTACGGACTCAAGCAGGAGTGGCAAAGAGTATTGAATACCTCCATTTAAATTCAGACTTAAAAAAATCACGCAATATTGACTTCATCCAGCTTGACCATATTGGCAACCAACATGAGTAAGTGAACAACTGGTCATTTAATGTATCCACTGAAAGGTCAAACTAACTCCCCAAGTACTTACTAGCCCAGTCTAGAAAAGATAGTACCTTTGACCTAAATAGCAGTGTAATTGTCGATTCCTAATTATCCGTGTAGTCACAGCCAGTAGAATGTGAAGTTCTTATGTACTCTAACCAAAAATCTCAAATTTCTGCCAGGAGTGAAGTTCTAAGAATGCAAAGAATATTTTAAAATATTCTTGGTTAGTAATTTTTAACATCTCCCTCCTCTAAACAATCCCCCAACACCACCTGCCATAAGCATACTTCTCATTTGCAAGGAGTTTCTACTACCATTGCTTGTGATTGAAAAACAAAAGTAAATGATTCACAGGTCACATTTCCTGACTCCCTCTGATGTAGCTTCTGCTTGTCAAGAACTAATCCTAACCAAATATATGAGTGGTGTTTGTGGTTGTTAGTTGCCAACAAGTTGGCTGTGACTCATGGCAACCTTACATATAACAGAACAAAATGTTACCTATTTAAAAACCTTATGAATCATAATAGACTATGAGCAGAAGTAAACTGAGAGTTTCCAGCAGTCATTGCTTTAAGCGATCACATGAAATTATTTAATTTTCACAGTAAATTGATTGAAGCAGTTGTTTATAATTATCAACATTTTACAGGTGCAGAAGTTGAAGATCAGAAAAACTAACTTGCCATAAATCATATACTTTAGTCATTGTGACAAAGCCAAGTATTAAGCCCAATTTAATCCCTTCTAGTATAATTATTTGGGCAATCCTACTTCCATAGTGATACTGCCTCGGAAACCCAAGGAGGGGTCACTATGAGTCAGGGCCAACTCGACGGCAAACAACAACAACAAGTATAATTATTTAGGGGTATACTAGCTACTATAACAAGCATACCCAAGTATGTGATGGTTTAAACACAACTGGTATTTATTTCTTGCTTACATAATAGTCGTAGTCTATGGGCAACTTCTTGCACAAAATGATTTAATTTGCTAGATCTGTCAATCTATGCCAAGAAGGACTCATTCTTACTAGTAATAGAAAAAAGAATCATGGAGATGGAAACATACAATTCCTTAAGTGAGAAAAGCCTGGAAATGGCATAGTCAGGTGCAGAATTTCATCTCCCCGCAGAAGAGGCTGGGAAATGCAATCTAGCTGTATGTTAAGGAAGAAACAGCAGAGTTTGTTGAACCATGTAGTATTCTCTCCCACAGCCTCACTATAAACCCACTAGAAAAGGGTGGGAGGCAAGGCTAGTCTCCAAGCCCCCAAAAGCCAGGAAAGGGAGGGACCAGGAGCAGCCAGGGACAACAGAATGGCGGGTTTCAGGTAGGAATTAGGTAAGAGGTGGGTGCATAGGTTTCTAACAGCTGTTGTTGTTGTTTGCCATTGAGTCAGCCCTGACTTATAGCGACCCCTCCTTGGGTTTCTGAGGTGGTAGCACTACAGAAGTAGATTCCCCAACCTTCCTTCAGAAGTGTGCCCGGTGGGTTTGAACCACCAGCTTTCTGGTTAGCAATCAAGTGCCTTAGGCACTATGCTACCAGAGCTCATTTCTAACAGCTAAGGGAGACAAACTTGTCTATCAGTTTGTCATCCTGTGAAACTTGTACTTTGCTGTGAGACTTGAGTCTGTGCCACTGGTGTTTCTGAAGCCAGCAGAGTTGCACATGGTGCACAGGTTTCAATGCAGTTTACAGACTAAGACAGATTAGGAAGAAGGAGGAGGCCATCCACTTCTCAAAAATTGGCCAGGGAATACCTTATGAATAGCAGAGAAACACTGTGTGATACATTACTGGGCAACTTTATGAATAGCTTGGAAACATTGTTCCACACAGTGCAGGAAGATGGGGCCCTTAATTTGAAAGGCACTCAAAATAGCACTGGGAAAGAGCTGCCTCATTAGCGTAGAACCAACCTTAATGATATGGATAAAGTAAGTCTTTCAGGACCTCCATGTCCTGACGTGGCATGACTCAAATGGAGGAGAAACAGATGCAAACATCCATTAATCATCGGAACATGGAATGTACGAAGTATGGATCCAGGAAAATTGGAAGTTATCAAAAAATAAATGGACTGCATAAAGATTGATATTCTAGGCATTAGTGAGATGAAATGGACCGATTTTGGCCATTTTGAATCAGATAACCATATGATCTACTATGCTGGGAATGACAAATTGAAGAGGAATGGTGTGTCATTCATCATCACAAAAGTTGTTTCAAGATCTGTCCTGAAGTACAATGCTGTCAGTGATAAGATAATATCCATACGCCTACAAGGAAGACCAGTTAATACAACTATTATTCAAATTTATGCACCAAATACCAAAGCCAAAGATGAGGAAATTGAAGATTTTTACCAATTTTTGCAGTCTGAAATTGACCAAACATGCCATCAAGATGGGTTGCTTATCACTGGTGATTGGAATGCAAAAGTTGGAAACAAAGAAGAATCACTGGTAGTTGGAAATTTTAGCCCTGGTGACAGAAATAATGCTGGATTGATAGACTAATGACTTATTCATTGCAAATACCTTTTTTCAACAACACAAACGGTGGCTATACAGGTGGGCTTCACCAGACAGAGTTCACAGGAATCAGATTGACTGCATCTGTGGCAAGAGGCAATGGAAAAGCTCAAAATCTTCAGCCAAAACCAGGCCAGGAGCTGATTGTGGAACAGACCATCAACTTGCTCATATGCAAGTTCAATTTGAAATTGAAGACAATTAAAACAAGTCCATGAGAGCCAAAATATGATCTTGAATATATCCCTCCTGAAATTAGAGACCATCTGAAGAATAGATTTGATACATTGAACACCAATGACTGAAAACCAGAAGAATTCTGGGATGACATCAAGAGTATCATACATGAAGAAAGCAAGAGGTCATTAAAAATACAAGAAAGAGAGAAAAGACCAAATTGGATATCAGAAGAAACTCTGAAATTTGCCCTTACAAGTAGAGTAGCTAAAGCAAATACAAGAAATGACAAGATAAAAGAGTTGAACAGAAGATTTCAAAGAGCAGCTCAAGCAGACAAAAGCAATTATCATAATGAAATGTGCGAAGACCTGGAGTTAGAAAACCAAAAAGAAAGAACAATCTTGGCATTTCTCAATCTGAAAGAACTGAGGAAAAAATTTAAGCCTCAAATTGTAATATTGAAAGATTCTATGGGCAAAATATTGAATGATGCAAGAAGTATCAAAAGAAGATGGAATGAATACACAGAGTCACTGTACCAAAAGGAACTGGTCTATCTTCATCCATTTCAGGAGGTGGCACATGTTCAAGAACCAATGGTATTGAAGGAAGAGGTTGAAGCTGCGCTGAGGGAATTGGTGAGCAACAGGCTCCAGGAATTGATGGAATACCCATTGAGATGTTTCAACATACAGATGCCCTGCTGAAGGCACTCACTTGGTTATGCCAAGAAATTTGAAAGACAGCTCCCTGGCCAACTGACTGGAAGAGATCCATATTTGTACCCATTCCAAAGAAAGATTATCCCACAGAATGTGGATATTATAAAACAATATCATTAATATTGCTTGCAAGTAAAATCTTACTGAAGATAATTCAAAAACACTTGCAGCAGTATATTGACAGAGAACTTCCAGAGGTGCAGGCTGGATTCAGAAGAGGACATGGAATGAGGGATATCATTGCTGATGTCAGATGGATCTTGGCTCAAAGTAAAGAATACCAGAAAGATGTTTACTTGTATTTTATTGACTATGCAAAGGCATGTGGTTGTGTGAATCATAACAAATTGTGGATAACATTGAGAAGAATGGGAATTCCAGAACACTTATTTGTACTCATGGGGAACCTGTACATAGACCAGGAGGCTGTTGTTCAAACAGGAAAAGGGAACACTGCATGGTTTAAAGTCAAGAAGGGAGTGAGTGCGTCAAGGTTGTATCCTTTCACCATACTTATTCAATCTATATGCTGAGTAAATAATCTGAGAAGCTGAATTATATGAAGAAGAATGTGGCATCAGGATTGGAGGAAGAATCATTAACAACCTGCGATACACTGATGACAAAACTTTCCTTGCTGAAAGTGAGGATGACTTGAAGTACTTACTGATGAAGATTTAAGAATACAGTCTGAAGCAAGAATTACAACTCAATATAAAGAAAACAGACATCCTCACAACTGGACAGCATTACAATAAATGGAGAAAAGATTGAAATTGTCAAAGACTTCACATTGCTTGGTTCTACAATCAAAGCCAATGGAAGCAGCAGTCAGGACATCAGACAACATATGTTATCATTGTTATGTGCTGTTCATTCGGACCCAACTCATAGCGACCCCTCCTTGGGTTTCCAAGGCAGTATCACTATGGAAGTAGATTGCCCCATCTTCCTTCCAAGGAGTGGCTGGTGGGTTTGAACCTCCAGCCTTCTGGTTATCAGTCAGGTGCCTTAGGCAAGTCAGCTGTAAAGGACCTCTTTCAAGTGCTAAAGAGCTAAGATATCTCCTGGAGGACTAAGGTGTGCCTGACAGAAGCCATGGTATTTTCAATCACCTCACATGCATGTGATAAAGATACTCTGCAGTATGGATTACACTTTAACATAAATAAAAGGAAAATCCTTACAACTGGACCAATAAGCAGCATCACAATAAATGGAGAAAAGATTGAAGTTATCAAAGATTTCATACTATTTGGATCCACAATCAATACCTATGGAAGCAGCAGTCAAGAAATCAGACGTCATATTGGACTGGGCAGATCTACTGCAAAAGACCTCTTTAAAGTGCTGAAGAAAAAAGATGTCCCTTTGAAGGTGCACCTAACACAAGCCATGGTGTTTTCCATAACCTCATATGCAAGTGAAAGCTGGACAATGAATAAGCAAGACTGAAGAGTTGATGCTTTTGAGTTGTGGTGTTGGTGAAGAATGCTGAAAGTACTGTGGACTGCTAAAAGAACTAACATCTGTCCTGGAAGAAGTGCAGCCAGAATGCTCTTTGGAAGCAAGAATGGCCAGGCTTCATCTCACCTACTTGGGTCATGTTGTTAGAAGGGACCATTCCTTAGAGAAGGATATCGTGCTTGGTAAAGCAGAGGGTCAGCAAAAGGGGAGGACCCTCGACGAGATGGATTGACACAGTGGCTACGACGGGCTCAGGTATAGCAAAGATTGTGAGGATGGTACAGGACCAGGCAGTGTTTCATTCTGTTGTACACAGGGTCGCTGTGTCAGGGCTGACTCAACAGCACCTAACAACATCAACAACTGTTAACAGTGGTAGAATTCTCACCTTCCATGCAGGAGACCCCATTTAATTCCTAGTCAATCCACCACATGCATAACCACCACCTTTTTGTCAGCACAGGATTGCATGTTTGCTCTGACGCTGAACATACTTCAGTGGAGCTTCCAGTTGAAAACTGACTAGGAAGAAAAACTTGGTGATCTACTTCCAAAAATTAGCCAGTGAGAACCTTATAGAGCATGATGTACTGATCCACAACAGATCGTGAGGACAACACAGGAATTGGAAACATTTTTGTCCGTTATGCCTGGGGTTGCCATGAGTTATGCATTTAGTCCAGGTCAACTCATTGGCAGCCAGCAACTAATGGGTAATGAGATTATTTTATTATTTTCACAATCTGTTAGCTACTGCTTGACTCATAGCAACCTCATGCACAATAGAGCAAAATGCTGCTTGATCATGTACCATCCCAAAGATTCTAACTTGACCATCGTGATTTATAGTTTCATTACTGATTTATGGATGTTGTTTGCCAGACCTTTTTTCCTTGTCTGTCTTAGTCTGGAAGCTCTGGTGAAACTTGTTCAGCATCATACAAGCCTCCACTGACAGAGGGATGGTGGCTACACTTGAGGTGCAGTGGCCAGGAATGGAACCTGGATTTCTAGCATGGGAGGCAAGAATTCTACCACTGAAGGTCCAATGTCCCCATTGTGCTGACCATAAGGAGGCTTTTCTAGTCACAGTAGGTAATCCACTGAGTAGTATAAGGAGTTGTGTTTGGATTTGAGGGTGTGGCAAAATTGGCTCTCGGACTGTGACATCAGACATCTCCTGGAGATTATGGTACTGAGAGTCATCCTCCCCTTCTTATTTCCACTGATTCTTGGCCACACCCAGTCTGTTTCCCTAACCCATTTCCTTCTGCGATGCATGTAAAGTTGTTGTTTTCCCGTTGTGATTTCCATGTTGTTGTGAAGGAGTGTGCTACATATTTGTTGTGCTTGTTCCATGCTATGGAATTTCTGAAACACTAAGGTTGTTCTTATTCAACTGCAGAAATACTGGGTCAGGCAGCACAAATTAGTCTTGTTTATCTTGATGGAGTTTGTCTTAATGCAAAATGAGTGAGGGAATCTGGTGTGATTCAGAAGAATGCTGTACTGGGGTTATAAATATGCCTTGACTAATTCTCAAAGAGGATTAGACATACATGCTTAGTTGAGAGGGATCTTTATAAAACATCAATGAGACCAACAGGACAGCATCTGAATAGTCTATGGCTATGTCAGTTTATATTCAAATATTAAGTGTGTATATTAAAATTTTTAAAATAGGCCATCATTTTAATAATTCAAATTCAGCTTCTTTTACCAAGGATAATTATATCACTATTAATTTTGAAAAATAAAATTACTACCTATAGTGCTATTTATCTGAATGACATAAGTCTAAATATAAAATCCATTGAGTCTTATAAAATATTTGTTATTGTTTGAGCATTTGGTGAATTACATTTACTCATTAACTATTTATACATAGATCCTGTACATCAAAACACCATAAATCTCTCTAATTGTTTTGAAAAGCTTGCTTTACCTAACATGAATTATTATGCAATCACTATATATGGTTAAGTACATTTCTGGATTTTCTATATTGTCATACGGACTGTGGTGGTTATGTTTTTGTGTCAACTTGGCTGGGCCTGGTTGAGTGGCTGAGCAGCTGGATGTAGTATTCCCCATGATGAGACTGGCAATTAACTCCATGGTGGAATCTACTGTGAGCAGCTGAATAGCTGCCTTTGGGTATGTGGTCTGCTTCCCGTATATAAGCTTTAGGAATGGTCTGTAGCATATGGCATGCTTAGACCCTGCATGTAGCCGTGTCATTCAGCAGCCTGCCATGCTCTGCCGACCTTGGGACTTACACTGAACTTGAATTAATGGCCTTCCGTGTGGTTTGGTAACATCAGAACTGTGCCTTTTTACTTGTCAATCTTGAGCTTCTCAGCTTCAGCAGCCAGCAGCCTGTCTGAGCAAAGAAATGGCTCTAGCTCCAGTGGGCCAGGAGCAGGAGGCAGAGCTGGACCCCAAGGTTGAGGTGCTTTCACTCAGCCCCTAGAGCCTGGCACTTTGATCTTGGACTTAAAGCCTCCAAACTATAAGAGAATAAACTCCTGTTTGTTAAGGCCATCCCATTTGTGGTATATTTCCTGTCAGAGTGTCACTAGGTAACCAGAACACAGACCAATTCTGGTAACA
The DNA here is from genome assembly GCF_000298275.1 of Orycteropus afer afer. Taxonomy (NCBI): domain Eukaryota; kingdom Metazoa; phylum Chordata; class Mammalia; order Tubulidentata; family Orycteropodidae; genus Orycteropus; species Orycteropus afer. The sequence continues at coordinate 2,838,523 of NW_006921709.1, forward strand.
ATGCTAAATTACTTCAGCTTTTTCGACCTTGCTGTGGTTGCATGTTCCTGAGTTGATTCCATTGCATAGCGACCCAATGTGACACAACAGAACTGCTTCATAGGGTTTCCTATGCTATAATCTTTATAAATCAGGTCTTTTTCCTGCAGAGTTGCTGGGTGGGTTCAAACCACCAATCCTTTAGCTAGCAGCTGAGTGCCTAACCATTGTGCCTCTAGGACTCCTTTTTGTTACCTTACAATATATCATAATTGGTAAGATGATTGTGGTAGTTAAAGTTATGTGTCAACTTGGCTGGGCCTGGTTTTGAGTGGCTGGGCAGCTGGATGTAGTTATTCCCTATGATGAGACTGGTAATCAACTCCGTGGTGGAATCTACTGTGAGCACGTGAGTAGCTGCCTTAGGAATGTGGTCTGCTTCCAGTACACAAGAAGAAGCTTTGAGAAAGTTCTCTGAACTTTTGGCACATCTGGATCCTGCATCTGGCCAAGTCTTCTTCTCAGTGGCCTGCCATGTTGTCTGCAGATCTTGAGAATGTGGTATTTTACCTATAGACCTTGGGTTTGTCAACCTCAGCAGCCAGTAGCTGTCTGAATTGAGAGAAGCCTCCAGCTTTGGTGGTCTAGGAGCAGGAGGCAGAACTGAACCCCAAGGTCTAGGGGCTTTCACCCATCCCATAGAGCTGATACTTTGAACTCAGACTTCTAGACTTCTGAACTGTATGTAAGAAAATAAATCCCTGTTTTTAAAGCTATACCTTTTTTGGTATTTCTTTTAGAGTGTCACTAGAGAGCCAAAACAATGACTTTCTTCTTTGTTTTTATTTCTTGTATTATTCCTTCATACAGCATAATGCCATGTCTAAAAGCTCAGTCTTTGTGTATCCTGACTCCGTCACTTACTAGTCATGTAATCTTAGGCAAATTCTTTAACTTCTTGATGCTTCAGCCTCCATGAAAGGTTGCTATGAAGAAAAATAAATAAATATAGTTAGAACAATGCTTCATACATAATAAGCACCTAGTTCCTACTACTGTTACTATGAGGCAAGCATTATTCTAAGTTTTTTGCAATATTAATAGATAGAACAGACAAATGACCAATTTATAGATGACAAGACTGAAGTTACAAAGTGGTTCAGTTATGAATAACTAGTGAATCCAGTATGCAAACTGGATAGTTCTAAACACCACTCTTCTTGTCACCATCCATCTTCTGCATGTTAAACCTTAATAAAATAGGCTATTTTAAAAATCATATTCATGCATGCTTACTTCTCCAAATTAATGATAAAACATATCTTGCAGATCCCCAAAAAATGTCTTGTTTGAATTTTTTATTGGGATAGTTTTGTATTTATATCTTCTTTTCTACCCCTTAAAAAAATTATTTTCTAGTTTTCTTTATACAGGTTATTCACACCCCCTGCTAAATTGATTCCTAAATACTTTACATTTTTGTTATTTTGAATATAAATTCTTTTCCTATTTTTCTTATCCTTTTGTATTTTCTAGATAGAAAATTAAATTGAAAGGAAGAGGAATTGTTAAGTATTAATGCATCTGTTACATGTATTATTTTACACACTAAATTTAGTTAAAAACTTAACAAAGTGCTGGTCAAGGAAAGCTCACTGCTTACTCCAAGCACACATCTGTATTTGCGCCAGATGAACATGATTAGAGGACAGCACCATTTTAATTGAGCTCTCTCCAAATTCTTGAGCAATCATCCCTACTAAAATTTTGGGATTCCCTGGCAATTCCACTGTATTTCCTTAATCCATCTCTTCTTCCCCCTCTCACCAAACAACTGCTTCATATCTTTGTTATCATCATATCTCCAACACCTTCTCCACCTTCCTTTCCATTTATATTTCTCTGAGAAAAATCGAAGCAGTAAGAAGAGACCATTTATATCTTCTCTAATTAATCTGCAAACTACCTTCCTGCATGCCCATTCACTCTCCCTTCACTCCTGTTACTATGGATCCACTGCCTACGCTCTTATCTAGGCCTAGCAAATGGCCATCACCTTTCACCTATGCATTGCTCTAGCAATTAATTTTTTCTGCTTTCTCCTGCATCACTCATCTCCCTCTTGTTTTTAGATTGTTTCTATCAACATGCAAAGTATATTGTAACAACTTTCATATTGAAACAAAGAAACAAACTTCTCCTTGTTCCACACTCCCTCTCCAGCAATAGCATTGATTTTCCCTAAAAGGATTGTATATTTTTCTTGTTTCCAGTACTTCTTCTCCCATTATCTCTCAAGCATATTACAAAAGCACAGATTTCTACATATTTTATGTTTTTTCATGTATTGGTGATATTGTTATTTTTGATTCTTCAATTGTTTCCCTTTTCTCCTGTGAGAGATCCTCTTCATTTTGGGTTATGTTTCTTTAATATAGCTTTATTATGGTTTTTTTGTTTGTTTGTTTGTTTGTTTTTCCATTAGTATATATTCTGGAGCTCTGGTGGCACAATGCCTACCTAAGCCATTTGACTGCTAACCAGAAGATGGGTGGTTCAAACCCACCTGCTACTCTGTGGAATGAAGACCAGGCAATTGACTTCCGTAAAGATTTATTGCCTCAGAAACCCAATGGGGGTCACTATGAGTCAGAATCAATTCAATGACAGTTTTTTTTTGCTTTGTTTTGTTTTTTAATATATTCTACTAGAACTACCCTTGGGATGTATGGCAAAAATACACATTTTAAAAGTCAGTTGGAATTATTCTTCTGTGTGTGAGGATTTGATATATTGTTTGGTTCTTTTGTTTCTAATCTTTTCTAAAATTATTTTTATTTAAATTACTTTCTTTGTATTAAACTTTATTTTATAATTATGTAAAACACACAGATCCAAGATCCAAACTATAAAATGAGGTAAATTTAATTAAGTGTAATTTCAATTTTTACCCCTCTAAACTGTTCTTTTCCTCCAGCTATACCAAAAAACAAAACAAACCTACTGCCATCAAGTCAAGGTAACCATTTTATACTTTTTGTTTTCTTCTCCTATTACTTCTCTTTTTAAAATATAAGCATATTCAACAGATAGTTCTCGGGCTACTGGACATTCACATGTAAAATAATAAAATGGGACTTTTTTCTCACACAATTTAAAAAAAATAAAGGTTTTCAGAATG
>NW_006921709.1:2841782-2849922 GCF_000298275.1 Orycteropus afer afer
AAGCTATAACACTTTTAGAGGAAAACAGGGGTGCATCTCCATAACATGGATTTGGCAATGATTCTTAGATATGACACCCAAAGCATGAACAACCAAAGGAAAAAAAATAGATAAATTGGACTTCACCAAAATTAAACATTTTATGGATCAAAGAACATTTTTAAAGAAATGAAAAGACACCCTGCAGAATGGGATAAGTATTTGCAAATTAAAAAACATATGAGTGTAGAATTCAGAATATATAAATAATTCCTAACATTCAATCACAAAAAGGCAAACAACTTGATTACAGAATGAGCACAGGGCTTGAATGGATATTTCTCCAAAGAAATGTAAATGTATTCAATCAACATATGAAAAAATGTCCAATATCATTGGTCATTTGTTGTTTGTTAAGTGCCAACAAGTCAGCTCAGACTCATAGCAACCCTATGTACAACAAAACAAAACACTGCCCAGTCCTGTTCCAGCTTCACAATACTTGCTATACCTGAGCCCATAATTGCAGCCACTGGTTTAGTCCATCTCATTGAGGGCCTTCCCCTTCACCTCCACTTTACTAAGCATGATATCCTTCTCCAGGGAATGGTCCCTTCTGATAATATGACCTAAGTAGGTCAAATGAAGGCTGGCCATTCTTGCCTCCAAGGAGCATTCCAGCTCCACTTCTTCTAGGACAGATTTGTCACTTCTGGTAGTCCATGGTACTTTCAGTATCCTTTGTCAACACCACAGCTCAAAAGCATCAACTCTTCTTCAGTCTTCCTTATTCATTGTCCAGCTTTCACATGCACATGAGGTAATTGAAAATATCCTGTCTTGGGTTAGGCATAACCTAGTCGTTCAGAGAGACATCTTTGCTCTTGAACACTTAAAAGCCTTCCGAGGAATGGCTGGCGGTTCAAACCCACCGGCCATTCCTCGGAAGGAAGATGGGGCAATCTACTTCTGTAGTGATACAGCCTTGGAAACCCAAGGAGGGATTGCTGTGAGTCAGGTCCGACTCGACAGCACATAACAACAACAACAACAAAAAATTTGCAGCAGATTTGCCCAGTGCAATATGTCGTCTGATGTCTTGACTGCTGCTTCCACTGGTATTGATTGTGGAACCAAGTAATATGAAATCTTTGACAATTTCAATCTTTTCTTCTTTTATCCTGATGCTCTCATTGGCACAGTTGTGAGGATTTTTGTTTTCTTTATTTTGAGATGTAATTGACACTATAGACCGTAGTCTTTAATCTTCATGAGTAAGTGCTAAAATCATCCTCACTTTCAGCAAGCAAAGTTGTGTCATCTGCATATTGCAGGTTGTTAATGAGTCTTCCTTCAAATTTAATGTCGCTCTTTTCTTCACATAGTCCAGCTTCTCAGATTATTTGCTCAGCACATAGACTGAACAAGTACAGTGAAACGACACAACCTTGATGTACTCCCTTCCTTATTTTAAACCATGTAGTGTCCCCTTGTTCTATTTGAAAGACAGCCTCCTGGTCTATGTACAGGTTCCTCATGAGTACAATTAAGTGTTCTGGAATTCCCATTCTTCTGAATGTTATCCATAATTTGTTATGATCCACACAATTGAATGTTTTTGAATAGTCAATAAAACACAAGTAAATATCTTTCTGGTGTTCTTTGCTTTCAGCCAAGACCCTTCTGACATCAGCAGTGATAACTCTCATTCCACATCCTCTTCTGAATCCAGCTTACACTTCTGGAAGTTCTCTGTCAATATACTTCTGCAACTGTCTTTAAATTATCTTCAGCAAGATTTTACTTGCATGTGATATTAATGATATTGTTCAATAATTTCCACATCCTGTGGGATCACCTCTCTTTGGAATGGTACAAATATGGATCTATTCCAGTCAGTTGGCCAGGTAGCTGTCTTCCAAATTTCTTGGCATAGACAAGTAAGTGGCTCCAGTGTAACAGCTGTTTGTTGAAACATCTCAATGGGTATTCCGTCAATTCCTGGAGCCTTGTATTTGCCAATTCTTTCAATGCAGCCTTAACTTCTTCCTTCCTTCTTGATCATATGTCACCTCCTGAAATGGATGAAAATCAACCAATTTTTTTTTTTTTTGGGTACAGTAATTCTATGTATTCCTTCCATCTTCTTTTGATATTTCTGCATCATTCAATATTTTGTCCATAGAATTTTTCCATTTGCAACTTGAGGCTTGAGTTTTTTTCTCAGTTCTTTCAGTTGGAGAAATGTTGAGTCTGTCCTTCCCTTTTGGCTTTCTAACTCTAGATGTTTGCACATTTCATTATAATAATTGATGTTGTCTTCTCGAGCTGCTCTTTGAAATCTTTTGTTCAGTTCTTTTATCTTGTTGATTCTTCCACTTTCTTTAGCTACTCTCCATTCAAGGGCAAGTTTCAGTCTCTTCTGACATCCATTTTGATCTTTTCTTCCTTTCCTGTCTTTTTAAGTGATCCTTTGCTTTCTTCATGGATGATGTTCTTGATGTCATCACAAAATTCCTCTGGTTTTCAGTCATTGGTGTTCAATGTATCAACTCCATTCTTTAGATGATCTCTAAATTCAGGGGGGATGTAACAAGGTCATACTTTTTAAGGAGTAGCTAAATTCTTTTCCCTAAAATTATGGCTGTCCTAATGACTATATATGGTGGTATACTATTGTCGTTGTGATCTGCGTTTGATTGTTCATTAGGGAAATGCAAATCACAACCACATTGGGATACTACCATATATAGTCATTAGGACAGCCATAATTTTTCAAAAAAGAAAATAACATTTATCATCAAGGATATGTAAAAATTAGAACCCACATACATTGTTAAGAATATAAAACAGTGCAGCTACTATGAAAAAGAGTTTGGCTATTCCTTAGAAATTATAGAATTATCACATGACCCAGCAGTTCCACTTAGATATATACCCAAAATAACTGAAAATGGGTACTCAAATAAATACTTGTATATCAGTGTTCATAAGAGCATTATTCACAATAGTCAAAGTGAAAATAGCCCAAGTGTTTATCAACAGATGAATGGATAAGCAAAATGTCATAAACACATACAATGGAATACTACTATTCAGCCATAAAAAGAATGGAGTACTGATACATACTACAATGTGGATGAAACTTGAGAACATTATGCCCAGTGCAAGAAGATCTTTGAAACGTATCGCATGGAATCCTGAGCATAGGTAAATCCATAGAGACAGAAAGCAGAGTGGTTGTTGTCAGAGGCTGTGGAGTAAGAAGAATAACTTAATGGGTCCAAGGTATTCTTTTAGGGTGATAAAAATGTTTTGGATAGAGTTGGTGGTTGCATAACCTTGTGAATATATTAAGTGTCACTGAATTACACACTCTAAAATGGTTAATTTCATGTTATGTAAATTTTACCTGAATTTTAAAAAATTCAGAGCAATGCAAACATGCATAGATACATGCATGTGCATATACACACAGGTATACACACACACACACACATATATGATTTTTTGCTTCCCTTACCTTTTTTCACAAAATATATCACACTATAACACATCTTCCTTTGTTTACTTAACAATATATCTTGGAAATCATTCTTAGCAATATATAGAAATATTTCTCACTCCTTTTTATACCTGTATTATATTTCAGCTCCTATTAATGAACATTTAAGTTGTTTCCAGTCTTTTGCTTTTTCAATTACCACTGCAATGAAAAGGTCTTGTAAAGTTATTGTTTCATATTTTTTTCCAGATTATGTATGAGGTAGATAACTAGAGGTGAGATTGTTGAGCCAAAGAGTGAATGACTATCTGTATATATGTGAACATATGCATGAGTATATATATACATATATATATATATATTTATAGACATTATAAAACTTTCCTCCATAGGGGTTCTAACATTTTGCATATATTCTGACAATGTATGAGAGTACTTATTTCTCCATAGTCTTGAATAGAGATTTTATTTAAAATTTTTGAAACTTTACTAATCTGATAAATGAGAAATAGTATCTCAAAGTTGTTTTATTTCACATTCTTCTTATTATGATTGAAGTTAAGTATAATTTACATGTTTAAGGATTACATTCACTACTTTTTCTGTGACCTATGTTCTTTTTTTTTTTCTTGACAGCACCATTTATGAGAGATGATCTCTTCCTCTTTTAATGAGTTCTGGCTATCTACAGGTAAACAGATTTACTTCTGGGTTCTTAGTTCTCATTGGTTTGTGTATCTGCTGTCGTACCAGTACTAGGCTGATTGAACTATTGTGACTGTGTAGTAGATTTTGTGCTTGGGGAATATGAGGCCTCCTCTGCTTTGTTCTTCTTTTGTAGTGTTTTACTTACCCAGGATCTCTTTCCTTTCCATTTAAAGTTGGTGATTAATTTTTCCATCTCTTCAAAGAAAGATGATGGCATCTGGGTGAGGATTGCATTATATCTGTAGATTGCTTTGGGTATTGACATTTTCACAGTGTTCAGTCTTTATATCTATGAGCATGGTATAATCTGCCATTTATGTACATCTCTTTTGGTTTGTTGTAATAGGATTTTGTAGTTTCCTTTGTATAGTCTTTTATGTCTCCAATCAGATTTATTCCTAAGGACTTCATCTTTTGGGTGGTTATTGTGAATTATACTGTTTTCATGATTTTCTTTTCAGAGATCTGTGAGCTATTTTTGCTAGCATTTTATTTGCTAATATATTTGATAATGTTTTCTGCTCATTTTGTTATTGATTTGTTAGGTTTTTTCCCCCAAAATTTACCTTTTTCTTTTAAATACACACTAACCAATATGGTTACCTATTACCTTCATTTAACTAAAATCAATGGTCACTTCTTAACATACATCTTATTTGACTTATTAGTAACATTGGACAGTTTCTTCTTACTGGAAATGAGTTTGTCACTTGACTTCCAGTGAACACACATTTGCTTATCCTGCCATCTCACTTACTTCTACTGCTTTGTTTCCTTTCCTCTGTTTTACTCAATTCCCTAACTCTAACTCACCCTGAATGATCTCAGACAGTGTTATAGCTTTAAATACCATCTATAATCTGATAACTCTCAAATGTAGAAACTCTTCCCTGAACTTCAGCCCCATGTTCCTGGCTACTCTCTATTGCCATTTTGATGGCATCACAAAATTAACATGTCTAAAATCTGTCTTCCCCCAACAACTGCATCTACCAATTTCTTTTCTATCCTTCCAAACACAGGGGCAAAACATTTTGCACACATGCTTGATGCCTCTCCTTTTCTCATAATCTAGATCTAATCTCTCAGCAATTCTTCTTGTCTATTCCTTCAAATGAAGACATTGGTGGTTCAGTGATAGAATTCTTGCCTTCCATTTGTGAAATCTAGGTGTGATTCCAGCTCAGTGCACCTCAAATGCAGCACCACCCACCTGGCAGTGGAGGCTTTTGTGTTGCTATGATGCTGAAAAGGTTTCAGTAGACCTTCCTGACTAAAATGGACTAGGATGAAAAGTCTGGAGATCTGAAAATCAGTCAATGAAAATTTTATGAATCACAATGATCAGATCCATTGTGCATAGTGCTGCTGTGAATAGAGGATCTACTCATCTGCAGCTAACAACAAGAAATAACAAGTTCCTTCAAATTACATTCCAAGTCTTGTTGTTGTTGTTGTTATGTGCCGTCGAGTCAAACCCAACTCATAGCGACCCCTCCTTGGGTTTCCGAGGCAGCATCACTACGGAAGTAGGATTGCCCAACCTTCCTTCCGAGGAGTGGCTGGTGGGTTTGAACCGCCAGCCGTCTGGTTAGCAGGCAAGTGTCTTAGCCACTATGCTACCAGAGCTCCTCCTTTCAAGTCTAGCCTCATCTAATTATCATCTCTCCTTTAGATTATTGCAAAATCCTCTTAACTATTCTCTTGGCCTCAATCTTTGCTACCTTTATAGTTTACTCTAACATAATAGCCAGAGTGATCCTTTTAAAATATAATGCCAGACATGTCTTCCCTTGATCAGAGACTTGCAGTTACTTCCTGTTTTATTTAAAATAAAATAAAATAAAATAAAATTTAAAATAAAAAAAAATAAATAAAATAATTTAAAATAAAATAAACGTTAAAATGTTCAGAGTGGTTACAGATCTTACCAGATGTGCTCATGGTCCTGACCCTGGCTACCAGCTACCATTTAACTCTGGTACACTTCACTCCAGCCAAACCAACTTCACATGTGTTCTCCAATAGGCTAAATATATTTTCCTCCAAGGAGGCTTGACTTGCTAATTTTCTAGCATGTTCTTATCCTTCTTTATCTCACATCTCTCTTCATCTATTACTTTATCAGTAAGGCCTTTCTGGACCACCTTACTGAAAATAACAAGCTCATCTACCCACAAGCCCCTCCTATGCCCCCTCTGGCCAGGTAATCTCTAGCCCCTACTTTATTTTTTTTCCCTAGCATTTCCAACTACGTGACATATTATACATCTTACCTATTGGGGTGGGAGCTCTGGTAGCGTAGTGCCTAAGGCACTTGACTGCTAACCAGAAGGCTGGTGGTTCAAACCCACCAGCCACTCCTGGGAAGGAAGATGGTGCAATCTACTTCTGTAGTGATACTGCCTTGGAAATCCAAGGAGGGGTTGCTATGAGTCAGGTCTGACTCGATGGCACATAACAACAACAACCTATTGGGGTAGTTAAATTTGTATGTCAACTTGGCCATGCCTGGTTGAATGGCTGGGCAGCTGCTGGTAGTTACTCCCTATAATGAGACTGACAATCAACTCCATGGTAGGATCTACCACAAGCAGCTGAGTAGCTGCCTTTGGGATGTGCTCTGCTTCTGTATATAAGGAGAGGCCTTGGGGATAGTCTCTAATTTATGGCACACTTGGACCTTGCATGTAGCCAGGTCACTGTTCAGCAGCCTGCCATGCTCTGCTGACCTTGAGACTTACAATGGACTTAAATTAATGTCCTGCCATGTGGTTTGGTAACATCAGGACTGTGCCATTTTATTTTTCAACCTTGGGCTTGTTAGCCTCAGCAGCCAGTAGCTGCCTGAGTGAAGAGTGAAGAGAGGCCTCTAGCTTCAGTGGGCCAGGAACAAGAGGCAGAGCTGAAGCCCAAAGTCAAGGAGATTTCACCCAGCCCCTAGTGCCTGGCACTTTGAATTTGGACTTAAAACTTCCAAACTGCAAGGAAATAAACTCCTGTTTGTCAAGCCCATCACATTTGTGGTATATTCTTGTCAGAGCGGCACTAGGTAACCAGAACACCTGTTTATTGCCTTAATCTGCCCACTAGAATGTAAGCTCCATGATGACAAGAATTCACTTTTCATTTATTGCTGCATTCTCAGTATGCTAGAACATTTATGGGATCTAAGTAAGCTGTTTGATAAATACCCAAACAATAACATGGGAGAAAGATGAGGCAATTTGGTTCTGTAAAGATTTATAGCCTTGGAAACCCTACAGGGTAGTTCTATTCTGTTCTATTGGGTGGCTAAGAGCTCAATAAATACTTGTTAAATAAACCACTAGGTGCACGAAAAACCTGGTTTTTGGCTAAGATTGAGACTCAAAAAGCTTAAATAACTTTCTCGGGATCTCATAGACAGTGAATGAATTTAGATTCTGTGCTTAGGTATATCAGATTCAATGATTCTTCTTTTTTTGGTACTGCTCTGCCTCCCAGGAGGAGGGCTATATATTTCTGTTTTACTTTTGAGAAGCTGGTTGGAGTACAGATAAGTCCTTAGAGAATCTTAAGTTCTAGTAAGCTCATGGAACAGATTTAACTTCTGGGTCTCAGTGATAACTTCAATAACCTGAGGAAAATTGGAGTTACTATAATCTCTAATGTTTCTTCCAGAAAATAGAGTCCATGATCTTTGAGACCTACATAGTGGATGTTGTAAAGTGTAACCATCTATGAACTAATTCTCAGGGTAACTGCAGAGACGTCTTGGGTTAATTTTGTTTCCTTTTGGTTTAAACCACTTTGCTAGGTGAGATGTTAACCACAAAGATTTCATTGTTTTACTCTGAAATGAGAAGTACAATTGACATGCATCTTAAAAAAAAAAAAAAAAAAAAAAATCACTTCCATAATAGATTCTGACTCTTGGTGACCCCCTTTGGGTTTCCAAGGCAATGG
>NW_006921709.1:2850022-2865017 GCF_000298275.1 Orycteropus afer afer
TGCTCGACATCTCGTATGCCGTCTTCTAAAAAAAAAAAAAAAAAATTCAATACTCTTTTTACATATTTGTGTGTATGAGTAGGTATTTTTTCTCTTTCTCTTTTATGTGAAGCAAGATATAAATTCCTATCACTGGCCTCAAAAAAAAAAAATTGCTTTAAGTTTAAGCAATTCTGCAAATAATGCTGTGGGCATTGTAAAAAAAGAAACACTTTTTAAAATTTTGTTTAAAGCCCAATCATGTAAGCACACTAAAATAATTATAGTTTGAAGAGCCAAAACAAAAATAAAAATGAAAAAAACAACAACCTGTAAGGTGGACACATGCAACAACAGATGGAAGATAGATGGGTCTATTAGCAATTATAGCTTTCCTCTGTCCAAAGGTTTCCACCATTCTTAAAAACAAAGAGAGGTTCACAGAGAAATTTTGGGACTGACAAGCCATTTCCTGCTACAGTTGGAGAGTGGCACATGGAATTGGAATTATTATGGGAGTTATAAAGGAAATAAATCACATTTGTAGCCTTTCCAGTCCTTTAATTAGAAAAGAAAATGTAGAAAATACAATGAACAGTCCTAGGCCGCAAGAACTATTAGTTGGCAGGAAGTAATTATTGTTCTTGGAGACATGACAGATGCCCAGGGCTCAGGTACAAAGCCAACTGCAAAATCTGACATACAGAGTGGCAAAAGATTGCTTTCAAGATATCATTCATTATCCTCAAAATGGCTTTTTGTTCACTCTTGCCTGTTTCCAAAGGGACTAGGGATGAGCCACATTTCTCACTTCAGTTTCTGAAATCTCCTTGGCTTGATTTACCCAGGGTGGGATTTTAGGTCTAAGGTGTTTTATGAGTGAGCTCATAGAGAACATCCTCTCACTTGTTCATTGCAATGGCACAGTAGGCTAGGGGAATTCATACCACTTAAAATTAGCCTACACACTGAAGCTATTTTATGTTGTTGTTGTTGTTAGGTGCTATCGAGTTGTTTCCGACTCATAGCGACCCCATGCACAGCAGAACAAAACACTGCCCGATCCCACGCCAGCTCCAGGATCCCTGCTATACTTGAGCCCATCATCGCAGCCACCATGTCAATCCATCTCATTGAAGGCCTCCCCCTCTTTCGTCGACCCTCCACCCTACCAAGCATGACATCCTTCTCCAGGGAATGGTCCCTTCTGACAACATGATAAAAGTAGATGAGACCACGTCTGGCCATTCTCACTTCCAAGGAGCATTTTGGGTGCACTTCCTCCAGGACAGATCTGTTAGTTCTTTTAGCAGTCCATGGTACTCTCAGCATTCTTCGCCAGCACCACAACTCAAAAGTATCAACCCTTCTTCGGTCTTCCTTATTCATTGTCCAGCTCTCACATGCATATGAGGTGATTAGAAATATCATGGCTTGTGTCAGGCACACCTTAGTTGTCAAGGAGACATCCTTGCTCTTCAGCACTTGAAATAGTGCTATTTTATAGCTATCAATGACACAGAATCCAAGGGCACCTGGTACAGTAGTTTCATGGATAATTACTCGATTTCTTTTTACTGTTTTCCAGTACCCTGAGGTAAACTTGGGTGGATCACCAGGTAGGCACTTTTAAAATGCAGATTCCTAAGCTTGTCCTCTGGAGTCCTCTTTATTTGATCTGGTGTGTTGTTGTTGTCTAGTGCCATCAAGTCAATTTAGCCTCATAGTGATGCCATGGGATAGAGGAAAATTGCCCAATCAGGTTTTCTTGGCTGTAATTTCTATAGGAGCAGATCACTGGGTTTTTCTTCCACAGAGCCGCTGGATGGGTTCAAACCACCAACCTCTCATTTACCAGTCAATCACTTTACCATTCAACTACTAAGGCTACTTTGGTCTGCTATAGACTCCAAGAATCTGCATTTCAACTGGTAAATTAGCATCAAAAATTGCACTTAGGGGTATGATGGCAGAAAAGGCAAAGACGCTGCACAGACCCTCTTCAGCAAAGAAAAGCAGAACCAATTGACCCAGATACAGAAGATAATCCTGGAGCCCTGAGTTTTGAAGGGAAGCATATAGAAGTGGACTAAATGTCAACTAGCAGAAGAGCCTGCATGAAAACACCACAAAAGGAGACATACAGAGCTGCAGTCTGTCAGCAATCCTGATGGCCCAGACAGCTTAGATATTGGTGAGTGGTGTTAGGACCTAAGAATTTACCTAAAAATTGGCCCTGCTATCTAGGGGCTTCCTGGAGAACTGAACTGGTGGCTGATGAATAAAAGGGAAAGCAGCAAAGAGGAAGCTGAGCTGAAGGACTTTTGCCTGTCCAGAGGATGTAGCCATTTTGAATGTTTACAAGTGGTTTGACCATTTTGGATATTTAAAGTGACAACATTCTTCCAGGTTCCAGGGACTTAAGAATAGGCTTCATTTGCCAGGAACCACAAGGACATTCTGGATGCCAGTGACTTGAAAGGTGCACTATTCCCCTTGTTACTCTTACACCCTACAACTTCTTGGTGAATGGAGGTGCAGCTATCCCTCACTTGCACTCACATTCTGGGCCAGCAGGAATTCCATCCCAGTCTGTGTTCTCAGATGGAGCCTGGGTGCCCTGCAAGATTTTTTTTTTTTTTTTCATTATTAGTTTTTTTTGTTTTAAAATTATTTATTATTGTCTGTTTTATTATTTTTCTTTTTTCTTCCATTCTCAAGTTCTACTTTTCAGCTTTTTCTCTCTTCCCTGTCCCTGGTTCCAATTATTTTCTGTCTCATGATTAACCCCATTCCTTGTTTTCCTTTTTGCATTTTTCACACTTTTTTCTTCATTATTTTCCTACTCTACCTTTTTTCTTTTATTGTCCTCTCCTCATACAATGAGTTTTCTTTTTCCTTTTTTTTTGGTTATTGTTCCAGTGTGTTCACATGGTGTGTTTTTGTCCACTTGCTTTTACTCTTTCGATGGTTATTCAATTGTTATTTTTGTCTAACTGAGTGGAAGATAACCACAGTGCCTGTATGACACAGCTATACCTGCACCTCCTGCAGGTTCACTTACTGAGTGAGCACCACCACTTCCTTCTTGACCAACTGGCTAATGATAAATGACCACCAAGGAGAGCCTGACTCACCCTAAACTGCTCTTTTCAAACAGTTAACCAAGATCTAAATATCACAATGTCACAACGACTCAGAGAAAACAGACCATCACAGTCCACACAAAGAAGCATGATAAAGTGGTAAAAACAAGAGAGCAGGATATAGACCCAGAACACATCTCTGAGGAAGAAGCAGCATTGGAACACACTGATAAGGAATTCAAAAGAATTATATTTAGGTATCGTCAAAGGATTGAGACAGATCAAGGAAAACATTAGAACAATTTGGGAAGAAAATACAAGAACAAAATGGCAAAATAAATGAAAAATTAGAAATGATACAAAGTCTACAGATAGAAATCCAGAAGATTAATACTAAATTTTCAGAAATAGATAACACATCTAAAGGGCAAAGGAGTAGAATTGAATTAATGGACAATGGAATTCATGAGATTGAAGACAAATATCTGAATACTTCTTTGGAAAGGTATCAATCAGAAAAAAGATCAAAGCAAACTAAAGAAAATCTAAGTTTCATGTGGAATACCATCAAAAGGAATAACCTATGTGTAATTGGAATTCCAGGAGCTCTGGTAGCATAGTGACTAAGGCACTTGACTGCTAACCAGAAGGCTGACAGTTCAAACCCACCAGCTGTTGTGCCCAGGTTATGAAGGAGATGCTCGGAGTTAAAAATTTTCCTGGAAGCTACTAGAGCTCTCAGACTCACACAGCCACTCCTCAGAATGAAGGTTGAGCAATCTGCTTCCATAGAGATACTGCCTCAGAAACCCAAGCAGGCCTCGCTATGAGTTGAGTCCAACTTGATGGCACATAACAACAACAGAAATAATCAGAATTCCAGAACAGGAAGAAAAAAGAAAACCACTAAGAAAATTGTACACCATTTGTTGGAAGAGAACTTCGCTGATATGATGAAAGATGAGAATATATCCATTCAGGAAGTCCAATGAATCCCAAACAGGAAAGAGTCCCTGCCCCCCAAAAAATCACCAAGACATATTATCATCAAACTTATCGAAACAAAGACAGAAAGAATCCTGAAAGCAGCAAGGGAAATATGAAAAGTTACTTACAAAGGACAACCAATAAGAATAAGGTTTGATTTCTCAGCAGAAATCATGCAAGCAAGAAGGCAATGGAATGATATATATAAACCCTGAAAGAGAAAAATTTCCAACCAAGAATTATATACCAAGCAAAACTGTCTCTCAAATATGATGATGAAATTAGGAGATTTCCTGATAAGCAGAAATTAAGGAAATTTGTTAAAACCAGGCCAACTTTATAAGACATACTAAAGGGAGTCCTTTGAACAACAAACCAATAATGACAAACAACAACCAACCAGTAATACACAAGATGACATAACCCAGAAACCAACACAGCTATGGAAATATCCAAAGTAAAATAAGCTTACAAGATTGTAAACAGGGAACCAGACACATCAATTGGCAAATGAGGACAACTACAAACCAAAAAGGGGGAAAATGGTGTATTTACAGAACTTCTAAACAGTGAGGAAGTCAAAAGAGTTACAAGATAAAATGACTATTCTGAAATTGGGGAGAAAATTATAAATCACAGGATAGCCTCAAAGAAAAATGATAAAACTTTATATCACAATAAAAAAGAGAAGAAGCACAAATATTTAGCAAATACTAAAACAATAGCAAAAAAGGCAATGATAATATGATTCATAAATATAATGAACTCAGCACAGAAAATTATATGGAACAAAAAAAAAACCCAGGAAAACCATGAAAAAATACATAACAAAATGACAGCAACCAATTCATACTTGTCAGTAATTACACTGAATGTTAATGGATTAAATTCACCAGTCAAGAGATGGAGAGTTGCTGATTGGATATGAAAATATAACCCATCAATATGCTGTCTACAAGAGACATACCTTAGAAACAAAGCAAAAATAGACTAAAAATCAAAGGTTAGAAAAAGATATATCAAACAAATCACAACCATAAAAGCAGGAGTGGCAATATTAATTTCTGATCAAATTGACCTTAAGACAAAAACCACCATATGAGACAAGGAAGGATATTATATAATGATTAAAGAATCAACTGAGCAAGAAGATACAACCATAAAAAATATCTGTGCACCCAATGAAAGAGCTACAAAATCCATAAATCAGACTTTAAAAGGCAAATAGATAACTCTATAGTCATAGTGACACTGTGCTGTAGTGCCTAAGGCATTTGACTCCTAACCAGAAGACTGGCAGCTCAATCCCACCAGCCACTTCTCAGAAGGAAGGTTGGGTAATCTACTTCTGTAGGGATATTGCCTTGGAAAGCCAAGGAGTGGTGTCTATGAGTCAGATCCCATGCAATGACAGTGGGTTTACAGTCAGAGTGGGAGACTTTAATACACCACTTTCAATGCAAGATAGAATAACTGGAAAGAAACTCAACAAAGATGCAGAAGAGCTAAACAATACAATCTACCAAACTTGACCATATAAACATTTACAAAGTACTTCACTCGACAACAGCACAATATACATTCTTTCCAGTGCACATGGAACATTCTCCAGGATAGACCATATATTAGACCACAAAGCAAGCCTTAATACATCTAAAAACACTGAAATACTGCAAAGCATCTTCTCAGATCACAATGCTATAAAATTAGAAATCAACAATAGGAAGAGCAACAGAAAAAGAGCAAACATATGGAAGCTGAACAACACCCTCCTTAAGAAAGAGTAGGTAAGAGAATAAATAAAAAAAAATGAAATTAAAAAATTCCTTGAATCACGGAATTTATCTCTAGAATTTATAGAAAACTCCAACACCTCAATAACAAAAAGACAAATAATCCAATTAAAAAATGGGCAGAAGACATGAATAGACACTTCACCAAGGAGGATATTCAAGCAGCCAACAAAAATATGAAGAAATGCTCACGATCATTAGCTATTAGAGAGATGCAAATCAAAACAACAATGAGATATCATCTTGCTCCAGCACTAGTAGCAAAGTTCAACAAGACAGAAAATACCAAATGCTGGCGAGGTTGTGGAGAGACTGGGACTCTTATGCACTGCTGGTGGGACTGTAAAATGGTACAACCATTGTGGGAAGCAGTATGGTGATTCCTTCAAAAGTTGGAATTAGAAATACCATTTGACCCAGCCATTCCATTACTAGGTATATACCCTAAAGAAGTGAGAGCCATGACAGGAACAGATATATGCACACCCATGTTTATCGCAGCACTATTTACAATAGCAAAAAGATGGAAACAACTTAGGTGTCCATCAACTGAGGAATGGATAACCAAACTATGGTACATACACACAGTGGAATACTATGCAACACTAAAGAATAATGTAGAATCTGCAAAACACCGCATAACGTGGATGAACTTGGAGGACATTATGCTGAGTGAAATAACTCAATCTTCTTTTTTGATGTGTGCATTTATTGCTATAAATTGGCCTCTGATCACTTTTTTGGCTGTGTCCCAAAGATTTCCATATGTTGATAGAGAGGGAGAACAATGTGGAACAAAACTCAAAATCATGTGGGAAAAAAAAGGGACCAGGTTTGCTGGTCTGATAGAGCCTGGTGGAACCACTGAGACTATGGCCCCTAGCTGCCCTTCAGGTCTGGAACCGAACACACACCCATGGTTTCCAGCAAACAAAAAACAGGCATATGAAGGCATATGAGTTGAACATTTACCTTAGGTAGATATACTCCTTGGAGAGAACAATCATGGGAGAAAGAAGGGCTGCTTATGCATAGGGAGAAAGCCCAGGGGGCAGGAGTGCATGGTGGGATGGACACTGGGAAGGGGTAACTATGGGGAGGAAGTGGGAGGGGAGCTGTTTCATTGTGGTAAACTGTGGTCAATGTCATGAGACAAAGTATATGTGAACTGCTGTATGGAAAGTGACTCTGCTCTGTAAATCTTCACCCAAATCACAATAAAAAAATAAATAAAATAAAAATTCCTTGAATCAAATGAGAATGAAAACACAGGGAAAGACACCAGTCAAAAGGAAAACTACAAACCAATATCCCTCATGAATATAGATGCAAAAATCTTCAACAAAAGCCTAGCCAATAGACTGCAACAACATATAAAGAAAATAATCCTTGATGACCAAGTGGGGTTCATATCAGGTATGGTTCAACATTAGAAAAACAATCAGTGTCATCCAACATATAAATAAAAAACAAAGGGAAAGAATCACATGATCATATCAATTGATGCAGAAAAAGCATTTGATAAAATCCAACACCCATTTCTGATAAAAATTATCAGCAAAATATGAATAGAAGGGACATTCCTCAATATAGTAAAGGCTTATATGCAATGCCAATAGCCAACATTATTTTCCATGGAGAGAGACTGAAACCATTCCCCTGGCAAACAGGAACCAGACAAGGATGCCCTCTATCACCATTTCTATTCAACATTGTATGGGAAGTCCTAGCCAGCATCATAAGGCAAGAAGTGGAAATTAAAGCCATCCAAATTGGTAAGGAAGAAGTCAAACTATCCCTATTTGATGATGGTATGATCCTATACTTAGAAAATCCAAGAAACTCAGTCAAAAATCTACTGGAACTAATTGAGGGATTTAGCATCATGGCAGGATACAAGATCAACATCCAAAAATCGGTTGGGTTCCTCCACACCAGCAAAGAGATTGCTGAAAAAGAAATAAGGAAATCAATTACATTTACAATAGCTACCAAAAAAATAAAATACTGGTGAGTAAATCTTACCAGGAACACCAATGACCTTTACAAAGAAAACTACAAAAGACTACTTCAGGAAACCATAAGAGATCTACATAAATGGAAAAACATCCCATGCTCATGGATAGGAAGATTGAACATTGTGAAAATGTCAATTCTGCCCAAAGCAATCTATACATTCAATGCAATCCCAATCCAGATCTCATCAAAATTCTTTAAGAATATGGAAAAACCCTTTATATGGAAAGGAAAGAGACCTTGGATAAGAAAAGCTCTATAGAAGAACAACAAAGTAGGAGGTCTCACACTGCTTGATCTCAAAACCTACAATACAGCCACAATAGTCAAAACTGCCTGATATTGGTATAATGGCAGACACATAGACAATGGAATAGAATTGAAGACCCAGAAACAGATCCATGGTCAGCTATCTTTGACAAAGAGCCAAAATCCATTCAACAGGGAAGAGAATGTCTGTTTAATAAATGGTGCTGGCCAAACTGGATATCCATTTGCAGAAAAATGAACAAGATCTGTACCTCACACCATACATAAGAACTAACTACAAATGGATCAAAGACTTAAATGTGAAACCTAAAACTCTAAAGTTCCTCAAGGAAAAGCTAAGGGCAATTTTAATCTAAATTGCTTCAGAATCCCAAGGAGGGGTCACTATGAGTCAGATCCAACTCAACGGCACTCAGAGAGTTTAATATATGGCATAAATAGACTATCAAGCATAACCCAAAATGTATAAACAGCAGAAGAGAACCTAGATGAATGAGACCTTCTGAAAATTAAATTTTTATGTGCTTCCAAAGACTTCTCTGAAAGAGTCAAAAGAGAACCTACAGATTGGGAAAAATTATTCAGCAATGACATATCTGACAAGCGAATGATCTCTAGAAGTTACAGAAAACTCCAGTACCTCAACAACAAAAAGACAAATAACCCAATTAAAAAATTGATGGAAGACATGAATAGACCCTTCACCAAAGAGGATATTCAGGCAGCCAACAAACATATGAAGAAATGCTCATGAGCATTAGCCATTAAAGAGATGCAAATCAAAACAACAGTGAGATACTGTCTTGCCCCAGCACTAGTAGCAAAGTTCAGCAAGACAGAAAATAAGAACATCAGCACTTCTTTGAACTGTGCTCAAAATCTAAGGGCAAGAAATATGGTTAATTTGAATCATGTACACTGCTCTTCTTTTGTAAGAAGATTATATTTGTAGTAAGGCTTCAACTCATAATTTTTCCCATTATGGCTATCTTTCTGGATTACCATAACTTTAAAAATTCAGGTCTGTCACAGTGACACTTCCTTGGTCATAACTAAACCTGGAAAAATGGATTTGAAGCCCTGACAAATTATTAAAGACACAGGAAAAAGTCTCACTTGTAACCTAGGTACTGTCTGTAACTATTTTAATGTCCTTATCAACTCTTTCTATAACCTATATTATTTTGGGGCCTGTTTCCATTGTTTGATTTATCTCCTCATTAGAGGTTGTATTTTATTACTTCTTTGTATGTCTGGTTATTTTTTGTTGGTTGTCAGAATGTATGAATTTTACTTTGTTGGTGCTAGATATTTTTGTATTAATTTAAATATTCTTAAGCTTTGTTCTGGATATAATTAAGTTGCTTGGAATCAGTTTGATCTTTTAATGTCTTGGAGACTGAGGTGCACCTGACCCAAGGTACTGTCTTTTCGGTAGCCTCATATGCATATGAAAGGAGGACAATGAATAAAGAAGACTGCAGCAGAATTGATGAATTTGAATTATGGTGTTGGTGAAGAATATTGAATATACCAAGGACTGTCCGAAAAAATGTACGAATTTGTCTTTGAAGTATAGCTGGAATTCTCCTTAGATATGAGAATGGACAGATTTTGTCTCACGTACTTTGGTCATGTTATCAGAAAGGAGCAATCCCTGGAGAAAGATAATCATGCTTGGTACAGTAGAGGGTCCTCAAAAACGGGAAGACCCTCAACAAGATGGATTGACGTAGTGGCTACAACAATATGCTCAAGCATAGCAAGGATTGTGAGGCTGACATAAGACTGGGCAGTGTTTAGTTCTGTTAGACATAGAGTCACTATGAGTCTAAACCTACTGGGTGATACCTAACAACAATGTTGTGCTAATAATATCTTTGGAGTCTCTACCTTACATCCCATTACGTATGAGGGATTCCACTCTAGCTGATAGCAACACAAACTATACTAAGCCTATATGAGATTCAAGGATTGTTTCTTCTAATTTTTCTGAATGATTCTTTCATGGGCCTTAAGTACTCTCCTCACATGTAAACTCTGATTTGTATTTTATTAATACTTAAAGGATACCCTTGATTTCTTCTTCTTCTTTTTTTTTTTTTTTTTCAGTACACTTCTCTCCAGCTGCCCTGCAAACTCCAGATGCCCTAGGGTCTTCGTGTTACCAGCTCCATTCCTCCAATGAAGCAAGACTTTCTGGACTTTGCCTGGAATCTTCTTCCCTCAATTGTAGCCCACTAACTCTCTTCAAACAATAAACTGCGTCAGTTGTCGAACTACACTCATTTGTTTCCCCTCTTTCAAGAATCATTGTCCTTCATTTCCTGAAAGTCAATGTCTGAAAATTGTTATTTTATGTTGTGCTTGTTTTTAAAATTTATTTTAGGAAGTTAGTATAAACCTGGTTAATCTTGGTCGAAATGAAAATAAGTCTTCTATTTTGTATTAGGAGCCACAAACATGCTTTGTATTCAGACTACACACAACTGATTCATACCTGATCATAAGATAGTTACCTATAGGCTGGCCAGAGAATAATGACAATTTCCAATCCTCTTCTCCATTGACAACAATGAACATAAAACATCCAAATAGAGAGTGATAATGAAGTCCAACAAGGAAAAAAAAGTTTGAAGGAAGGCAATATTTAGAAACAATGAGGCAACAGAAGCCATGACACTGCACTAAAAAAAAAAAAAAAAAGTATCATGAAGTTCAGAAAAGAAGAGTAAGGAGTTGACAGTGGGTAGCTTGAGTAGAAAGAGAGAAAAAAGCAAAAATTAACAGTCATAAGGAAGGCTGACTAGAGATTCTGTAGTGTTCAAAATCATTTTCCCATTTTCCATCAACATGCTTATACCACTCATGAGGGTTTCTAAGTCTTCTCTACTTTCATCTTAATTATTCCAGTAATCGTCATCACCCAAGGTAACCTGACCCCAACTCTTTCTGAAAGAATTTAAAACCTTATTTGTTGAATTGCTAGTGATGGTTGTTGGTTGAAATAAGAGGCAGTTTACCAGGTATGTGTAAACACTGCTTCCATGTTATAAAACCATGCAATGGGACTCATGTAATGAGAGCTCTGAATATGGGCCCATCTCAGTAAATTGTCTATCACACCTTTCCTAATAAACAAACCACATAGATAATTCTACCAAAAAAAAAAAGGAAAACACTATCTCAGGATAAATTACAGAACACATTAGTTGACATGTACTCATCCTTCAAACAACAGCTCAGATGTCCTTTCCTCAGAGATGTTTTAGCTGACCACTAACTCTAAGTCAGATACACTGTTATACACTTTTAGTACTTTGTGCTTTTCCCTGATACACATATAATTAATACCTCTTTCCTCAACTAGATTATAAACAAGGAAGAATAAGAACTCCATAAACATTTGTTAAATTAATGAATTGATGGTTTGAAAAAACCAAAAAAAAACAAACTAATCACTGGGAAAAAGAAAGCAAAAAAAAAAAAAAAAGAAAGAAAAACTCAGTGCTGTTGTGTTGATTCGACTCTTAGCAACCCCTCATTTGGTTTCTGAGGCAGTAGCTCTATGGAAATAGATTGCCCAATCTTCCTTTTGAGGAGTGGCTGGGTGAGTTTGAACCATCAGTCTTCTGGTTAGCAGTCAAATGCCTTAGGCACTACACCACCAGAGCTCCTGATGTTTTAATGTCATGTGAAAATAGAATTATTGTGACAGAAACTGTTAGGTTTTCACCAAAGTCCATTTCTTTTTTTCATTTTGGAGACACTGGACTATATCTCTCAGACTCCCTTGCACATAGATGTGGTTATATGAATGTGTGCAAGTGAGGTACATCATTTTCAAGCCTGGTCTATTGAAGTTTTCCACGTGCAATCTCTAGGTGTTTAGATACTTTTCCCTTGTGACTAATTTGAATAATGACTACCTTCACTCATGATTCTAGAAGACTTGGGAGCCACATGGTTAAGATAGTGGAGCCACTATATGAAAGGAGGCTGGGGCTCTGAATGGCCATTTGGAAAAAAAGCAACCAGGTGATAAGGAACACTTACCTTGGGCTATTAAGAAGAAAATTTTTATTATGTTTGCACTAATACACTATTTTTGGGTCTATTTTGTTAGTCCAGGCTGCTCAGTTTTAATTCACATGGATGAAGATATTGATTACGTTGAGGATAGAACATACATCAAACATGTAGAGCAGGAATATTCTCTTAGTTATCTAGTGCTTCTGTAACAGAAATTTCACAAAGGGATGGCTTTAGTAAACAGATATTTATTCTCTCACAGTTTAAAAGGCTAAAAGCCCAAATTTAGGGCACTCTAGAGCAAGACTTATTGTCTTGCTGTCTCCTCACAGATTAGGAAGAAGGTTCTTGTCTCCTTTCAGCATCTGGCAGCCTGCATTTCTTGGAGACCTCCATGTGTCTTTGCATCAGTTTTCCCCTGGGTCTAAGAGGTTCTCAGCACAAAGATTCTGGGTCCAGAGGATGCACTCTGCTCCTGGCTCTTCTTTCTTCATGGTAGTAGATCCTAGCTTCTCTGTTTGTTTCTCCTTTTATCTCTTATAAGATGAAAGGTTATGCAGGTCTCACTGAGAATCATGGCCCAGCCAAGCTGACACAAATTTTTGGCAATTCAACCCATGATACCCTTGAATTAGTAAATTGATCTTAACTAGAAAGGTGAGATATCAAAGTTAATTCCTGCAGTGACGATTCTCTAATGTCCCCAGGTCATTAAATATGCATTGGCATACTGCAAAGATAGATCTATTGATTTGTTGAGGTCCTTTCCAGCTCTATGATTCTATGTCTATCTATCACAATTAATAGATGAAAATGGCTCCTCTTTGTTTACCTAGGAATTCACTATCAGGGTCTTGTAGAAATATGAGGTCAAACTGTCTGGAGTAATTCAGTGTTTTATCATTCCGTTGAATGAAGTTACAGAATCTAAGTTAATAAAACCCATATGAGGATGACTCTATAAGAATAAAACTTGGAGAAAGAAAAAAAATATTGTGTATCCCCAAGATATGTTTTCAAAGCTATTGTTATTAGGTGTTGTTGAGTTGGTTCCAACACATCCTAACACACACCCTTCCTGATTTTAAACCATACAGTGTTCCCTTGTTCTGTATGTGTGTGTGTGTTTCACCTTAAATACTTCTGCTTTTCAAGACTGTCATGATAGCATCTTAAGTATCAATTTTTGGTAATTTTTACACATATATTAGTGAAAACCACTGATTACAGTTTTACTGAAAATACTCTAATTTACTTTATCTTTCCAATGAGGGAATATTTGCATAATTATTTTACCTCTAGCACATTAAAATCTTCGGATATGTACTGGCAATCTAACTAGGTTTTAAAAGGTAAATTACAAGAAAACCAAAATAGTAAAAAAGATGTTTCCAGTTTCTCTTTTTTATTTATACAAAGAATGACCCACTTTGATCTTAATGGGTGTTTTCAGACAGATAATCTACTACCACAAGTTCTCTCTGATTGATTCCAACCCATTCTAACCTATGTATGTCAGTGTTGGACTGTACTCTGTAGGGTTTTCAGAGGCTAAATTTTTGGAAGTAGATCACCAGCCCTTTCTTCCAAGGTTCTTCTTGTGAACTTAAACCTCCGACTTTTTGGTTAGCAGTCTAGTTCATTAACTATTACCAGATCATTAAAACAAAACAAAACAAAACAAAACAAAAAACACTCCCATTGAGTCAATTCATAGCGATCCCCATCAGGTTTTCAAGGCAGTAAATCTTTACAGAAGAAGATTTGCCCCATCTTCCTTCTGTGGAGCAGCTGGTGGGTTTGAGCTGCCAACCTTCTGGTTAGCAGTCAAATGCCTTAGGCACTATGCCGCCAGAGCTTCTTTTACTAGATCACAGAAATACTTAAATCGTGATTCTTAAGGTTCTTGATTCTTGAGTGTTCATCAATAGCAAACAGTATAACCACATAGATTTTCTTAAAAGACAGGGAAATGAGCCATGTATTTACTACTGTCACTTTCTGATAAGAGATGTTGGCTACCTGCTTTATTTCTCCTAGTAAAGATTACTTATTTCCTTTGACATCTTCAAATGTTCTCTTAAATTTCAAGTGACATGATGGATTGCTGTAGCAACCTCTCCAGATACCTCCAAAGACTCCAAATCAAAGGAATTCAGTACCAAACTTAAGTTGCCGTAACACAGATCTATTGTTCTCAAAGTCTTCCAGTGCTCCATTTTAGAAAGCATCTTTGTGAGGTTGCCAGCCTGCAATCTGTTAAAATCTATTAAGTAATCATTCATCTCCCTTAATGGCCCAGCTATAGATATTTGCTTCCTACTGAGATCAGAAAGTACTCTAGCTGTGAAAAGGGTGAATTATTTTGGATGGCAGAGCTCTGTCAGTGCATGCCCTATCTTTCCATAACAAGTTAAATGGGGCGATAAATAGAAAAAAATTCTAGAAAATAGGAAATAAAAGATTAGAAAAATCACATCGGCTGTTTTTACTTGACAGAATTGCTCCTCTTTGTCACGTTAAGTCTTATAAAAACATCAAATTTAAATTCTGAAGATAATCTCAATATAAGTTTTACTTCAAATGTACTATTGAATTGCTATCAGAAAGACAGTTTTGAGTTGTTTTGCCATTTGCAGCAAAAAGTTACAGATAGACTGAAGGTGTCTTAAGGTTCCTTGGTATAATGAGAGTATGTTTGAGGTGGAGATAGGTTTGAGTTCAAAACATATTCAGAATCAAAATGATATCTTCAAGGTGTTACAGACAATGAAATTCTTAGGATCAAGATTGAAAATAATGGAAATCGGACATTCCAAAATAAGTATGTAC
>NW_006921709.1:2865532-2880735 GCF_000298275.1 Orycteropus afer afer
GAGTCTGACTCGATGGCACATAACAACAACAACAACATGTATATATATGTATATTCGTGTGTGTGTACATATATACATATCTATATATATGTATATGTATGTGTCTGTATGTGTGTGTGTGTGTATCATTATCACTGCTTCCAGCTTACTGACACAACCCATTTTATTTCATACCAACATCTTCTTGGGCCATTCATGTATCAGGCATTATATATGTATGTTTGACTGGAGATACAAAGAGCAGGGGTCATGATCACTTCTTCTAAGAGTTTACAGTATACTAAAGAAACAGATTTGTAATCAGTCTCAATATGGTAACATGGCAGTAATTTACAGGGTGCCAAGGGACCTCAAGTAACAAGTACCAAATCCTTATTTGTTCTGACAAGCAAGGATACCAGGAAGACTGGTGACAAGAAGGATGACAGGAAAAGAAGGGTGTTTTAGACTGGAAGGACAAAGATTTGCAAGGCCACAGAGTAGGTAAATTAGATTCCTTCAAAAAAGTAACACTAGATTTTGGTATGGGTGACTCATAGAGTATATCTTTGGTGCATGGAGAAGTAGGGAAAATGAGTAGTTTGCTGAAAGATGAACCTGGAGAGGAACGTATGTTCAAGACCATGAAGCATTTTGGGCTCCATGATGTTGTCAACCATTAGGTGCCATTGAGTTGGTTCCCACTCTTAGCGACCCTATATACAACAAAATGAAACAATACCTGGTCCTGCACCATTTTCACAGTTCTCACTATGCTTGAACCCATCATTTCAGCCACTGTGTCAATCCATCTTGTTCACTGACCCTCTACTTTACCAAGCACACTATCTTTCTCCAGGGGGTGGTCCTGAATGACAACATGACCAAAATTCATGAGTTGAAACATGGCCATTCTTGTTTCTAAGGAAAATTTTGCTTGTATATCTTCCAAGACAGATTTGTTTGTTCTTCATTTGTCCATGGTACATTTAATATTCTTCTCTGACACCACAATTCAAATGTATTGATTTTTCTTTCATCTTCCTTATTCTTGTCCATCTCTCACATGTATATGAGGTTATTGAAAATACCATTACTTAGATCAGGTGCATCTTAGTCCTCAAGCTGACATTTTTGCTCTGAAAAACTTTAAAGTGGTCTTTTGCAGCAGATCTGCTAAATGCAATACATCATTTGAGCAGCTTCCATGGGTGTTGACAGTGAATTCAAGTAAAACGAAATCCTTGACTTCATTCTTTTCTCCATTTGTTGTGATGTTGCTTATTGGTCCAGTTGCGAGGATTTGTCTTTTCCTTATGTTGAAGTGTAATCCATACTGAAGGCTACAGAATTTGATCTTCATTAGAAAGTGCTTCAAGTCTTCTTCACCTTCAGCAAGCAAAGTTGTATCATCTGTATAACACAGGTTGTTAATGAATCTTCCTTCAATCCTGATGCTATGTTCTTCTGCATATAGGGTTCTCAGATTATTTGCTTAACATACAAATTAAATAAGTATGATGAAAAGATTCAACCCTGACACACATCTTTCCTGATTTAAACCATGTAACATCCCATTGTTCTGTTTGAATGACTCCCTCTTGGTCTAGGTACAGGTTTTGCATGAGCACAACCAAGTGTTCTGGAATTCCTATTCTTTACAATGTTATCCATATTTTGTTGTGAGCCACACTGTTGAAATCTTTTACATAATCAATAAAATATAGATAAACCTCTTTCTGATATTCTTTGTTTTTGCCTAGATCCATTTGACATCAGTAATGATATCCTTCATTCCACATCCTCTTCTTAAACCTCCATAAACTGGCAGTTCCCTGCCATTGTACTGCTGCATCCATTTTTAAATTATCTTCAGCAAAATTTTACTTGTATATGATATTAATGGTATGACTCAGTAATGTCCACATTTTGTTGGATCACCTTTCCTTTGAATTGGCACAACTATAGATCTGTTCCAGTAAGTTTGCCAGGTCTTCCAAATTTCTTGGCATAAATGAATGAACACCTCCAGTGTTGAAACATCTCAATGGGTATTCTGTTAATTCCAGGTGTCCTAATTTTTTTGCCAGTTCCTTCAGTGCAGCTTAGATTTCTTCCTTTGTTCTTGATCATATGCTATCTCCTGAAATCATTGATTGTTGACCAAGTTTTTTTGGTACAGTGATTCTATATACTTCCATCTTCTCTTAATGCATTGTTCAACGTTTTGCCAATAGAATCCTCCAATATCACAATTCGAAACTTGAATTTTTTCTTCAGTTCTTTCAGCTTGAGAAATGCCAAGCATGTTCTTTTCTTTTGATTTCAAACTCCAGGTCTTAGCACCTTTCATTATAATACTTTGTCTTCTCTTTGTCTGCCCTTTGAAATCTTCTGTTCAGCTCTTTTACTTCATCACTCCTTCCATTTTCTTTAGCTACTGTGTTTTGAAGAGCAAGTTTTAGAGGCCTTTCTGACATATGTTTTGGTCTTCTTTTCCTTTCCTGTGTTCTTAATGACTTTTGCTGTCTTCATGCATGATGTCTTGGATGTCATCCCATCACTCATCTAGTCTTTGTTCACTGATGTTAATGCATCAAATCTATTATTCAGATGGTCTCTAAATTCAGGTGGGATATACTCAAGGTCATATTTTGGCTCTCATGGTCTTGTTTTAATTTTCTTCAGTTTCATCTTAAACTTGCATGATTTAAATGGATGCTCAGTTCAGCATTTGGCACTTGACCTTGTTCTGACTGATGATGCTGAGCTTCTCTATTGTCTTTTTCCACAGATGTATCAACTTGATATCTGTGTATTCCATCTGATGAGGTCCATGTGTATAAGCATAATTTATGTTTACAAAAGTTATTTGTAATGAATAAATGATTGGTCATACAAAATGGTATCATGTGGTCTCCAGAGCAATTTATATCACCAAGGCCGTATTTTTCACCTACCTGTGCTGCTGCTTTCCAGCTTTCACATTCTAATCACCAGTAATTACCAATACATCTTGATTGCATGTTTGGAAGCAGTTGGTAAAAATCTTCAATTTCTTCATCTTTGGCTTTAGTGGTTAGTGCATAAATTCCAATAATGGTAGTATTAACTGGTCTTCCTTGGAGGCTTGTGGATATTATCCCATAACTGACAGAATTTCACTTCAGGATAGATCTTGAAATGTTCTTTCTGAGAATGGAATGTGATACCATTCCTCTTTAATTTGTCATTCCTGGCATAGTAGACCTTAAGATTATCTGATAAAATGGCTAATATGAGTCCATTTCAACTCAGTTGTGCCTAGGATATACATCTTTATTCATTTCATTTCAGTTTTTACAAATTCCAGTTTTCCTAAATTCCAGTTTTCCTAGATTCATACTCTATACATTGCAATTTCTCATTATTAATGAATGTTTGCAGCTACTTCTTCTCATTTTGAGTCTTGCCATTTTAGTACATGAGGGTCCAGAAAGCTTTACTTCATCTGTATCATTAAGGTTGCCTCTACTTTGAGGAGGTGGCTCTTCTCCAGTCATATTTTGAATGTCTTTCAACATGGGGAACTCATCTTCTGCCCCTATATCAGACAATATTTCCTTCTAATTCATAAGGTTTTCAGTGATTTTTTTTTTTTAATCCAGATATATACTTGGTGACATCCTTCTTCTCTGTCTTAGTCTGGAAACTCTGCTAAAACATATCCACCATGGATGATCTAGGAGTTCTGGTAGCGTAGTGCCTAAGGCACTTGACTGCTAACCAGAAGGCTAGTGGTCCAAACCCACCAGCCACTCCTCGGAAGGAAGGTTGGGCAATCTATTTCCATAATGATACCACCTCGGAAACCCAAAGAGGGATCACTATGAGTCAGGTCTGACTCAATGGCAAATAATAACAACAATAACATGGATGATCAGGCTAATATTTGAAATATTGGTGGCATAGTTTCTATCATCACAATGTACAGTCCACCACAGTATAACAAACTGGCAAATGAGTGCTGGGATATCATGATAAGGATATGTTAATCAAGAAATTGAAGTTTGTCCTATTTAGCACAAATTATGACAGCTTTAATGGAAACTATCCAGAAAAGAGATATATTTTATTTGGATTCAATATTCTTAAGCTCATAAAATGGCAGCAGATTATTCCTATATATGCTAAGGACATAAAATTCAACTTTATAGTTCTAAAAAGTCTACTGCTTTCCTACTCCCTTTGAAGATAAAAAATAATAATAAAAACTTCTTACACTCTAGTGGTAAGACAGTACACAATATCAGAAAAACTCTATAATTAAGGAGATGCCCAGGGGAAAGTAGAGGGATTAATTAGAGGGCAGATAAAAATTTCATTTTCATTGAGCTATAAGTCCAAAATTAAGATCTTCAAATTATTCAGCAGCTTAAATATAGATTCCCTGAGTTTGGGATGATCATTAGGTTGAAGGACAATGACAAAAAGAAGGAACTAGGGAATGGACAAAGGAACTTTCTTGAAGTCAAATATTACTTAGGAGAAGAGGAAAGAACAATGATTGTGTTTGAATCATAGTTGTGTTCTGATAACATGACCAATGCTTCCAAGGAGCATTCAAGCTGCATGTCTTCCAGAACAAATTTTTTGGTTGTCTTGTACTTGTTAGCTCTTTCAGTATACTTTGCCAACACCAGAACTCAAAAGCATCAACTCTTCTTCAGTCTTCCTTATTCATTGTTCAGCTGTCACATGCATATAAGGTGATTGAAAATACCATGGCCTGGGTTAAGCACACCTTAGTCTTCAAACAGATATATTTGTTCTTCAGTACTTTAAAAGGTCTTTTGCAGTAGATTTGCCCAATGCAATACGTCTTCTGATATCTTGACTGCTGCTTCCATTGGTATTGATTGTGGAATGAAGTTATATTAAATCTTTGACCCCTTCAATCTTTGCTCCATTTATCCTGATGCTGCTTATTGGTCCAGTTGTGAGGATTTTCATTTTCTTTATGTTGAGATGTAATCCATACTGCAGACTGTAGTCTTTAATATTCATCACTAAGTGCTTCACTTTCAGCAAGCAAAGTTGTGTTGTCTGTGTATCACAGGTTGTTAATGAATCTTTTCTCCATCTTGATGCCACACTCTTCTTTATATAGTTCAACTTCTCAAGTTATTTGCTCAGCATACATATTGAATAAGTATGGTGAAAAGATAAAACCCTGCTGCACTCACTTCCTGATTTTAAACCATGCAGTATCCCCTTTTTTTGTTCAAAGAACAGCCTCCTGGTCTATGTACAGGTTCCTTATGAGTACTCTTAAGTGTTCTTGGATTCCCATTCTTCTCAATGTTATCTATAATTGATTATGATCCACACAATCAAATGCTTTTGCTTAGTCAATAAAACACAAGTAAACATCTTTCTGATATTTTTTGCTTTCAGCCAAGATCCATCTGACATCAGCAATGATATCCCTCATTCCACATCCTCTTTTGAATGCAGCTTGCATTTCTGGAAGTTCTCTGTTAATATACCACTGTAACCGTTTTTGAATTATCTTCAAGATTTTAGTTGTGTGTGATATTAATGATATTACTTGACAATTTCCATAATCTGTGAGATCACTTTTCTTTGAAATGGATACAAATGTGTATCTTTTCCAGTCAGTTGGCCCAGTAGCTGTCTTCCAAATCTCTTGGCATGGCCGAGTGAGTGCTTCCAGAAGGGCATCCATTTGTTGAAACATCTCAATGGGTATTCCGTCAATTCTGGGAGCCTTGTTCTTTGCCAATTCCTTCAGTGCACTTTGACTTCTTCCTTCGATACCATTGGTTCTTGATCCTATGCCACCTCCTGAAATAGATGAAAATCAACCAATTCTTTTGTGAAGTGACTTTGTGTATTTTTTTCCATCTTCTTTTGATGTTTCCTGCATCATTCAATATTTTGCCCATAGAATCTTTCAGTATTGCAACTTGAGGCTCGAATTTTTTCATTTCTTTCAGCTTGAGAAACGCTGAGCATGTTCTTCCCTTTTGTTTTTCTAACTCCAGGTATTTGCACATTTCATTATAGTAATTGACTTTGTGTTCTCGAGCTGCTCTTTGAAATCTTCTGTTTAGCTCTTTTATCATTTCTTCCATTTGTTCTAGCTACTCTCCATTCAAGGGCAAGTTTCAGAGTTTCCTCTGACATCCATTTTGGTATTTTCTTCCTTTCTTGTCTTTTTAATGACCTTTTCTTTTCTTCATGAATAATGTTCTTGATGTCATCCCACAATTTCTCTGTTTTTTGGTCATTAGTGTTCAATGCATCAAATCTATTCTTCAGATGGTCTCTGAATTCAGGAGGGATACAATCAAGGTCATATTTTGCCTCTTGTGGAGTTGTTTTAATTGTCTTTATCTTCAACTTGAACTTCCATATGAGCAGTTGATGGTCAGTTCCATAGTCAGCTCCTGGCTTTGTTTTGGCTGAAGATATTGAGCTTCTCCATCACCTCTTTTCAAGATGTAGTCGATCTAATTCCTGTGTACTCCATATAGTTAAGTCTATGTGTATAGCTGCCAGTTATCTTGTTGAAAAGAAAAATGTATTTACAGTGAATAAATCATTGGTCTTGCAAAATTCTATCATATGGTCTCCAAAGTCACTTCTTTACCAAGACCATATTTTCCAGCTACTGGTGATTCTTCTTTGTTTCCAACTTTTGCATTCCAATCATCAGTGATATTCCACACATCTTGATTGCATTTTTTTTTTCGGTCAATTTTAGACTGCAGAAGTTGATAAAAACCTTCAATTTCCTCATCTTTGGCTTTGGTGGTTAGTGTATAAATTTGCATAACAGCATTATTAAATGGTCTTCCTTGTAGGCATATGGATATTGTCCTATCACAGACAGCATTGTACTTCAGGATAGATCTTGAAGCGTTCTTTTTGATGATAAATACCCCGCCTCCCTCTTCAATTTTTCATTCCCAGCATAGTAGGTCATGTAGTTATCTGATTCAAAATGGCCAAAACCAGTTCATTTCAGTTCACTAATGCCTAGGATACTAATCTTTATGCATCTCATTTCATTTTTGATAAATTTCAAATTTCCTGCATCATATTTCATCCATTCCACATTCCAATTATTAATGGATATTTCCAGCTTTTTCTTCATATTTTGAGTCATGCCCATCAGTAAATGGAGGTCCCAAAAAGTTTACTCAATCCATATCATTAAAGTTGGCTCTACTCTGTGGAGGCAGTTCTTTCCCAGTTGTATTTTGAGTGTCTTCCAACTTGAGGGGCTCTTCCTCTGGTAGTATATCGGACAATGTTTCAGGACTATTCATAAAGCTTTCCAGTAATATATCAGACAGTATTTCACTCCTATTCATAAGGTTTTCACTGCCCAATTCTTTGAGAAATGGATGGCCCCTTTCTTCTTCTGAGTCTATCCAAGTCTAGAAGCTCCACTGAAACCTGTCCACCATGGGTGAAACTTCTTGTATTTGACATACCAGTGGCATAGCCTCTAGCCTCACAGCAACAAGCGAACCGCCTCAGTATGACAAACTGACAGATGAGTGGTGGAATGTGTTCCTACTGCTGACCTTTTGTTTAACAGCCCAGTGCTTAATCATTGTTCCACCTGAGGTCCTTCTACAATTCTAGTTCAGTGTGTTAATTTTTGAATTCTATCATGTGTAGGTATCTATCATATAGGAAATAGAAATTCAGCTTGTTTGAAAAAATTAGAAGGGAGAGTACAAATTTATTTCTGCAAGCCACTAAGAAATTATTTCGCTCCTACCTGAAAGAACTTCAGTAACTTTGGTGAGTAGTCATATAATTTATCTTGGCTAAACTTTTGCCCGAGGAGGAAAAAATTAAAAGCTATGTATAGTTTTAAGGAATCTAAGTCCCAACTTGTTCTATTTTTCTGGGTCATGGTGATTTGCTATTTTGTAAGGTGTTCATAACATTCTGCATTCTGTCAGCTTTGCCCCCATGGGAAAACAAGAACACCTGTTGAAAAATATTTTTCAAGATCTTAATTTAGGCTGACTAGTAAAGACAAAGGAGCTCTGGTAGCATAGTGCCTAAGACACTTGACTGCTAACCAGAAGGCTGGAGGTTCAAACCTACGAACCACTCCTCAGAAGGAAGGTTGGGCAATCCTACTTCTGTAGTGATACTGCCTCAGAAACCCAAGGAGGGGTTGCTATGAGTTGGGGCCGACTCAACTCATAGCAAATAACAACAACAAGTAAAGACAAAGAGGATAAAAATATTTTTTAAAGTTTTTGCTTTGTTTCCTAAAGTTATTAACCTTGGGTAGTATTTGAATAATGCTGATTGTGTTCTATCCTGCAAGAAAGCCATTCTCTTCTACTCCCTATTGCCATCCCATCCCTATCCCTAAGACTGGGTTAAGTCTCTCTTTATCCATTGTACCCTATGGTGACCTGATTCGTCATTATTCTCTGTGTTGTAATAACCTGCCTGGCATATGCTTGGTGCTTAGGACAATTAAGTGATTAATGATCTGAATACTGTATTTCATCAGTTCTAATATGTACATTTTTAAATCACAAATTTGTCTTTAAATCAAAGATGCCTTATAAGTACTTTTGATCCAGTGACTACAATTGAATCAAAAAGTTGTGTATATAGAGCAGCAGATAGTTGATTTTACTTAAGTGTTTATTATTTCAGTAACAACCACTGCACCATAAATTCTTGCAAAAACAATCACCAATTATTTAAGACCTTGCTTATTCAAATTGTAGGTCAGCAGCACCATCATCCTCTGGGCTCTTGTTAGAAATGCAGAATCTCATGTGTCTCCTCCACCCTCTGAATCACAATCTGCATTTTAAGATCTCTCAGACATCAAGCTCTATTGGCACAAAATAGTACATGAAATCATTGTTCTATATCCTACTTTCCTGAGTGGGAACTATGGTCTTAGAAGCTTGGGAGCAGCCATCTGAGATATGACTATTATTCTCTCCTTATCCAGAGTAAAGAGTGAAGAAAATCAAAGAAGCATAGAAGCAATTAGTCCAACAGGCTAGTGGACAATGGGAACCTCAGCCTACACAACTCTGAGACCAGAACTATGTGGTGTCCTGCTATCACTGCCAACTAGTTTGAAAGGGTTAAAAATTGAAGATCCTGCACAGAGTAGGAGAAAAATATGGAACTAAACTCAAAAATAAAGAGGCCAGGTTTTCTGATCTAATAGAGACTGGTGAAACCCTGAGACTGTGGTCCCAAATCACCCTTTGAAACTGGAATTTAACTCACTCCCATGGCTTAGTTTTCAGGCAGAGAGTGGACCAGACAATGGACAAGTCTACAAGGTAAATGATTAGACCAGGGAGGTGCACTCATTAGAACAACCAACCATAGGAGATCACAAGGCCGGTATTTATGCAAGGAGACAACTCAGAGGGCAGGAATGCATAGGAAAGAAGTACACAGGGAATAAATAACCATTGGGAGGAAGTGGGAAGAAAGCTGTTACATTGTGGGGATTATAATCAATATGATGAAACAAAATGTATATGAACTGTTAAATGGAAAACAAATTTGCTCTGTAAATATTCACCCAAATCACAAATAAGTGTGGCTTTTTAAATCAATTTAGAATATAAAGAAGGAAATGAAATGTAAGAATTATCTTCTCCTTGGTATGGAGCAAGGAATTCATTGATAATATTAAAGAAGTTGAGCAATAAATTCTGGTGACCAGTTAACTCAGTTAAAAAAAAATATCAAATAGTTTTAGAGGTTGGAAGGCAAATTACAGGGTCAGATAGTGTATTGACTCTATCATCTGTTCTGACTAATTTTCATTGACAAAACTGTGTTAGCCCATGAACTTCTGTTCACTCACAATGTTTGGAACACTTCCCTCGATCCTTCTATGTTTAAATACTGCAAAAATTCCATCAGCTTTATATGTGTATTTCTTCATCCCACCTAAGAAGGAAGGGATTGGACCAGGTAAACTCTTCAAGATGAGTTCTATGTCTTCTTCCAGGTCAAGCCTACAAGATGGCTCCTTAAAGCCCCTGTTCCCCATTTTCATGTCTCTTTATGTGTTTCCTTTATTGTCTGTAAGTTTTAACTCTCAGTGAGCTTTTTTAAAAAATATTTGGGAGGGTAAAAGTCATGTTTGTTTTTTCCTTTTCTAATTTTTTGTGTTAATGCATATAAATTTATGTTGTTATTAGGTGCCATTGAGTTGTGTGTGATTCATAGTGACTCTATTTACAACGAAATGAAACACTGCCCAGTCCTGTGCTAGCCTCACAATTTTTGCCATACCTAAGCCCACTGTGGCAGCCACTGTATCACTCCATCTCATTTGAGGGCCTTCCTCTTTTTCACTGACCCTCCAGTTTACCAAGCATAATCTCCTTCTCTAGGGAATGATCCCTTCTGACAAGCCCAAAGAAGGTGAGATGATTTGGCCATCCTCATTTCTACAAAGCATTAAAGCTGCATTTCTTCCCGGACAGATTCATTCGTTCTTCTAGCAGTCCATGGTACTTTTGGTATTCTTCACCAACACCATAACTTAAAAGCACAAACTCTTCTTAGGTCTTCCTTATTCATTGTCTAGCTTTCACATGCAAATGAGGCAATTGAAAATACCTTGGCTTGGATTAGGTCTTCAAAGAGACATCTTTGCTCTTTAGCACTTTAAAGAAGTCTTTGGCATCATATTTGCCCAGTGTCATACTTCCTCTGATTTCTTGAGTGCTGTTTCCATTGGTCTTGATTGTTGAACCAGGTAATATGAAATCTTTTACAACTTCAATCTTTTCTCCATTTATCATGATGCTACTTATTGGTCCAGTTGTGAGTATTTCCATTCTCTTTATGTTGAGGTGTAATCCATACCGCTGACTATAGTCTTTAATCTTCATTAGTAAGTGCTTCAAGTCATCTTCACTTACAGAAACCAAGCTGTGTCATCTGTGTATCGCAGGTTGGTAATGAGTCATCCTCCAATCTTAATGTCACATTCTTCTTCCAGCTTCTCAGATTATTTGCTGAGCATACAGATTGGATAAGTATGGTGAAATGATACAACCCTGACACACACCCTTCCTGATTTTAAACCATGCAGTATCCCCTTTTTCTGTTCAAACAACAGCCTCCTGGTCTATGTACATGTTCTTCATGAGCTCATTTAGGTGTTTTGGAGCTCACATTCTTCTCAATGTTATCCATAATTTGCTATGATCTACATAGTTGAATGTTTTTGCATAGTCAGTAAAAATAAGTAAACATCTTTCTGATATTTTTTGCTTTCAGACAAGATCCATCTGACATCAGCAATGATATCCCTTGTTCTATTTCTTCTTCAGAATCCAACTTGCATTTCTGGAAGTTCCCTGTCAATATACTGCTGCAACCATTTTTTAATTATCTTCAATAAGATTTTACTTGTGTGTGATATTAATGATATTATTCAATAATTTCCACATTTTATAGTGTATATAATTGAAGATCAAACATGCAATTGACTTGATTACAATTAAAGAGCTAAAAAGATAATTTGAGGCATCTTTTACTTCATTTAGGAGCCCTTGTGGCACAGTGGTTGGGCAGTCAGCTGTGATCTGAAAGGTCTGTGATTCAAAGCCACCAGTCACTGTATAGGAGAAAGATGTGGCAGTCTGCTTCCATAAAGATTACCATCTAGGAAACCCTATGAGACACTTCTACTATATCTTGTAGGGTCAATATCAGTCAGAATTGACTCAAGAGCAATAGGTATTTGTTTTTTTGTTCCATTTCTAGTACTATTACTCTTTGCATATTATTTAGATTTATAAATTTCTAATTCTGATGGTGAAGCCTCTGGCTTTAAATAAGATATTCTCCCTGTCTTTTTACAGACCATAGGAAATAATGGCTACTTAATTTCTAGAACTTTCTAAAGTTAAAAAAAAATCCATTGATTTACAAAAAGATGAAACATACCTGGAATGAGAACATCTGAAAAAAAATAACAGAATTAAAGTTGGGTTTCAATCAGATGAACAAGGTAACATTCCATAAAACAGATTTAGTCATACAGGTTTTGATTCAAACTTTTATTCTCCACAACTCTACTCTCATTACTTAATAGTATTTTCTCATTGTTTTTCAAATGATAGCTTCACTTTCATCAGTTTTGTGAGTTACATACTTTTCAGTAAATTGGTTGGGCTAGAATTGAGGTGAAAAGAAATGATACAAATGTGCAACAAAAATAAAGCAGAGTTTACTTCAAATCCCAATTTTGGCTTTATTTCTGTACTCTCATTTCTGATTTTGATCAAAGCTAAAGGGGAACGATAAATAACTATCTTCCAGGTATAATTGCTACACATGTGTTGAGAGATCGAAGAGAAGAAAGAGGTGTGTTCCAAGATTGAGTTATAAACTCCATTTTAGCTGACATTTTTCAATCAGTTATTTCTTAGGAATAAGCAAAATCTCTGGTTAGTAATTAGCTACTATTCATGATTTAGAAAGTAATCTATTTCTAGACAAATGTGAATTAACATACATCATGATATTTTCAAAAGAACAAGAGTTTAGAATATGCAAATGTCCTTTAAAAAACATTTAAGGGTACAGAGTAATCAGAGCATTTATCTTTTCCTCATTTTATGCTACTTGTTTATCTGGATTTCTTTATTTCCACCTCACTCTTTTCTTTTTGTTTTAAAATTTTCTTTCTGTTATTATTTCAATCTTTTACTGGTGTTATGGATTGAATTGTGTCTCCCTCAAATTTATGCAAAGGAACATGACCTTGATTGGAAGATCAACATCTTTGGAAATGTTATTAGTTAAGTTAACAGGAGATTATACTGGAGTAGGGTACGTCCTAATCCCATCTCACTAATGTTTTTATAAAAGAGAAAAAGAGACAGAGATTCAGACAGAAAGGACCAGGTGAAGATGCATCTGAGAACCAGGTAATGCTTCGAGCTGCCAGAGATATAAGCAAGGATTTTTCCTAGTGCTTTCAAAGAGAGCATGGACCTGCAGACACTCTGAATTTTGACTATT
This sequence comes from Orycteropus afer afer, assembly GCF_000298275.1. NCBI lineage: Eukaryota > Metazoa > Chordata > Mammalia > Tubulidentata > Orycteropodidae > Orycteropus > Orycteropus afer. Next base: position 2,878,583 of record NW_006921709.1, read on the forward strand.
TGCCTCCAGAACTATGAGACAATAAATTCATGTTCTTACATGTCACTCTGGTGGCACACAATCTAAGGAATTTGTCTGTTAAGCAGAAGGTTGGCAGTTCAAACCTATCAGCCTACTTCCATTTAGATTTACCACCTGGGAAACCCAACAAGGGTCTCTATGAGTCAGAATCAACTTGATGGCTGTGAATTTGGTTTGGTTTGTTTATATGCCACTCAGTTTTTGCTATTTTGTTATGGTAGCCCTAGGAAATAAATGCAATGGACTTATATTTCTTATTTCTTTGCTAACTGTTTTGGAAAATTTTAGAATTTTAGAAAATGAATAGAGAGATACTCAGGTTTGTCATGCTTAAACTCATTTAGTTTACTGCAAGGTAGTCATGGCAAGATATGCAAGTAAGACTCCACAACATTCATTTAGAACCAGAAAACCAGAATTAACTATTGCAACTACAATATGAATTGAATAGTAGAGTCCAAATCTGACCTTGTAACTGTTTTAAGTAGAGATCTTGGGGAGGAAGCCTAAGCAATGGAACTCAGTGGAGGTCTAAAGTTAAAGTGGAGGTCTATCTAGGGTCTAAAGTTGAACAGAGTATCTGTTTCATCTCTACCTCCTCTTAGTGAGTGAGCAGAAATTAAGGCCTTATATGTGAATTCGTCACCTTGGCTCAAAACGTCATGGGCTAGAATGTCACCAAAGATGAGGATCTTATATCATTTCTGAGTAGTGTCTAAGGCACTTGACTGCTAACCAGAAGGCTGACGGTTCAAACGCACCAGCCACTCACTTGGAAGGAAGGTTGGAGAATCTACTTCTGTAGTGATACCACCTCAGAAACCCAAAGAGGGGTTGTTATGAGTCGGGGCCAACTCAACGGCACATAAAAACAGCAGCAAAATAATACATCTTTTCTTCAAGGTTAGAAGTAGAGGGTTTGTTTCGATTTATGTTGTCTTTTTTTCACAGTAGTATGGATCAAAGTTCTTTATATTCTTTACATACTTCACATGCTTCTAAGTTTCTATATCTTAGTTCAAAAATTTTCTAAATAACTTTTTTATGACTTACAGATGTTTCTTATGACTTACAGTTAACATTAGAGAGTCTCACAAAGATATTTTTAAAAAGAAAACATTGCCACCAAGCTGATTCTGGCACACAGCAACCCTATGTGTAGAACTTCCCCATAGGATTTCCAAAGCTGTAAAACTTTACAGAAGCAGACTGCCACATCATTCTTCTGCAGAGCAGCTGGTTGGTTTGAACTGCTGGCCTTTCAGTTAGCAGCCAAGCACTTAGCCACTATTGAGGAACAATAGTATACATATTTCTGTTTATATGTTCATAGTATTTGAAAGCATTATAGTATTTGAAAGCATGAAAGCATGATAGTGACTTATACCTTATGGGATTTGAAATACAAAGAGCACTAATACCTAAATTCTTGTTGCTTAAGCCTGAAAATTGAAATCGACTTGATGGCAGTGAGTTTAGTTTTTTGGAAACCTGAAAGAGTAGAATCAATGCTAATTAAGCTGTCTGGGGAGTCTGCTTCCATAAAGGTTTACCTGTGTGATTTCTTTATGCTGAGGTGTAATCCGTTCTGAAGATTATAGTCTTTGATCTTCATGAGTAAGTACTGCAAGTACTTACTTTCAACAATCAAGATTGTGTCATCTGCATATCACAGGTTGTTAATGAGTCTTCCTTCAATCCTGAGGCTCCATTCTTATTCATATAGCCCATTTTCTTACTTTAGTTTTTTGCTCAGCATATAGATTGAACAAGGAGGAGAAGGGATATAACGTGGATGCATGCCTTTCTTGATTTAAACCATGAAATCTGGAAACCCAACAGGGGTTGCTATGAGTTGGAATTGACTCCAATTTGGTTTGATTTTGGTCCTCAGAAAAGTACTTTCTTGAAGAATACTTCTTCCTCAGATATAAACTCTGTTAAAATTTTCAAGAAAGGCACATGAAAAGGGGAAAGATCAGAATAACATAGGTAGAACAAACCTTATAGATGATACAGGAGTCCCGGCAAGATGGCAGACTAGGCAGAAGGATTGCACAGACCCTCTTCAACAAAGAAAAGGGAAACCAATTAACACAGACACAGAAGATAATCTTGGACCCCTGAGCCTT
>NW_006921709.1:2887555-2910265 GCF_000298275.1 Orycteropus afer afer
AATGACATGAGACAAAGTATATGTGAACTGCTGTATGAGAAGTGAATTTACTCTGTAAATCTTCACCCAAATCAAAATAAAATTTAAAAAAAAAAAAAAAAGGATGATACAGTGAAGAGGTTGTGGACTGTGACCCTCAGGCTACATATAGCTCACCACTTTGATTTCTGGGATCACACATTATTATCATTGTTTTTAAACAACTTCATTGATGTATAATCTTGTTAGCTTGTTGTTAGCCGCAGTTGAGTTGTCCCTGGTGCATGAAACACAACATGTACGTTCTGCTGAAACCTGCTCACTCAAGCCTTTAGTGACAGATTGAGGGTTGATGAGCTTCAGGGACATTGGCTGGTAATTGAACCTGGGTCTCCCATATGAAAAATAAGGATTCTAACCACAAACCACCACTACCTTGGAGGTATAATACACACACCCAGAGCATTTTGCACAAGAGCTGAATTTTCCCATGGCTAAAAATGGCTAGAACTAAAAAGCTTTTTCTTTTTCTCTTAGGTTGGACAGGAATTCTTTAGTTTGACACATCTTCTCTATACACATTTTTGTCTTACACTCAGCTTGCTTCACTCCTTAAGTTACCATTAGGACTCTGTATGCATTTAGTCTATGGTATCTATTCTAATCCAATTACTATTTAATTAAAGAATACGTCCTAGGTGTTGGTAGGTGCCGTTGAGTTGTTCCACCTCATAGCAACCTTACATACAACAAGAGAAACACTGCCCAGTATTGTGCCATCCTCACAATCATTGCTATGTTTGAGCCCATTGTTGCAGCCACGGCCAATCCATCTCATTGAGAGTCTTCCTTTTTTCTTTTTTGCTGATCCTCTACTTTACCAAACATGATGTACCTCTGCAGAGATAACACGTCCAAAGAACATGAGATGAAGGCTTTCCATCCTCACTTCCACAAACATTCTGGATGCATTTCTTACAAGATAGATTTGATCTTTCTTCCAGCAATCCATACTACACTCAAATTCTTCACCAACACCATAATTCAAGGGTATCAATTCTTCTCAGGTCTTCCTTAATTCATTGTCAAGCTTTCAAATACATATAAGACAACTGAAAATACCATGGCTTAAGGTAGACCCACCTTAGTCTTCAAAGTGACATCTTTCCTTTTTAACACTTTAGAGAGATCTTTGGAAGTAGATTTGTTCAATGCAGTACCTCATTTGATTTCTTCATCACTGTTTCCACGGATGTTGATTGTGGATCCAAGTAAAATGAAATCCTTGAGAACTTCAATCTTTTTTTATATTTATTGTGATGTTGCTTACTGGTCCAAATGTGAGGATTTTTTATTTCTTTATGCTGAGGTGTAATCCATTCTGAAGACTGTAGCCTTTGATCTTTATCAGTAAGTACTTCAAGTCTTCTTCTCTTTCAACAAACAAGATTGTGTCATCTGCATATCACAGGTTGCTTATGAGTCTTCCCTCAATCCTGAGGCTTCATTCTTTTTCATATAGCCCATTTTCTTATTTTATTTATTTATTTATTTTGCTCAGCATATAGATTGAATAAGGATGGAGAAGGGGTATAACCCTGATGCACTCCTTTCTTGATTTAAACTTCCTTATTCATATAACCTTGTTATATTTGAATATATGTCTCTTGGTCTATGTACAGGTTCCTCAGGAGCACAACTGTTATGTTGCTGTTGTTAGGTGCCATTGAGTCAGCTCTGACTCATAGCTAACCCAACTACAACAGAATGAAACACAGCTGGTCCTGAGCCAGACTCACAATCTTTGCTATACTTGAGCTTATCATTTCAGCCACTGTATTAATCCATCTCATTGAGGGCCTTGCCATTATTTGCTGACCCTCCACTTTACCAAGGATGATATTCTTCTCCAGGGAATGGTCCCTTCTGACAACATGACTAAACTAAGTCAAAGTCTGACCATTCTCACTTTCAAGGAATATTCCAGCTGAACTTCTCCCAGGACAGATCTGTTAGTTCTTCTGGTGGTCCATGTACTTCCAGTATTCTTTGCCAACACCACAGCTCAAACACATCAACTCTTCTTTGGTCTTCCTTATTTGTTATCCAGCTCTCACATGCTTGGGTTAGGCACACCTTAGTCTTCAAAAAGACATCTTTGCTCTTCAGCACTTTAAAGAGGTCTTTTGCAGCATACATGCCCCGTTTAATATGTTGTCTGATTTTTTGACTGCTGCTTCCATGAGTGGTGATTGTGGATCCAAGTAACATGATCCAAGTAATATTGTTGTGGACACCCAAGTTTTTGCAAAGTTTTCCATAATTTGTTATGATTCACACGGGTGAATACCTTTGCTAGTCAATAAGACACAGGTTAACATCTTTGTGGTATTCCTTGCTCTCAGCCAAGATTTATCTAATATCAGCAATGATATTCCTTATTCCACACCCTTTTCTGAATCTGGCTTGAATTTCTGACAGATCCTTTTCTATGTACTGTTGGAAACATTTTTAATTATCTTTAGCAGAATTTTACTTGTATGTGATACTGATGATGTTGTTGTTGTTGTTGTTATATGCCGTTGAGTCAAACCCGACTCATAGCGACCCCTCCTTGGGTTTCTGAGGCAGTATCACTAAGGAAGTAGGATTGCCCAACCTTCCTTCTGAGGAGTGGCTGGTGGTTCACTTAGCCACTATGCTACCAGAGCTCCCTATTGATGATATTGTTCAATAATTTCCTCAATCTGTTGGATCACTTTTCTTTGGAATGAGTACTAATATGAATCTCTTCCAGTCAGTTAGCCAGGTAGCTGCCTATTTTTTTTTTCTTTTTTTCCTCTAACTTCTTATTGTGACATATGAAAATTTATGGAGCAAATTGTTTTTCCATTAAACAATTCACACAGATTTTGTTTCCTGATATTGACTGCAATCCCCACAATGTAACAGCACTCTTTCCACTTCCTCTCTGTATTTACTGTTTCCATTTCTCCTTCTTTGGTAATGGTTACTGCCTTCTAAGTTTTATCCCTAGGCAAATGCTGCCCCTTTGATTTTGTTTGGTTGATTATTCTAAGGAATGCCTAACTCCTTGGTGTTAATGTTCACCTTATAAGACTGTCTAGTTTTTCAGTTCTGGTAAGATGGTGGAATAGGCATAAAGATTGCAAAGACCCTCTTCAGCAAAGAAAAGGGGAACTAATTAACACAGATACAGAAAATAATCCTGGACTCTTAGCCTTGAAGGGAAGGATATAGAAGTGGACTAAACTCCAACTAGCAAAATAATTGCATGAAAACACCAAAAAAGAGACATACAGAGCTGAGGTCTGGCAGTGATCCTGATGGCACAGACAGCTTGGATATTGCCAAGTGGTGGAAGGACCTAAGAATTAACCTAAAAATCAGCCCTGCTAGCCAGGGACTGCATGGAGGACTGCTCTGGTGGCTGGTGAATAAAAGGGGAATGAGCAGAGGAAGGTGGGCTGAGCTGTGGATTTTTACCTATCTGGAAGGCTCAGCCATCTTGAATATTTACCAGTGGTTTGACCATTTTGGATATTTAAAGCAACAGTGTTTTCCCAGATTCCAGGGACTTAAGAACAGGATTACAGAATAGACATTACAGACAGGGATGACTGGAAAGGTACGATAGTCCCCTTATTATTCTTATACCCCACATCATCTTGGTGAATGGAGAGGCAGCCATCCCTGACTCCCACCCACATTCTGGGCTGGCAGGAACTCAATCCCAGTCCATGTGTTCCAAGGGAGCCTGGGTGACCTTCCCTGCCCAGTCCCGACTTTTTGTTGTTTGTTTGTTTTTATCTGTTTTAAAACTACTATTATTATTATTACTTTTCTTCTCTTTATTCTTTATTCTTCCCCTCCCAGGTTCTAGTTTTCAGCATTTTTTCTTTTTCCTATTCCTGGTTGCAATATATATACATGTATTTTATTTTATTTCTCATGGTTAAACCCATTCCTTCTTTTCCTTTTAGCACTTTTCACATTTTTATCTTCATTATTCTCCTTCTTTACCTTTTTTCTCTTATTGCCCTCTCCCCAAATATTGCATGTTTTGTTCCCCCCTTTTTTTCTATTTTGGTTACTGTTCCTGTGTAATTACATGGTGTGTGTTTTGTCCATTTGCTTTTATTTTTTTGATGGATATTCAATTGTTATTTTTTTGTCTGAGTGTAAGACAGCAACAGTCCCCATAAGATATAACTACACCCACACCTCCTGTAGCTTCATTACTGAGTGAGAGCTACCACTTCCTTCTCCACCAATGGGCCAACGAAAAACAACCACAAAGAAGAGCCTGACTCACCCTTAGCTGCTCTTCACAAACAGTTATCAGTGATCAAAATACAACAATACCATGGTGTCTCGGAGAGAACAGAGCATCACAGTCCACACAAAGAAGCAAGATAAAGTGGTAGAAACAAGGAAGCAGGATACAGAACCAGAACACATCCCTGGGGAAGAAACAGCACTGGAACTCCCTGATAAGGAATTTAAAAGAATTACATTTAGGTATCTTCAAAGAATTGAGAGACAGACTAAAAACAGACAAATCCCTAGAAGAATTGCAGAAGAAAATACAAGAACAAAATGAAAAATTAGAAATGATTCTAAATCTACAGATAGAAACCAAAAGTTTAATACTAAATTGTCAGAAATAGATAACACATTGGAAGGGCAAAGGAGTAGAATTGATGTGATGGAAGACAGAATTAATGAGATTGAAGACAAATACCTGAATACTTCTTTGGAAAGAGATCAGTCAGCAAAAAGATCAAAACAAAATGAAGAAAGCCTAAGATTCATGTGGTATACCATCAAAAGGACTAACTTTTGTGTCATTGGAATTCCAGAACAGGAAGACAAAAATAAAACTACTGAGAAAATTGTCCAAGATTTATTGGAAGAACATTTCCCTGATATGTTGAAAGATAAGAATATATCCATTCAGGAAGTCCAATGAACCACAAATGGTATAGACCTCAAAAGAAAATCACCAAGACATATTATCATCAAACTCATCAAAACTAAAGACAGAGACAGAATCCTGAAAGCAGCACAGAAAAAACAAACAGTTACTTACAAAGGACAACCAGTAAGAATAAGCTCTGATTTCTCAGCAGAAACCATGCAAGTGAGAAGGCAATGGGATGGTATATATAAAACCCTGAAAGAAAAAAAATTTCAACCAAGAATTATATACCTGGCAAAATTGTGCCTCAAATATGATGGTGAAATTAGGAGATTTCTAGATAAGCAGAAACTAAGGGAATGTGTTAAAACCAGACAAACCTTACAAGATATACTAAAGTGAGTCTTTTGAACAGAGAACCAAAACAGAAAAGAATAATCAACCATTAATGTACAAGATGACATACCCAGAAACCAAAGCTATGGACATATCCAAAGTAAAATAAGCTTACAAGATTGTAAACAGGGAACCAGAGACATCAATTGGCAAGTGAGGACACCTACAAACCAAAAAGAGAGAAAATACTGTGTAGTTACATAACTTCTAAATGCTGAGGAAATCAGGAGAGTTGCAAGATAAAAGGGACTGTTCTAAACTTAGAGAGAAAATTATCAATCACAGGGTGTAACCTGAAAGAAAAATGATAAACCTTCACTTCACAATAAAAAAGAGGACAAGCAAAAATAGTCAGCAAATATTAAAACAACAGCAACAAAGGAAATGATAAGATTCATAAACATAATGAGCTCAGCACGGAAGATAATAAGGAATAAAGAAACCACAGACACCATAAAAAAACACATAACAAAATGACAGGAACCAATTCATACTTGTCAATAATTACACTGATAGCTAAGGGATTAAATGCACTGCTCAAGGAACAAAGAGCTGCAGATTGGATAAGCAAACAAAACCCATCAATGTGCTATCTACAAGAGACACACCTTGGAGATAAAAACAAAAATAGACTGGAAATCAAAGGTTGAAAAAGATATATCAAGCAAATGACAACTGTAAAAGACCAGGAGTGGCAATGTTAATTTTGATCAAATTGACTTTAAGAAAAAAACCACCATACGAGACATGAAAAGAAATTATATAATGGTTAAAGGATCATTTGAACAGAAGATATAACCATAAGAATATCTATGGACCCAATGAAAAAGCCCAAAACACATAAATCTGACTTTAACAGAGTTGAAAAGGCAAATAGATGACTCTACAGTCATAGTGGGAGACTTTAATACAACACTTTCAATGAAAGATAGAACAACTGGAAAGAAACTCAACAAAGATTCAGAGGAGCTAAATAATACAATCCACCAATTGGCCTTATAGACATCTACAGAGCACTCCACCCAGCAACAGCACAATATGCAGTCTTTTCCAGTGCACATGGAACATTTTCCATGATAGACCATATGTTAGGCCATAAAGCAAGCCTTAATAAATTTTAAAACATTGAAATACTGCAAAGCATCTTCTCAGATCATAATGATATCAAATGAGAAATCAACAATAGGAAGATCAATGGAAAAGAGCAAACACATGGAAACTGAACAACACCCTCCTTGAGAAAGACTGGGCAAGAGAAGAAATCAAAATTGAAATTCAAAAATTTCTTGAAACAAATGAGAATGAAAACAAAACATACCAAAAACTTTGAACAGAGCAAAAGCAGTGATCAGAGGCCAGTTTATAGCAATAAATGCACACTTCAAAAGAAGAAAGGGCTAAAATCAACACTTTAAACCATCTCCAACAATTAGAAAAAGAAGAGCAAGAAAAGCCTACAGTCACGAGAAGGAAGAACATAATCAAGCTTCAAGCAGAAATCAATGAAACAGAAAATAGAAGGGCTATAGAAAAAATCAACAGGACCAGAAGTTGATTTTTTGAAAAGATTAATAAAATTGACACACCACTGGCAAATTTAACAAAGGAAAAGAGGGAAAGAATACAAATAACATGAATAAGAAACAAAACAAGTGACATCACCACAGAACCAACTGAAATAAAAAGTATAATATCAAGATACTATGAAGAACTGTAATCCAACAAACTTGAAAAACTGGAAGAAATGGACAGATTTCTAGAAACACACTACTTACCTAAACTAATACAAACTGATGTGGATAAGTTGAACAGATCCATAACAAAAGAAATTGAACAGGTCATCAAAAATTTACCAACTAAAAAAAAGTCCTGGCCCAGGCAGTTTCACCAGAGAATTCTACCAAACATTCAGAGAAAAACTGACACCAACCCTACTCAAACTATTCTAAAACATAGAAAAGGATGGAATCCTCCCTAACTCATTTGATGAAGCAAGCATATCCTTGATACCAAAACCAGGCAAAGACATCACTCAAAAGGAAAACTACAGACCAATATCCCTCATGAATATAGATGCAAAAATCTTCAACAAAATCCTAGCCAATAGACTGCAACAACATATCAAGAAAATCATTCATTATGACCAAGTGGGGTTCATATCAGGTATGCAAGGATGGTTCAACATTAGAAAAACAATCAATGTCATCCACCACGTAAATAAAACAAAGGAGAACCACATGATCATATCAATTGATGCAGAAAAGGCATTTGATAAAGTCCAACACCCATTTCTGATCAAAACTCTCAGCAAAATAGGTATAGAAGGGACATTCCTCAACATAATAAAGGGCATCTATGGAAACCAACAGCCAACATTATTCTCAATTGAGATTGACTGAAACCACTCCTCTTGAGAACATGAACCAGACAAGGATACCCTCTATCACCACTTCTATTCAACACTGTATTGGAAGTCCTAGCCATCGAAATAAAGCAAGAAAGGAAAATCAAAGGCATCCAAATTGGTAAGGGAGAAGTCAAAATATCCCTATTTGCTGATGATATGATCCTATACATAGAACACCCAAGAGATTCATTAAAAAATCTGCTGGAACTAATTCAGAGATTTAGCATCATGGCAGGATACAAGATCAACATCCAAAAATCAGTTGGATTCCACTACACCAGCAGAGAGATTGCTGAAAAAGAAATAAGGAAATCAATATCCTTTACAATAGTTACAAAAAAATAAAATATTTGGGAATAAATATTACCAGGAACACAAAAGGCATATACAAAGAAAACTATAAAAAACTACTTAAAGAAACCATAAGTGATCTACATAAATGGAAGAACATACCAAGCTTGTGGGTAGGAATATTGAGCACTGTGAAAATGTCACTTCTACCCAAAGCAATCTATACATTCAATGCAATCCCAATCAAGTTCCTATCAACACTTTTTATAAATATGGAAAAACCAATCACTAACTTTATATGGAAAAGAAAGAGACCTCAGATAAGCAAAACACTATTGAAGAAGAAAAACAAAGTAAGAGGTGTCACACTGCCAGATCTCAAACCCTACTATACTGCCACAGTAGTCAAAACTGCCTGGCATTGGTACAATGACAGACACATTGACCAGTGGAATAGAAGTGAGAACCCAGAAATAGATCCATTAACCTATGGTCAGCTGATCTTTGACTAAGAGCTAAATCCATTAAATGGGGAAGAGAACGTTTGTTTAATAAATGGTGCTGGCAAAACTGGAGATCCATTTGAAGAAAAATGAAACAAGATCTGTACCTCATACCATACACAAAAACTAATTCCAGATGGATCAAAGATTTCAATATGAAACCTCAAACTATAAAATTCCTCAAGGAAAAACGAGGGGCAAATTTAGGGGCCTTATCCACCAACCACTCCTCAGAAGGAAGGTTGGGCAATCTACTTCTGTAGTGATACTGCCTTGGCAATCCAAGGAGGGGTCACTATGAGTCGGGCTGACTCGACAGCACATAACAAAAACAACAACAACAACAACAACAATATATGGCATAAATAGATTGTCAAGCATAACCTCAAATGCACAAACAGCAGAAGAGAAACTAGATGAATGGGACCTCCTAAAACTTAAATTTTTATGTGCTTCCAAAGACTTCTACAAAAGCGTCAAAAGAGAACCTACAGATTGGGAAACAATATTTGGCAATAACATATCTGGCAAGGGATTTATCTCTAGAATTTATAGAAAACTCCAACACCTCAATAACAAAAAGACAAATAATCCACTTAAAAAATTCAGAAGACATGAATAGATATTTCACTGTAGAGGATATTCTGGCAGCCAACAAACATATGAAGAAATGCTCACAATCATTAGCCATTAGAGAGACTCAAATCAAAACAACAATGCAATACCACCTTGCCCCAGCACTAGTAGCAAAGTTCAACAAGACAGAAAATAATAAATGCTGGCATGGATGTGGTGATATTGAGACTCTCATACACTGCTGATGGGACTGTAAAATGGTACAACCACTGTGGAAAGCAGTATAGTGATTCCTTAAAAAGTTGGAATTAGAAATACCATTTGACCCAGCCATTCCATTACTATAAAGAAGTGAGAGCCATGACAAGAACAGACATACGCACACCCATGTTCATCACAGCACTATTTACAATAGCCAAAAAATGGAAACAACCTAGATGTTCATTCAACTGAGGAATGCATAACCAATCTATCGTACAAGACTGTCTATTTTTTGACTGAAAGTTGAGCCACTGGGGTGAGTTCATTTGCAAGCTTGAAGCGTGTTCAAGGGCCATAACTTTGGGGGTTCCTCCAGATAGCTATCTTCCAAATTTCTTGGTACAGTTGAGTGAGCTGCATCCATTTGTTGAAGTATTTCAACTGGTATTCTGTCAATTCCCGGAGCCTTGTTTTTGCCAATGTCTTCAATGTGCCTTAACATCTTCCTTCGGTACCACTGGTTCTTGATCATATGCTATGCTACCTCCCGAAATGACAGAACATCAAGCAATTCTTTTTTGGTGCAGTTACTTTTTTTTTTTTTTTTTGGAGCCTTCATGTGTTATTTAATATTTTGTCCATAGAGTCTTTTAATACTGCCATTCAACGCTTGAATTTTTTTCTTCAATTCTTTCAGCTTCACAAATGCCAATAGTGTTATTCTATTTTGGCTTTCTAACTCCAGGTGTTTTCACATTTCATTATAATATTTCACTTTGTCTTCTTGAGCCACCCTTTGAAATCTTCTGCTCAGCTCTATTTCTTCATCATTTCTTCCTTTCACTTTAGAGCTCTAGGTTTAAGAGCAAGTTTCTATTTATATAAATTAAAAACTATTTATCCACCTTGCACTCATTATTTCAGAAATGTTATTTTAGCAATATTTAGTAAAACAAATTTTTATTATGTATCTAGTGATAAAAACATAATTCATATAGCAGTGCTTACAAAAACAAAAACAAAAACAAAAAAACTCACTGTCATCAAGTAGATTCCAACTCATAGCAACCCCTCCTTGGGTTTCCAAGGAGGTATCTCTACAGAAGTAGATTGCCCAGTCTTCCTTCTGAGGAGTGTGGCTGGTGGGTATGAACCACCAGCCTTCTGGTTAACTGTCCAAGGCCTTAGGCACTATGCCACCAGAGCTCCCATAGCAGCGCTTATCCACCACTAATTTTTTTTCATGAGCTGTGAATTGGTTGCAACATGCAGTTATAAAAACATTGCCTAAAATGTTTGAATTCATCACAACAGATCCTGATAACATCCTGGTAAATTTAAGTTTTATGGATTATTTTAGGAGGTAAGTAAGTGCTGTTTGAGTAATAATAAAAATCATGAGCAATGACTAATATTGAGTACCAACTATATGCAAGACACCATTAAGAGATATGAGTACGTAAGATCACTTGGAAAGAGTGAACTATAGGATGAAGTGAAAAATCACCCTATCATAGATGATGGATTTAAATTTGGGGGCATTATGAGAAAAGAGAGCTCCTTTTGTGTCAAATTGACATGAAAATTAAATATTCTAGAAATGTGTTATGCAATATCTCAGACTCTATCCATATGTGAATATTTTAGTTTTAATTAAATAATTTTAATTTATTAATTTAATTTTAATAACTTAATGATTTAGTTTTAATATAACAATTTTAATTAAATAAAAGTAAAATAAAATTTTTATTAAATAAAAATGTGTTCTTGAAGACTAAGTTGAACCCATCGTAAGCCATGGTATTTTCAATTGCCTCATATACATGTGAGAGCTGGACAATGAATAAGGAAGACCAAGGAAGAGTTGACGCTTTTGAGTTGCGGTGTTGGTAAAAATTACAGAAAGTACCACGGACTGCAAGAAGAACCAACAAATCTGTCCTGGAAAAAGTGCAGCCAGAATGCTCCTTGGAAGTGAGAATGGCCAGACTTTGTCTCACCTACTTTGGTCATGTTGTCAGAAGGGACCATTCCCTGGAGCAGGATGTCATGCTTGGTGAAGTGGAGAGTCAACAAAAAAGGGGAAGACCCTCAAAGAGATGGATTGACACAGTGGCTGCCATGATGGGCTCACATGTAACAAAGATTGTGAGGCTGGCCTAGGACTGGGTAGTGTTTCGTTCTGTTGTATATAGGGTCACTATGAATCAGAGACAACTCTATGGCATCTAACAGCATCAACAAAAAAGTATAAATTCAGTGTCTTAGTCATCCTTATCTCATTTAAAATACTTACCTGTCATGTGTGGCTCGTGGCTACCATTTGGACAGCATATATCTAGAACATTTCCATTCTCACAGAAAGTTATTTGGAGAGTGTTCTAGACTAACCTTTTTATTATTATTATTATTATTATTCTAAGGCATTTGGATCATGTTTGATCAAAAATTGAAATTTCTGTGTTATTAATTGTCTGCCAATTAACAATGTTTTATAGTTTTAAAAATAAAATTCAGTAAAAAGTAGCTATCATTAATCAGCCAAAATTCATTTCCTTTAGAGAATTTAAAGTAAACTTATGTAAACTTAATGATTGGGCTACAAAATCATTTTAAACTGGTTTTCTTTAAGCTGATATTTCAAACTTTCCTCTATTTCTGGAAATGATTAGCTAGAATCAATGATAAGTATCTATCTCATTTCATGAATGGATGAAAATTACTTAGGACAAAGGCACATGTTGATAGCTTTTATGGAATTATCCTGGAGGTTCAAGTAATATATAAGCATGCAAGACAATACAAGCCTCCATGTCCATCAAAATGTTGAATCTCCTACAGAAGTTTATGAAAGCAAAAGAAAATATGGCAGGTAGACATATGCCAGTTTTATTTTGCCTTTTAAGAAATCTTAGATTTTTAAGAGGAGAAAACATTAGTTCTGCTAAACTCAGAAACTGATGAAATGATTCCATAAGTACCAGAATTTATCTACGGCAAATGGCATGGGATATCTGATTTCATCTCATCATCTTGTCCCTACAAGCTCTTGGGTGGTGCAAACAGTTAATGTGCTCAGCTGCTAACCAAAATATTAGAGGTCCAAGTCTACCCAGGGGCTGGTAGTAGTAAGAAATGTCTGGCAATCCACTTCTAAAGACAGTCAGCCATTGAAAACCCATGAAGAGCTTCTCTATCCTGAGCCACATAGGGTCACCGTGAGTCAAGGTTAATTTGATGGTAACTATTAGGAGCTCTGGAAGCATAGTGCCTAAGGCACTTGACTGTTAACCAGAAGGCTGGTGGTTCAAACCCACCAGCCATGTCTCGGTATGAAGGTTGGACAATCTACTTTCATAGTGATACTGCCTCGGAAACCCAAGGTGGGGTCGCTATGAGTTGGGTTCAACTTGATGGCACATAACAACCACAACATTTTTTAAAAAAAATCTTGCCCCTGATACATTGTCCTAAATTGGAGAGGGGAAAATCTGCTGCAAAAGACCTCTTTAAAGTATTAAAGTGTAAGATGTCATTTTGAAGACTAAGGTGCACCTGACCCAAGCCATGGTATTTCTTATACCCTCATACGCATGTGAAAAGTGGACAATGAATAAGGAAGATCACTTCTATTGATGCATTTGAATTCAAATTGATATATTTGAATTATATGTTAGTGAAGAATATTGAAAATACCATGGACTGCTTGAAGAACAAACAAATCTTTCTTGGAAGAAGCACAGCCATAATGCTCCTTAGAAGCAAGAATGGCCAGATTTTGTCTCACTTATTTTGGTCATATGGTCAGGAGGCACCAGTCCCTGGAAAATTATATCATACTTGGTAAAGTAGAGGGTCAGAAAAAAAGTGGAAGACCCTCAAAGAGATTGATTGACACAGAGGCTACATGGATGAGCTCAAGCACAGCAACTATTTTGAGTGTGGTGTAGACCAGGCAGTGTTTCATTCTGTTAATAGGGTTGCTATGAGTTGGAAAATTCTCAATAGCACTTAACAACAATAAATTGGACAAGGATAGGCCAGAAGTGGTTTAATTGATTCTGTGGTTCTAATTTCAGATCCAAAGATGATAGCCACTTCATATTTATCCAAACTCAGTCAGAACTCACACACTCAGACTATTTATGTGCGTGTACACTTTTTCCATTACAGCTTATGGTAAGAAATACATTTTACATTATGACTAAGCAGAAAGACACCTGAAGCATAAATTTTGCAAACACTATTAACCTTCACTACTGGGGTGTCCTTTTTTTTCTATTTATTCTAGTCTATTTCATTATTTTTAAATATTGATTGGCACCCACTAAGCTGCTTTCGTGACCACTAATGAGTTGCAACCTAGAATTTGAAAAATATTGCCCTGAATAACACTGGAATCATCTTTATCCATTCTTGGGCATGAAGGCTCCTTGAACATTGGCTAAAATATGCATAAACATGATAGCTCATGCAGATAGGTTGAGTTTTTTGAAACATGGATGGAAATACTTTCCTGCTTCTGCACTTTTGACCTGAGCTTTCCTGATGATTTGTCAGGACTGATGTTTCCACTTGCCAGAAGTTCAAAAGCGCTTCTCAAAACCAGCTTGTTAATGTTTCCACTTGCCAGAAGCAAGTTCAAAGGCCTTTTTCAAACTAGCTTATTATGACTTCGAAGATAAATGGGTTCACCTTTTGTACAGAGCTATTACTATGAATTTATCCACTCTTCTTCCAGTGCAGTTGTAGTAAAATTACAAAAACAGAAGCTGATGTTTTTAAAAGGCAGGGAAAACACCATCTGAAAGATCCCACAGAATACAGATATATTCAAGGATAACCTACTATCTGAAAGCATTCAGAGAATGAAACTCCTTTTACATCAACTTGTGTTCAAACATCTTGCAGTATATTTATTTACTGGCAGTATTTGTATTAAAAAATATTTCTAACCTTTGTTACTGCTTTGTTTATGTTTAATAGTTATTATAGAAGATTTTTGATAAAGAAAACAATGTTTTACAGGTCTTTGAATTGTTACCTTATTTGTTGATAGGTACTGTTCTGGTTACCTAGTGCTGCTCTGACAAGAATATACCACAAATGAGACAGTCTTAACAAACAGGATTTATTCTCTTACAGTTCAGAGGCTAGAAGTACGACTTCAAACCGCCAGGCTCTAGGGGCTAGGTGAAAGCCCCTCAACCTTGGGCTTCAGCTCTGCCTCTTGCTCCCTGCCCATTAAAGCTAGAGGCATCTCTTCACTCAGGCAGCTACTGGCTGCTGAGGCTAACAAGCCCAAGGTCAACAAATAAAATGGTACAGTCTCGATGTTACCAAACCACGTGGCAGGCCATTAACTCAAGTCTATTGTAAGTCCTAATGTTGGCAGAGTATGGCAGGCTGCTGAACAATGACACGGCTACATGCCAAAGCTTCTCCTTATATACAGGAAGCAGACCACATCCCAAAGGCAGCTACTCAGCTCTGTGTGTTAGATCCCACCATGGGGTTGATTGCCAGTCTCATCATGGGGAATAACTAACTACCACCAGCTGCCCAGCCACCCAACCAGGCCCAGCCAAGCCGATGTACAAATTTAACTATTCTTTGTCTTATATTTCTTCTTATTAATTACTAATAATAATACTTTCACAACAACCCAAAGGGCTGGTATGCAGGCATTTTTGTGTCTATTTTTATAAGGGAATCAATCCAATAGAATAAAAGAAAGATAAAAATTGACCAAAGGCAGGAATGTATAGGAAAGAACACAGGAATAAGGTAACTACAGGAAGAAAGTGGGAAGAGAGCTTGTTACATTGTAGAGATTGCCATCAAGGTCATGAAACAAAATGTGTATGAACTACTATGTGGAAAATCAATTTGTTCTGTAAACTTTCACCCAAATCACAATTGGAAAAAAAAAAATAATAATGAATTGACCAAAGGAGATAGAGTTCCTATCTTGTCTCTGATAATTACCAGCTGGGTGATCTTAGGCATCACTCGATTTCCTTATTAAATATGTAGATTGCTATATGGTTTAAAAAAGATAAATTAAATTGTCTAGCTCAGCAATAGCACATACCCACTGCCACCAAGTGGGACCCGACTCATAGCAACCCCTCCTTTGGTTTCTGAGGCAGTATCACTACAGAAGTAGATTGCCCAATCTTCCTTCGAGGACTGGCCGGTGGGTTTGAACCACCAGCCTTCTGGTTAGTAGTCAAATGCCTTAGGCTCTACACTACCAAAGCTCCTTAGATCCTAAAAAGAAATTGTTTCTCTTTTACCTGACTGCTTTAATGAGATGGATTTACACTATACTTAATTTAATCAACCAACCAACCAACCTCACTGCCATGGAATTGGACCTGACTCATAGAGAACCCTCCTTGGGTTTCTGAGGTGATATCACTATAGAAGTAGATTGCTCAATCTTCCTTCCAAGGAGTGGATGGGTTTGAACCACCAGCCTTTTGGTTAGCAGTCAAATGCTTTAGGCACTGCACCACCACAGCTCCCAAACTTAATTTAATAGAGAAGGGAAATATAGTAAATCTATTTTTATTGTTGTTGTTAGGTGCCATCGAGTCGGCTCCAACTCATAGCAACCTGTGTGCAATAGAACAAAACTCTACCCAGTCCTGTCCCAGCCTCACAATCCTTGCTATGCCTGAGCCTATGTTTGTAGCCACTGTGTCAAACCATCTCATTGAAAGTCTTCCCCTTTTTCATCAACCCTCTACTTTACCAAGCATGATATCCTTCTCTAGGGAATGATCCCTTCTGACAACATGACCAAAGTAGGTGAGAAGTCTGGTCATTCTTGCTTCCAAGGAGCATTATGGCTGCATTTCTTCCAGGACAGATTTGTTGGTTCTTCTGGCAGTCCATGGTATTTTCAGTATTCTTGGTGAACACCACAACTCAAAACATCAACTCTTCTTAGGTCTTCCTTATTCGTTGTCCAGCTTTCACATGCTTATGAAGCAATTGACTAAGGGACACCTTAGTCTTCAAAGTGACATCTTTGCTTTTCAGCTTTAAAGAGGATTTTTGCAGCAGATTTTCCCAGTGCAGTACGACACCTGATTTCTTGACTGCTGCTTCCATGGGTGTTGGTTGTGGATCCAAGTAATGTAAAATTTTTGACAACTTCATTTTTTTTCTCCATTTATTGTGATGTTGGCTATAGATTCAATTGTGAACATTTTCATTTTCTTTATGTTGAGATGTAATCCATACTGCAGAACTATAGTCTTTAATCCTCATCAGTAAATTCTTCAAGTTATCTTCCCTTTCAACAAGCATAGTTGTGTCATCTGCATATTGCAGGTTGTTAATGAGTCTTCCTCCAATCCTGACGTTGCATTCTTCATATAGTCCTGGAGACTGTCTTTCAAACGAACAAGGTGATACTGCGTAGTATGGATCAGGGTTGTATCCTTTCACCATACTTATTCAATCTGTATTTGAAAAAAAAAAAAAAACAAACACCTCACTACTGTCTAGTCGATTTGACTCATAGTGACCCCTCCTTGGCTTTCCAAGGTGGTATCTCTATGGAAGTAGATTGTACAATCTTTCTTACAAGAAGGGGCTGATAGGTTTGAACCACCAGCCTTCGGATTAGCATTCAAATGTTTTAGGCATTATGCCACCAGAGATCCCTTTCAATCTGTATGCTGAGCAAATAATCTGAGAAATTAAATCATAGATATATTTTATTAAATAGTAAAATAATATCCCTATTTCAGTACCTCTCTTCCTTCCACAGAGTGGTTGGTGGGTTTGAACTGCCAGCCTTCTGGTTAGCAGTCAAAAGCCTTAGTCACTATGCTACCATAGCTCCTACCTAAGCCTATTAATTCACAACAGAGAATCAGAAAGATGTATTGTACTAAAGTAAAAATCTAATGTAAGTTTCCCTAGATTTTTCCATAAATATCCAATTTACATCTCCTTCATACTAGGCATGTTGCTAACTGCTTTTATATAATTATTATGGTGACTATAGTGATGATTTTGAACATCACTGAAAGTTAATGAATGTATCATAGAGAAAAATGACAGAGTCTAGTTGAAATTAAAAGTAAAGAGCTTTTATTGAGGGGTAATATGGTAGTTATGTTTATGTGTCAACTTGGCTGGGCCTGGTTGATTGGCTGGGCAGCTGGTAGTAGTTATTCCCTGTGATGAGACTGTCAATCAACTCCATGGTGGGATCTACCACAAGCAGCTGAGTAGCTGCCTTTGGGATGTGGTCTGCTTCTTGTATATAAAGAAAAGCCTTGGGAATAGTCTCTAGCATATGGTTTGGACCCTGCATGTAGTCATGTCCTTGTTCAGCAGCCTGCTATGCTCTGCCGACCTTGGGACTTACAATGGACTTAAGTTAATGGCCTGCTGTGTGGTTTGGTAACATTGGGACTGTGCATTTTTACTTGTCAAACTTGGGGTTTCTCAGCCTCAGCAGCCAGCAGCTGTCTGAGGGAAGAAATGCTTCTAGCTCCAGTGGGCCAGGAGCAGGAGGCAGAGCTGGACCCCAAGGCTGAGGGCCTTTCACCCAGCCCCTAGAGCCTGGCACTTTGAACTTGGACTTAAAGCCTCCAAATTGTAAGAATAAACTCCTGTTTGTTTAAGCCATCCCATTTATGGTATATTTCTTCGCAGAGTGGCACTATTGTTGTTATTGTTGTTATGTGCCGTGGAGTCAGACCTGACTCATAGCGACCCCTCCTTGGGTTTCCGAGGCAGTATTGCTATGGAAGTAGATTGCCCCACCTTCTAGATAACCAGAACAGGTAAGGTGATTTGCAAATTGGGAATCATAAAGTCCAGAGGATTCTGGACTAAGTTATCCAAGAAGGAGATAATACAGAGAGCCTATGTAAGGAAATTCAGTGAAAATTCAGTGACTACTTGACATATAGGTGGTGGTTACAAAATTGGGTGAAAGTACATCCAATTGATATGAAATTACATATGTTTCTAAATTTCTTTTTTTTTTTTTTTCTATTTTAAGTTAACAAATAACCATTAAATTGGATACATCTTGCCTCAGAACAATCCTGAGAGTTTCTTGAGTGACTGTAGGGAGTTTGTTTTGAGTAAGCATCTGTTCTGAGAATTGTTTTTGGAACTGGTGTCCTTGGCAGCTAACAAAAACCTGTAATCAAATAAAATTCATTGTTTTCTGAAATTGTTTACTAAATAATTTTCTCAGGTACAGTGGAGAGTGACAAGAAACACAGACTGCATTCCTGATGCAGAGGTTATTTTTGATTCAAAATGGGAGTTTTAGCTTCAGACCTCAGTATAGCCACCATCTTATGTTGGGAGTCCTACATTCATTTGGGTACTTTCACTCAAGTTCTTACTATGTCCCAAGCACTTTCCTAAACACATTTATGTGTTAAATAAGTCAACTACCCCAAAAATCCTATAAAGAAACACTCTTATTATTTCTCTTTACTGATGAGGTAATAGACCCAGAAAGCTAAGTAAATTACTCAAATTACAGAACAGTAAGTAGAGAAGTATAAATCAAACTCCAAAAATTTGCCTTCAGAGACCAGCCTTTTCATCATTAAACTTTATGTTATCTTAAAGAAATTAGACATATGGCATGCTTCTTTCTACAGTTGACACATTTGATGGATTTATTTTCATACCTCTTTTATCTGGGTGTAGTTTTTGTTCATTTCAGAGAGACAGAACTTGTTCAAGTCAGACACGTGCATATTTATCTCTGCTCTTTATCTTAATATCTAGCATCCAAAGTTCTGAAACTGTTTTCATCATACCTAGGCTATAGACATCAAAAAAATTTTAAAATATTTTTTAATAATAAAATAAGGAACAGATGCTCCTTTGTTGACAGTTTTATCACAATTCAGCTCTCAATTAAGTTATTTTTATTTAATTATATGTCTTTTTGTAATTCACAATAATAAAGGCAAGCATTTATACTTTATCTCCATTTTTGCATACTTCGTATACCTTACAAACATGGTACTGAATTCATTGACACTATTAGAGTTAAAGGAACAGTGACAGCCAAATCTAGCATACAGTTATTAACAATCTCCAATTAAATAATAACGGACTTATTTTTCTAGACATTTTCTGTGGAAAGGAATGAACCCACAAAAAGTAACTAAGAAGACAAAGGTGCAGGTAATCTGTTTGTGGAGTTTACAATTAACTTTACCAACCAAATTTGGTCTTTGTCCTTGGTTTTCTAAGTCCTTGGAATTTTCCCAATGTTTTGAGACTGATTTATGGAGGGGATCAAGACCACAAACACATGAAAAGTTATGCTAATAAATTGACTCTTAGGTGGGGGCTGATCATGGAGCTCTGGTGGGATAGTGGTTAAAGGATTTAGCTACTAACCAAAAGGTCAGTGGTTCAAAGCCATTAGCAACCCTGTGGAAGAAACATGGGGCAGTCTGCTTCCATACAGATTTACAGCCTTAGGAACCCTATAGAACAATTCTATTCTACCATATAGAGTCGCTATGAGTTGAATCGATTCCATGGCAGTAGGTTTTGTTTTGGATGGGGGCTGACTGGGTCAGAGAAAACCTCCTTGTGATATCACCCTAACCTCAGGAATGGAGGCAGGGGTTGAGTTCAACCACATGGACAGTGTTCTAATCAATCATGCCTACGTGTTTTTGTTGTTACATGCTGTCGAGTTGGACCGACTCATAGCAACCCCTCCTTGGGTTTTTAAGGAGGTATCACTGAGGAAGATTGTCCAACCTTCCTTCTGAGGAGTGGCTGGTGGATTTGAACCACCAGCCTTCTGGTTAGAAGTCAAGTGCCTTAGGCACTACACATACATAGCGGACTCCAAATAAAACTGCACATTGAAGCTGGGAGAGCTTCCTGGCTGGTGAGTAACACTGGTGTTTGGGAGAGTGATATATCCCTTTATGGGACATGGAAGTTCCATGTTGGTGATCCTTTTTGACCCTTTACTCTCTAGTTTCTTCATTTACACACACAAACACACAGACACACACACACACACACACATATAGGAGCTCTGGTGGCGTAGTACCTAAGACATTTGACTGCTAACAACAAGGCTGGTTGTTCAAACCTACTAGCCACTCCTCAGAAGGAAGATTGGGCAATCTACTTTCATAGAGATACCACCTCGGAAACCCAAGGAGGGGTCGCTAAAAACCTGAAATGATTTGATGGCAGTGAGTTTGGTTTGGAGTTCTGTATATAGGCGTGTGTGTGTGTGTGTGTGTGTGTGTGTAAAATAAAGCTGTAATCATAACAGTTTTGTGAGTCATTATTAAATTGTTAAATCCGAGGCGATAATGTGAATTCTTTAATTTGTAGCCTATAGATCAGAAGTGAGGAAAGCCTGAAGACCACTAAGCTTATACCTGGCATCCTAAAGAGGGAGAGGGAACCTCAAAATTTATGGCTAGCAGGTCAGAAGTAAAGATGTCATGTGGACTTTCAAGCTTGTGGCTGGTGTCTGAAGTCTTAGGCAGACATGGAAGTCTAGCAATCTGTGCCTTTTAATTTATGAAATCTAATCTAGCTCTGGTATTCAGGGTCAGAGGAAGAAGTACTGCATTTTCAGTTGGTGTCAGAGAGAAGACTTAAAGTTACTTGGTGTGTGTTGAAGAAGAGACAGAAAGAGACACTTAATTCACCCTCTATCATGCATAAATATTTTCTGAAGGAAAAGATAATTGCTAGTCAAGGAAATCTAACCCTTTTATCATTGCCTCACTAACCTTTTGTCTTAGATTTTTCTCTTTATCTTTTCCCTAAACTCCTTTACCTCAAAGTTATAACTCTTTACATGCAAATGGAAATCATGCTTGAAGAAATGACTGGTGTATTTAAAAATCTTGCGAAAGGTCACAATGTTTGCCTGAAGGCTGAATTTTTACATTTTTGCTGAGAAGAGAGGTTCTTTCCATTCATAGGTTAGGACAGAAGGAAAGATGATGTTTAGACATTTATAATTTGTGCTTCTACTTAGGAATGTTTATGAAATGAAATCTGTGTCGTCTCCCTGCTTACCACCTCTGATAGGATCAGTGTCCTGTAGAGAGAGAATACAGGGTTTGATTGCTTGGTAATCTTATTATCTACCTGCAAAATCTCCTTTCCTTTTCCTTCATTTTCAACTTTTGTTAAATCTCCAGTTGTGTAAAGAGACCCTGGGCTACATTACAGTCCTTTCTCAGACTTGAAGCAGCTCAAGTTTTCCTTGGAATAGAACATTCCTTAGAGTAGTTACACAGGGAAGTTTTGATAACTAAATAGCTGGAAAATCAAGGATGCATCCTAGTGTACATTAGAATGACTTTCTACATGGGAACACAGGATAAGATAAGATGACTATCCCATTCAAATAAACGGTTACACTCACAGGGAAGTCAACCCATTGTAAAACTAAATTAATTAACCTAAAGGTGAAGGAAGAGCTCTGATGGTGCCATGGTTAGAGTGAACCTACCAGCCACTCCATGGGAGAAAGATGAGGCATTTTCCTTCTATAAAGATTTGCAGCCTTGGGAACCATTCAGGGCTGTTCTACTCCATACTAAAGAACTGCTATGAGTTGTAATCAACTAAATGGCAGTGGTATATCTTTTTTGTTTGTTTTTATTTAAAAGTCAAGGAATCTTTCTCCTTCTCTATATCCCTCTTTCCTTTCCTTTTTCTTTCCTTTCTTCCTTCCAATCAGTATCTAGGAAGAGAGCATAATATGACTAATGAGAGATGTATAAGGTGTGATAGTTAAGGTTGTGTGTCAATTTAATTGTGCTATGATTCTCAGTGGTTTAGCAGTTATGATGTTACTTCCCAAGATGATGTCTGATGTAGTACAGTCACCTCCATGATGAGATCTGCTTTGAGCAACCAATCAGTTGAAAGGGAGTTTTCTCAGGGTGGTGGCCTGCTTCTAATGTATATAGATGTTCTGAAAAAGTTCTCTGCTTTTTTGGCTCAATCTGGATCCTGCCTCTGGCTTGTCATCATCTGACCTCCAATTCTTTGAACTTGAGCTGGTAGTCTGCCATATTGCCTGCTGATCTTGGGATGCATTAACTTCCCTAGCTCATGAGCAAAACCAACAGCCAACATTCTTCTCAATGGAGATAGACCGAAACCATTCCCCTTGTGAATAGCAACCAGACAATGATGGCCTCTATCACCACTTCTATTCAACATTCTATTGAATGTCCTAGCCAGCTCAATAAAGCAAGAAAGGAAAATCAAATACATTCAAATTGGCAAGGAAGAAGTCAAACTATCCCTATTTGTTAATGATACGATCCTATCATTATTTCATATGATATGAAAACCCAAGAGACTCAGTAAAAAAAAGTAGTGGAACTAATTGAGAGATTTAGCAT
>NW_006921709.1:2930160-2931282 GCF_000298275.1 Orycteropus afer afer
TCTTGCCACAGATGTAGTCAATCTGATTCCTGTGTTTTCCATCTGGTGAAGTCCACGTGTACAGCCTCCATTTGTGTTGTTGAAAAAAGGTGTTTGCAAAAAGATCGTTGGTCTTGCAAAAAGATCACAAAATAGAGGATAATTATATAATACTGAGAATCATGGCATGCCCAAAATAAACATATTTTTTTGGGGCACAGTTCAATCTATAACAATATCTTACAAAAAAAAAATGTAGATAGCTGGTAGGTAGGTATTTGGGAAATGGATGCTTTTTGTTTTGATTTGATTAAGAGTTTGATCTCAGTTTGCGTTAAGAATATTTTTTATGAAAAGATGAGCTAAATTACATGGAGGAGAAAGAAATTAGAATTGTGGCAGGAAGATTTTAAGAAAAGCTATTTTGAGTGAACTGATAGTAGGTTTACATATATTTCTTGGAATAGAAACTTTTCCTCAATTTAACATTTTCAAGATATCTGATTCTCTGATATATTAAACTAAAAGCATATAAAAATCTGAGATTTTACTGCATATAAACTCTAAAACACCTTAAGCATAAAGAAGAAACCATTTTGAATAATGGCAAAATGTAGATAAATATTTATGAAAATTTAGATTGTTCATAAAAATAAGTTACTGGTTTTCCTCAGGGAAAACTAGTTTAAAGGAAATGAAAGCACAATTCAGAGATCTTCCCAGGGGTGGCACTGGAGAGAACTGTTCTTGAGAGAAGAGGTTAATATTTTTGAAATAATGTTTAATTTATGCTTTCCCTTTTGAGTTTTCCATTTGAAAGTGGACTACAAACTCCTTCATGGAGGATCTGTATCATATGAATCTCTATATTACCCACAGTTCCTTGCAAAACAATTGCTCAGTAAATTTTGCTGAGAGATTAAAAAAAATCCACAGCTGGCTTGTATGGAAGAAAACATGTGTTTTGAACATACTGTCCCCTGTGTTCCCTGACAAGAGATCTCAGAAAATAGATATGGACAGTTTGCTACCCTGTTCAGCATCATTGAACTTCTTCTGTTGGTATGTCCCAAGTTTTATTTTCTTAGTATTGTTTTTTTTTTTTTTTTTTTTTGTGATTTGGGTGAACGAGATGTCGAGCAG
>NW_006921709.1:2931641-2936888 GCF_000298275.1 Orycteropus afer afer
GTCTCTTTGTCAACCCATCTCTTCCTCTTTTTCTCTGACCCTCTATTTTGTTGTTGTTGTTGTGTGCCGTCAAGTCGGACCCGACTCAGCAATCCTTCCTTGAGTTTCCGAGGCAGTATCATTATCTTTTTTTTGAAATCTTATTTACCTTTTATAATAGGTACCATATATGTATGGTTCAAAATTCAAAAGGTACAGAATGATACGGAGAGAAATTATGTAGTCTGTCTACAACTCCAGTCACTGTGGAACCTTTCCTTAAAAACAAACACCGTAAATCTGAGACTCACTCCACGGATGAACTATACCTTTACAAGTTTATATTTATGTATTTTTTTTAATGTATAAGGTAGTGTGCTTTAAACAGTGTTCTGCCATTTGCTTTTAAATAATTAATATTTCTTAGAAATGTAATTCTCTTTCAGCACATATAGAGAGTCCTCTTTTTTTTTTTTTTTTTTTAAATGACTGCATAATATAGCACTGTGCAAAGACCCCTGGTGGTTCAGTGGTTAAAGCATTTGGCTGCTAAACAAAATGTCAGCAGTTTGAAACTACAAGCTGCTCCATGGGAGAAAGATGAGGCCACCTATTTCCTTAACTATTTACAGCCTTGGAAACCTTATGGGGCACTTCTACTCTGTCCTACAGGGTTGCTATTAGTTGGAATTGACTCGATAGCAGTCAGTTGGTTTGGTTTCACTGTATAATAATTTATTTTATTGGGCACATATCAATAGGATTATATATATATAAACTAAATTCTCAGAAATTAAACTATTGGGTCAAAAGACTTATGACTAGTGAAAGAATATTCTCAAATAAATACATTTTTTGCTGATCATAAATTTCTGGTGCAGAGGATCTCTGTAGTTTTCCTTTTCACCAGATGAACCTTTGTCTATTAGATAAATTCCAAAGCCATACAGAATTAAATTAAATTTTAAATGCTCTAAGATAGCTTATTTTTCAAAGCTAAATCTGCTTGGAGGTGTAAATAATGGCAAGGAAGTTGTAGTTAGCTGCCATTGAATCAGCTCTCACTCATAGTGACCTTATCTCTAACAGAATGAAACATTGCCTGGTTATGTGGCATCTTCAATTTCCTCTGACTTTTTGATTTACTCATATTTAAAATTGAAATTTTATGCAAACTATTTGTTTTAAATGGAAAATCTTATGTAAAATATTTGTCAAAATATTTGCCACTTGTGGGGCAATTTAGACTCTACAATGCAGAGATCAACTCTACAATTTATAGTTTACATTTGTACAAATCAAGTCTGATACTGCCTCAGATAATCCAACCACATACATTGTTTACCCATTGAACTTTACTGCCATGGAGTGGAATCAGACTCATAGTAACCCTATAGGACAGAGTAGAACTGCCCCAGAGGGTTTTCAAAAAAAAAGTTGTAATTTTTAGGGAAACAGACTGCCACATACTTCTCCCACATAGCCACTGATGTGTTACCACCACTAACCTTTTGGGTTGGTAGCTGAGCATTTAAATACTATACCATCAGGGTTCCTAAAAGTAGCTTTAAATTCCCTCCTCTCATCTTCTAAACCCATGACAAGGAGAATTTTTCTGTTGCTTTTTTGCCTAAAAGCCAAAAACCAAACTCTGTGCCTTAGATCCTATCCCAACTCATAATGACCCCTCCTTGGGTTTCCCAGGCAGTATCTCTATGGAAGTAGATTTCCCAGGCTTCCTTCTGAGGAGTGGCTGGTGGGTTTGAACCTCCAGCCTTTTGGTTAGCAGTCAAATACCTTACGCACTACACCACCAGAGCTCCCTGAGTGAATATCTTGTCAGATGCCACAGTGGCCTCTATTAAGTGCTACAGAGTTTTCCTGCCTGTTTTTTCAAGAGGCACCACCCAGACCCCTTGAGGTACAGCATTGACTCTGCCATCTCTTAGATAAACATTCTTGCTCTGACTTCATTCAAAGAAACAGAACTGGAAATATTTTAGAAGAACAATTCTACGTAACTGATATTGCATTAATCAAGAGACAATATAATTTCTCTCTTCCCATGCTCAAGGTATACAAATAGGTATAGTCCATTTATTATCCATATTGAAGCCTGCTCTCCAGACTTAAATAAAACATTCAGTAGAGGTAAGAGTTCCTGAAGTTCAGAGCTTCAGCTGGCCATTTCCTAAATGGCTATATCACATAATTAAATAATACCAAATCTTTGATTGTGTGATGGGCCTGTGAATAAAGTTCTGTTGGCTGCTATCATGTTTTGTGTGTGTATGGGTGCGTGTGTTCTGATGTTTGCGTATCACTTGGAAATAGAAGTATGATGAAACTCACACTAAGGCTTCCTCTTCGTGGGAAATCTCAATTTGCTTAAGTTTGGTGGTTGGCAGAAAGTGAAAGTCTGAGAAGCACTTTCTAGTTCTCATCCATAATGAAAGAGAATACTGAGTGATGTTCAGTGATGTGGTATCACTGCAGTTTTGGTGAAATGGAAATGAAAGATTACACAGTCTTCAAAAAGACATTGTGATAGAAAATGACAACAGAAAACATAAGGAAATATACAAAAATTATACAAGCTTCTCAAATAAAACCTAAAAACATTTGTCTCTTTCCCTTAAAAATCCTCAAGATTGTAATTTGCAAAATTTACTGAGTTTAGAAGTAGTCCCTTCATATTCATGCACAGTTTTGACTAAGAAAAGATATTTAACTGATACTATTCAGAAACTGAGTTATTGTTGTCATTGTTGGTGGAATATACATCTTAATCATTGGGTAACTATGTAATTTATTTAAAATACTATATATCAAATACAGTACTTGGTAAAGCTGTTAGAGTCATGAAGTTGTTCAACAAAAGGGTAATATTAGCTATAATAAAATTATAAAAAATAGTAATTTATAAGTAGGCCATTAGAAAGTAAAAATAAATAGGTTAAAATAGTTTAAATAATATTTCCTTTAACTCAGAATATCCACAATATTATCAATGTAATATTTCAAAAAAAACACCAAAGTCACCACCATCGAGTTGATACCAACTCATGGTGACTACCACTGGGTTTCTGAGGTGGTAAATCTTTATGGAAATAGATTGCCCAATCTTCATTCTGCTGAGCGGCTGGTGGATTTGAACCACAAACCTTATGGTTAACAGTCAAATGCCTTGGCACTATAGCACCAGAGCTCCTTAATTTTAATTTTACTCAATATAAAATTATTAATGAAATATTTACATTCTTTTCCCCCATACTTAATCCTTAAAACTCAGTGGGCATTTTATGCTTAGGTCTTAATTCAGTCTGGTTACATTTCAAGTGCTCCATAGCCATATATGTATTGTGGCTACCATAAAAAATAGTACAATGACAGTTATTCTGTGAATATTAACTATTACTACCTTTCACTATTAACATTTTTCTCTATTCCCATGGCACTTTTTTTTTCTACTCAGCATTTGTTCTTTCTTTGTATCATATAAACTTTTTTGTCTTTCTCCTATAAAGAATGCTTATTGAAAAGTACTTTTGATTTTTGTAGATACTCATTAAAATCTGACTAAGCTGCTTTGAATGTGTGTGGGTAAGACACCATCTGTAAGCAGAGTGCCACTGCTTGTTTCCTAACTAACAAAACCAAACGCACTGCCAGAGAGTTGATTGCGACTCATGGGAACCTTATAGGACAGAGTAGAACTGCCACATAGGATTTCCAAGGCTGTAAATCTTCATGGAAGCAGACTGCCTCATCTTTCTCCCATGGAGGGGCTAGTGGGTTCAAACTACTAACCTTTGGGTTAGCTGCCAAATGTTTGCCACCAGAGTTCTTTGCTTATTTCCTACTTAGGTCAAGGTCAGGAATCCAAGGTCAAGAAATTTGGTTGCTATGCAACATGTACACTGCCTTGTTTCCATTGGCCATTACTGAACTCTTTGGAACTCATTGGAATCCCTGGATTGTACATCATTATCACCTGTGGAAAAATAAAGAGATGGCTGAGTCCTATCTCCAAAATATCTAATTCAGTATGTTTGGAGTATGGCCTGGATATCTGTCTCATGTTCATGTGTGTGTGTGTGTGTGTGTGTGTGTGTGCACTGATATGAATATAAAACAAAATATATTTCTTACTATAAGTCATGACAAAAAAAATGGTTTAAAAATCTGTAGCATAACTAATCATGGTAATTTCATTTCCTTTCTGCTAATGATTGGTCAGGAGCTCTGGTGGTGCAGTGCCTAAGACATTTGACTGCTAACCAGAAGGTTGGTGGTTCAATTCCACCAGCCTATCTGTGGAAGAAAGATGAGGCAATCTGCTTCCATAAAGATTTACCATCTTGGAAACCCAATGGGGGCTGCTATGAGTTGGAATCCACTCGATGGCAGTGGGTTTGGGTTAATGATTGGTCTAGCTGGCCACATTTTAACCAATTAGACATAAGGAGAAATTTAATAAAGGCATTTCTAGAAAAGATTTTCCTCTATAATAAAATGCAAGAATTATAAGGTAAAAGCTACTGGGCTCAATTTCTTTCTTAATCATGTGATAGTAATGTGTGAAGATATATTTGGAGCTATGGCAACTGTCAGGGGACCCAGAGGAAAGCCATTACAGATATATGGAATAAGGAGGCCTGGTGTTTGATGAGAGGTGCTCTGGTGGTATAGTGATTAAAAGTAATCAGCTGTTAATCAAAAGGTCAGTGGTTTGAGTCCACCAGCTACTCTGCAGGAGAAAGATGAGGCAATCTGCTTCCATAAACATCAACGGCCTTGGAAATCCTATGGAACAGTTCTACCCTGTCCTAAAGAGTTGCTATGTGTTGTAATCAACTTGATGGCAATGAGTTATTGGGGTTTTTGGGGGATCCTTGATGTGATCTTTGAGCCACTGAACTAACCTTGGTGGAACCACTTACTTCCAGACTTGTTTTGTGGGGAGATAAAAGTTAGGTCATTACTTGTTAGATATTCTGTTATTTGAAGTAAGAAACATTTTAACTAATCCATTATTTAGCTCTTTTTTAGAATGAATAACCACACCTAGTTTATACCTTTCAGTTCCAGCTTGGCTGTCCTTCCCAAGTAAGTCTTACAAAATGAAGCACATTAACCTTCTAAAACAAGTAAATTGTCACATTTGAAGTTAAGCTGTAAATCCAGAGTACTGTAGACTGCAATTTGTTAACTGTCAATATAAACCAAACTCACTGCTGTCCAGTCGGAACTGACTCATAGCAACCC
>NW_006921709.1:2937530-2938567 GCF_000298275.1 Orycteropus afer afer
GTAATATATAACACTAATAAAGAATTTGTATTAATAAGAAATGTGTAATACAATTAACTGTACCCCCAAATGTAATAGCTTTGCTGAGTTCTGCAAGTCCATCTAAAAATTATTGAACGTGAAGGTGTCTTTGGAATCCCTGAACTTTCAGTTGATATCAGGAGTAAGGGTGGTCTATGGAACTTGAACTTTGCAATGTTATATTTACATAAGAAAAGAATGAAAAAAGATAAGAAGGAAGATGGAAAATAAGTGGATGGGGAATCTACCCCTAACAGAGCTATTTTTCTTTTTTTGTTTTTCTTTTACATCATAATGTTTGAACTATATTTTAGGAGATATGCTAGATGCAGTGAAAAGAGTGTGGGTTTATACTTTAGTCCAGGATTATCCACAATAGCATTAGTGACATTTTAGAAAGGATAAACTTTTGTTGTGGGTAGCTGTCTTATGTACTTTAGGATGTGTGGTACCGTCCCTTGCTTCTACTCATTAGATTTCAGTAGGTCCTCCCTCATATTTGTGACAACCAAAAATATTTCCAGATATTGCTAAAAGTCCCCTGGGGCAAAATTGCCACCTGTTGAAAATTACTAGTTTCCACATGTCTGACATGGAATTTTGGTGGTAAAATTTGATAGTGTCTGGTGTTGGATAAGCTTCCATTTCTTCAACTGTAAATGAACTACAACAATGCCCCCAAAGTGTTTTACCTCTATTCTCCCCTTACAGTCCACTTGGATAACTACTGTAGCCCTAGAAATAAGCTTGATTGCATTCTCGCTCTACTCTTTCCTCTGCAGTCATTCCTCAGACTCCTTTTTTTTTTTTTTTTTTTTCATTAGCTTATTATGGGAGTTGCCTTCCCTTTACCTTTTAAAGACTGATTAATTTAGGTGAGGGCATTGAATTTTCTGGTTCTTTTAAACTTTGTTCATGTTACCTACTGTAACATTTGCTTGCTGAAAGTGAGGATGATTAAGGCACCTACTGATGAAGGTTGAAGAATACAGTCTGCAGTATGGATTACATCTCAA
>NW_006921709.1:2939080-2949277 GCF_000298275.1 Orycteropus afer afer
TTGGTAGGGTGGAGGGTCGACGAAAGAGGGGGAGGCCTTCAACAAGATGGATTGATACAGTGGCTGTGATGATGGGATCAAGTATAGCAGGGATTGTGGAGTTGGCGCGGGATAGGGCAATGTTTCGTTCTGCTGTGCATGGGGTCGCTATGAGTCAGAAACGACTCGACGACACTTAACAACAACAACAACAACAACTGTAGCATTGACTTCAATTCATAATTATCCATTGTGAAGACTTTGGTCCTCTAGTGCCATTCTAACAGAAATACCACAAATGGTTGACTTTAACAAACAGAAGTTTATTCTCTTACAGTTTAGGAAGCTAGAAGTCTGAGTGCTAGCTCTAGGGGCAAGTTAAAAGCCCCTCAACCTTGGACTTCAGCTCTGCCTCTTGTTCCTGGCCCATTGAACCTGCAGCTGCTGGATGCTGAGGCTGACAAACCCAAGGTTGACAAAAAAAAATGGTGTAATCCCAAAATTATCAAGCAACATGGTGGGCCACTAATTCAAGTCCATTAACAGTCTCAAGATCAGCAAACAACATGGCAGGTAAAGGAGATGAAGACTCAGCAAAAATCAGGGTCCACACGTACCAAAAGCTCCAGAGACCTTTCTCAATGCTTCTTCTTATACACTGGAAGCAGACCACACCCCTAAGGCAGCTACTCAGCTGCTCCAGTAGATTCCACCATGGAGTTGATTACCAGTCTCATCATAGGGGAATAACTACCTTCAGTTGCCCAGCTACTCAAAACCAGGCCCAGCCAAATGACACACGACTTAGCCACCACAGTGACAGAGTAGAACATCTCTCATAGGGTTTCCTAGACTGTAGTCTTTGCAAGAGCAGATCTCTAGGTCTTTTCTCCAGTAGAGCTGCTGGTAGGTTAGAACTGTTCATCTTTCCACTAACATCTGAATGCTTAACCATTGCTCCACCAAGGCTCTTTTCACTCAAACTACTTGTACTGATTTCATCTCTCTGGTGGATTCGTGCCTAAGATATTTGACTGCTAACCAGAAACCTAGCAGTTCAAACCCACCAGCTGTTCCTCAGAAGGTAGACTGGGCAATCTACTTCCATAGTGATACCACCTCAGAAACTCAAGGAGGGGTCGCTATGAGTCAGATTCGACTTGAGGGCAATGAGTTTGGTTGAGAAAATAGCTATATATTTCATTACTACTTTTGCATGAGGTAATGTGGCATTCACTATGGTTTCCTTATTTTTTCTAGTGATTAGTATACTTTTTCAGGGGAGTTTTATCATTTTTTTTTTTCCTGGTATTTGGACAGTAGTTTCACAAGCTAAGAATGAATTTTGCTGTTACTGTTTTGCTTCTAGATGGAAATATAGTGGGAAAGAATGAGCAGCACTGAGGATAACTCTCCAAGGCAAAGTGTGCCCCTTAGACAACACTGACACCTTAAATAAGCCTTGGTCTTCCCTGCTTTAGGAGAATATACTGGCTTCCTTAAAGTTAGGGCTCTGACATATATTTCTTACAAATTATCATTCTCCTCGGCAACACCAGTTTTTAGGCAGAGAAAAAGGAATTGATTATGCAGGGATACATCAACCAAAAATATTACAGATGCTTCAGTAAGTACGATATGATAAATGTGTCTTAAGATAATTTTGTATTTTAAAACAGATCTTCAGGACTTTGAGGAAAAGAATATAGATGAGAATGCTTTTTGACTAATAAGTATTTGCTTGCAGCTTGATGCAATTATAGGTGTTTGCAACAATGGTTCTCTACCTCCCTTGCCCTCAACCCCTGGTACACTCAGCTTTTTATGTCAAAGGTATTTCTTGAGGACGTACATGTAAAGCAGTGCCATGAGAAACATTTGCACTTATTTTTTAAGAATACATGGAAATGTATACATTTTAAAGTCAAAATATATTTTGTGCAAATACTCAAACTTAGTGATTTTCTAATAAGCAAGATGGAAAAGATAATTGTTACACATCATTATATAAGAAAAGTAAAAATAAATGAGCTCAAAGTATGGGCTTGGGATTCATTTCTCCTAGGGATATGATTTAATTGCGTAATTGTCAAAGAAAAAAAAAATCATTTAAGTTAATTTGCCCAAATCTGACAGGAATCTTTTAAAGCTGTTTTGAGTCAATCTTAAAATATACCAACTTCAGAAACAATCTCATTAAACATCCAGTATATTCAAAGAAGTATCAAATGAGGCTACATTCTTTTGGCATAAAATAGTACTTTGCTGCCTGAAGAAGTGTGTGTGTGTTTTTTTTCCCCTGAAATAATGCACATACGTTGCTGATTCAACCATTCTTCATCATTGTGATCACCCTCTGTATGTGAATTGCAGATGGGAAATGTCCCAGAGTGATATTAAGGAACCAAGTTTACTACTTGTGCTCAAAGTTTGCATGAGCTAATGAAATAAAAATATAGAAAGGGAAAGGTAGCTTAGTGTACTTTATAATATTATTTCATGTATAATGGTAATGATGATGATGATTATAGGAATAACAGCCACTTCTTCAGCTTTATATGTAACCTTTGTAGTTCTCCCAACATCTCTCGAAGGTAGGTACTAGGTATACTAGGGGGAACTCTGGTGGCATAGTGCCTAAGGCATTTGACTGCTAACCAGAAGGCTGGCAAACCCATTAGCCACTGTTCAGAAGGAAGATTGGGCAATCTGCTTCCATAGTGATACTGCCTTGGAAACCCAAGGAGGAGTTGCTATGAGTCAGATCTGACTTGATGACAGTGAGAATTTTTTTTTTTTTTTGTTTTGATATTAGGGATCACAATTTACAGATAAGAGAACTGAGAAAGAGAGTAGAAAAGAGACTTGCTGGTGACTGGCAGAGCAAGATTTGAATTTAGGTCTCTCTTTAATGTGTGTTTGCTGTGTACTCTATCATGCTTCATATATGTATATATGATCGGTTATCATCAAGTCAGCTATGATTCATGGTGACCCCATGTGTCTCAGAGTAAAATTATGTCCCAGGGGGTTTTCAATGGCTATGACTTTTTAGAAGCAGATCACTAGGCCTTCCAAGACATTTCTGAGCAGACTCAAACTGCTAACCTTTTAGTTAGTAACCAAACATTTATATACAATCCTCAGTGCTATGTGTATATATTATTGAGAAATTCTTTTAGATTAATGTCTTTCTCTGCTACCTCAGTAGTTTGTAGATCTGGGCAAAGCCAATGGAGCTTTGACTCTATTGACTAAGTAAAATGATTAGAAATGGCTATGTTTGCAGGCAAACTGATCTGTTAACCTCAGGGGGACGGCATGAAAGTAGGTATCAGTCAATTAGAAGGAGGTGCTCTGGCTGGTTTGCTGCATCCCTCCACACTTAGCTTACATTTAGAAAGGAAGCAGGAAACAGAGAGTCCTTGGAGCTACACAAACCCCAAATGGCCATGTGCTGTGTATTCATACATCTTTTGCAGTGTGCAGTTGCTTTGCCCAAAATTATGTTTTCTGTTTATTCCAATTTAGTCATCATAGTGCTTTTATCTATCCTGCTACAACATAATTTTGATTAAAGCAACGAATCTTCCACAAAGCTGACATACAAACATAAGGAATTAGGAAGTAAATTGGATTATAGTTAATTTTATTTAATTAATTTTAATACCAATGGTTTAGTGACTCTTAAATTTAACCAAAGTACACCCTGTAGTAATAATGATGACTAAGCTCTGGTAGCATAGTGGCTAAGACACTTGCCTGCTAACCAGACGGCTGGCGGTTCAAACACACCAGCCACTCCTCGGAAGGAAGGTTGGGCAATCCTACTTCCGTAGTGATACTGCCTTGGAAACCCAAGGAGGGATCGCTATGAGTCCGGTTTGACTCGACGGCACATAACAACAACAACAACAACCATTTTTCATAAGAATAACCAGATTTCAGACCTCATTTTATTATCTGGAAAGGTTATAAAAATAAGATGGAAAACACTGGCTATTTTAAAGGTCAGTTTGAAAGATGAATTGTTGGTTTTAAAAACTTCTTCCCTTACCAAAAATCAAACCAAATCTATTGCCATCAAATTTATTCTAACTCATAGAGACACTATAGGACAGAATAGAACTCTCCTGTAGGATTTCGAAGGCTGTAAATCTTTATGGAAGCAGACAGACTGCCATCTCTTCCTCCCTCGGAACAGCTCTTGAGTTCAAACCTTCAACATTTGGTTTGCAGCACAGCGCTTTAACCACTATGCATTATGGCTCCTTCCCTTCTTCCCTAAACACTATTATTACAACATGAGCAAAGAGACTCCAGCAGGTTGCTTGAGAGAGGTGAGGGACTAAGGCAAAATATTAATTCAGGATCATGTTGAGCCTAGAAATAAAGAAACAGGAGTCTTTCAACTCTTCAGGCATGAACTAAGCTAAGAAATAGGGTCAGCTTCTCTGTCCATTTACTTTATCTCAATCTTAAGAATTACTTTTTTTTAGCTTCTATTTCATTATGCTTTGTCTCGTGGTTTTGATAGCATCTTTGTCTTTAGAGAGGCAAACGGTGTTTTATAGTAACTGATAGATGGAATGGAGGTGGATAACCAGTGGCAACTGGTTCAAATATTTTAGTTATGAATTTATTTGTCTTCACTAGGAGCTGCAT
This sequence comes from Orycteropus afer afer, assembly GCF_000298275.1. Lineage (NCBI taxonomy): Eukaryota > Metazoa > Chordata > Mammalia > Tubulidentata > Orycteropodidae > Orycteropus > Orycteropus afer. The sequence continues at coordinate 2,943,725 of NW_006921709.1, forward strand.
AAATGGATTAACCCCAGTGTCAGAAGTAGTAATAGAATGAGGGTTGCTCAGCTGCTATTTCTAGAACTCAAAATGAGTGTTTTTCTTTTAGTTAAGTTCTCATTTTCTGTGCAAACTGTAATGCACAAAGAGGAAAACAAGAGTTTTAAACACATGAAGTTTGAGAAAAAGCATTTTGTTAAACTGCAGTTCAACGACAAGTCAAATAACATGAATCCAAATATAGCTTCCACCAAAATTTTTACCTGACAAAAAGATTCCTGGTGGTCACTGATGACTCACTTGAAGAAAGAGAATCAATCAAGAAATGAATGTGGTAGCTCTGTGGAATGGGGTCACAGCATTTGATTAGTTTGTGTCTTTCACAGTTAGGATCTTGCTAGTGCTTCATTACTGCTGTGGAGACTTTAAAAGTATAGATGCCACTTTCAAAGTCTCCACCACCACCTTCATCCCAGTCCTGAGGCTGCTTCAGTAAATCTAAGGTGTGTCTGAGGGCTCTCCATTTTAAAGAAACACATACGTAATTCTAAGGATCCCTGGTGGTGTAGTGCCTAAGGCATTTGACTGCTAACCAGAAGCCTGGCAGTTCAAACACACCAGCCACTCCTCTGGAAGGAAGATTGGGCAATCTACTTCCGTAAAGATTTACTGCCTCAGAAACCCACAGGGGGTCACTGTAAATTGGAATCTACTCAAGGGCAGTGAGTTTCTTTGTATAGGTGATTCTGATGGTCAACCAATTTAAATTTTCATTTCATTACTTCCTAACTCTGTGACTCTGTTCACATGCCATCCCTTTTTTTAATCTCATTTTATTTTTTTATTATGGTTAAGAATATACACAGCAGAACACACACCAATTCAATAATTTTTACAGGTACAATTCAGTGACATTAATTACATTCCTCAAGTTGTGCAACCATTCTCACTCTCCTTTTCTGAGCTGTTCCTCCCCCGTTAATATAAGCTCACTTACCCATGAGTTTTCTATCTAAGCTTTTGAGTTGTGATTATTAATTTGATCCCATAAAGATAGTTCTTAACAGAACACAATGCTTAAAGCAGGCATTCTTTATTAGTTAAGTTACTGTTTAGTTTTAAGAAGACTCCAGGAGATATTTTTGATTTAAAGTTTAAAAATTATCTCATGGTAATAATTTCAGGGGTTCAAACTTCATGGCTCCAGAAAGTCTGAATTCTGTGAGAACTTGAATTTCTTTTCTGAATTTTTCTTCTATAGAAAACTCTATAGACTCTTTGGTCAAAACATTCAATAATGGCAGTTGAGCACAGCCCAAATTTCTGGTCTCCTGGCAAAGGAGGTAACTTCTTGGAGGCAATTAGCTATGCATTCCTTTTTCTCCTCCTGTTCAGGATTCTCCCTCTTCCTTTGTTGCTCCAGGCAAATAGAGGACAATTGTTAAAAGTTGAAAGCCCTCTTGGAAGCTGATAAGAACTCAGGCACTATTCAATGAACTCCGAAGCAGAACAGAACTAAACATGATGTTAATCAATTGACTAGGATATCTCATGAAACGCTGACCCTAAATCTCCAAACCAAGAAACTAAATTTCATGAGGTGGTTGGTTGTACATAAGCAGCTTTATTTATTTATTTGGTTTTCTCAACTAGCTTTTCTACAGATGTACACTTTAATGACAACAAATGCGTATGAAAATGCAGCAAATTCTACATATAAGGGTAGGTGCAACTCTACCCTTCTTGTTGTTGTTGTTATGTGCTGTCGAGTCGGCCCCGACTCATAGCGACTCTACCCTTATATATAGAAATTGTTGAACTGGTATATATTCTTCTGTGTATATACTCAATGAAACAAATAAATAAATAAATAAAACGATCTAAAAAATAAATAAGAAAAGAATGTGTACAGATTCACAGAGCGAGTAAGTGATGAAATGAAACTTTAAATTGGCTGACCATCAGGATTACCTATGGGTTTCTTTAAATGGACAGCCCACAGACCCATTCTAGATTTACTGAAGCAGCCTCAGTTTTGCGATGAAGGTGGGTGGGGTTTCAACTGGCATCTATTCTTTTAAAGGCTCCACAGCAGTAATGAAGCACTGTTGTTGTTGTTGTTGTTGTTATGTGCCATCGAGTGGGCCCCGACTCATAGCGACCCCTCCTTGGGTTTCTGAGGCAGTATCACTATGGAAGTAGATTGCCCAACCGTCCTGAGGAGTGGCTGGTGGGTTTGAACCGCCAGCCGTCTGGTTAGCAGGCAAGTGTCTTAGCCACTATGCTACCAGAGCTCCCATAACCTCAATAGCATGATTCAAAAAGAGAAAGGAAAAAGCATTGATAGTGAATTGGCAAAAATGAAATGTAGGGTTATACAGCTAAACAAGACATTTCAACACCTCTAAGATTATCACATGTCATGTTTTTAATTTATAACTTCAATATTAAAAACCTAATAAAATAAAAATGTGCACGTTTGAAAAATAACAAAGACCCAGAACATGAAACAAGTTAATCTAGGCCTGGAAATAGCCTGTAGGTAAATGATAGTTTAAAATTCAGTTCACTTCAACATGTGGGCAGTTTTCTGACATCTTCCTAAAGGCAGAAGCACTGTAGCAGACACATAAAATAGATAGAAGGGATGACTAAAAGATTTTTTTTTGAAACAATATCTGCAGATTTGCTTAGATTACAATCCTAAATTCTTGTACATAAGATTCACCTGGGGGTGTTGTTAAAAATGCAAAAATTATAATCTTATGAACCTTACAGAACCAAAAGGGATGTGGAGGTAGGCAATTTTAACAAACAGCCCTAAACATTCTCATGTGCACCAAAAATTTGAGTATTTCCTAAGACTTTATAAATCAAAAATGTAGAAGCAGTTCTGAAGTGTAGAAGATGAAAAAAAAAAAGAAAGGTCACAGATAAATTCATTTACCCACAAATTATTATCATAATTCAAGGTACAAATTTTTTTCTGGAAATTCGTAAAAAAGTTATTGTAATTTCAGATATATGAGATAAAGATAAGATTGTTATAAGCACAGGAAGGAAAGTTGTAAAGTTAACTTACATCTTTACAAAAAGTTGTGAAAAAAAGCATTTTAAATTGTTTTCCAGTAAAATATTTTTGAGCTGCTGATTGTATCAGACAAATTTTCTATCTAATCTGCTTCCATAAAGATTCATCATGAAAAATATTCTAAAAGATATTCTCCTTCTTTGAAGAAATGAGCAAATCAAATTACTGTGTCATATGATAAATTTGCTGGAACTGAAAGACAACCAACTGTGGCAAATCTATAGAAATACAAGATGAATATCCAGGATAAAAAGAAAGGCATGTTCTACTTAATCTTCAGAGGAAAATCCAGGATAGATTAAGTGTGATTAGTTAAGAAATACGTATGGACGCATCACCAATATAGCTAAATCCTGAAATATCTTTTCACTGTAAAATGGGGTCACTATGAGTCGGAGCCAACTCGACGTCAGTGTGTTTGGTTTTTGGTTTTGTTGTTGTTGTTGTTGTTGTTATGTGCCCTCGAGTCGGACCCGACTCATAGTAACCCCTCCTTGGGTTTCCGAGGCAGTATCACTATGGAAGTAGATTGCCCCATCTTAAATGGGTTTCTGAATCATAAGAAAGTAAAACAAAAACAAAGATAAATAATTGCCAATGACAAATCAAAACTAAAGCAATCAAACAGCAAATCAGACAAATGAACGATAAACTTCAACCAGGGTGGTAGCAAAAGTGTAAAACAAGGCTCTTCTGGGAATAAATGTCAATACCAGAAACACAGAGTATTGCTGACAAATGGCTGCACATGAGTGGACAGTGATCCAAGCCTGGGACTAGCACAAAATAGAGTAACTGACTTGAAAACCTATAGTAAATTTGACAAAACCAGAATTTGACAAAACCTTCAGTGAAAATGTTGATGAAAAATTCTTCCTACAAGCTCAGGAAACCTATTTGTTTCTGAAACTATTGGTGGAAAAAAAAATAGTCATAAAAATAATCTCTCCTGAGAATTGAAAATCATAAAACTGCTTTCACACAAGTCTAGGATTCAAATTTACATTACCCATGTGTTCATGGAAACTCCAAGTTGAGAAATGAAATTTATGTGGTTCTAGGTTGGAAGCAGTCCCCTGGCAATGCTTGAAAATAAGACGTCTGAGAATTTCCAGAATTACTGAAAAATACAAATCCACAGCCACAAGTAACAAGGATAAGATGAAAATAAAAAAAATAAACATAAAAAAAAATCCACACCTAGACCATCATAATGAACCTGTAGAACACCAAAGACAAAGAAAGTTGTGGTAGTTAAGTTTGTGTGTCATTTTGGCTGGATCTGGTTGACTGGCTGTGCAGCTGGATGTAGTATTACCCATGATGAGACTGGTAATCAGCTCCATGGTGGAATCTACTGTGAGCAGCCTTAGGGATGTGGTCTTCTTCTTGTACATAAGGGGAACCCTTGGGGAATGGTCTCTAGCTTACAACACACTTGAACTCTGCATGTAGCTATGTCATTGTTCAGCAGCCTGCCAGGCTTTGCTGACTTTGGGACTTACAATGGACTTGAATTAATGACCTGCTGTTTTAGTAACATCAGGACTGTGCCTTTTTACTTGTCAATCTTGGGCTTGTCAGTCTCAGCAGCCAGCAGCTGTCTGAGTGAAGAAAAGCATCTAGCTTCTGTGGGTCAGGAGCAAGAGGCAGAGCTGAAGCTAAGATTGAAGGGCTTTTACCCAGTCCCTAGAGCCTGGCACTTTGAACTCAGACTTAAAGCCTCCAAGTTTTAAGTATAAACTCCTGTTTGTTCAAGCCATCCCATTTGTGGTATATTCTTGTCAGAGCAGCACTAGGTAACCAGAAAAAGGGCTTTTAAAATCAGCAAAAGACAAAAATCAAACAACTTACAAATATGTGGTTAGCACACCCTAAGGTGACCCCAACTATATAATTCTCTCATGGTGAATTCAGGTTAAGCCAGTGACTTGCTTCTACTCAGTGGAGTATAGCAAAAATGATGGAATACTCAGTCCCTCAATTAGGTTAGGTTATATGACAAAAGGAGCCCTGGTAGTGTAGTGGTTAAGTGCTTGGCTACTAATCGAAAAGTCAATGGTTCAAACCTAGAAGATGCTCTGTGGAAGAAAGATGTGGTAGTCTGCTTCTGCAAACATAGCCTTGAAAATTCTTTGTTATTAGGTGCCATTGAGTTGGCTTTGACTCATAGTGACCCTATGTACAACAGAACAAAACAACACCAGGTCCCGTGCCAGCCTCACCATCCTTGCTTTACCTGAGCATATTGTTCCAGACACTGTGTCAATACATCTCATTGATAGCCTTCCCCTTTTTCAGTGACCCTCCACTTTATGAAACATGATATCCTTTTCCAGGGAATGGTCCCTTCTGACAACATGACCAAAGTTGTTGTTGTTGTTAAGTGCCGTCGAGTCATTTCCGACTCATAGCGACCCCATGCACAGCAGAACAAAACACTGCCCGATCCCGCGCCAGCCCCACAATTCCTGCTATAC
>NW_006921709.1:2949377-2958365 GCF_000298275.1 Orycteropus afer afer
AATGAATCACTAGCAGGGTCATAACTGTGAAAGAGGCAAACTAATCAAATGTGGTCAAATGCTATGACCACATTCCACGGGGCTATCACATTCTTTCTTCATTGCTTCTCTTTCTTCACATGAGTCACCAGTGACCACCAGGAATCTTTTTGTCAGAAAAAATTTTGATGGAAACTATATTTAGAGTCATGTTATTTGACCTGTTGTTGACCAGTCGTGAAATGCATTTTAACAAAATGCTTTCTCTGAGACATCATGTAAGAATTTGTTGTTATTACTGTGGCCCCTGAGTCATGGAAGTCCCAGGTATTGCAAAATAGAACTGCTTCATAGAGCTTTCCTGGTTATAATCTTTATCAAAGCAGTCCACCAGACCTTTATTCTGTGAAGACACTGGTGAGTTTGAACCACCAACTTTTGACTTAGCAGCTATTCCCAAACTATTTATACTATCCTGGGTGCAGGGAGGTGGTTACAACAATTATATTATTATAAGAGGCCATAGCATGTCCTCCAAATAGTTGGAAAGACTTTCTTTCTCTCTTTTAGCACCTAATTTACCAAGACGTGTCTTCAATACTGAAGCAGAGTGAATCCTACATTCCAATGGGTTTCAGTAGGATGACAAAACACAGGCACACATATCTGCATAGAAACCTTTTAGATCACTCCCCTGGGATTTATGAAATGCATTTTTAATTTTACAAGTGAAGTAAGTGACTCCATTTTGTAACTCTATTTTTGTAATGTCCAGCTATGGTTGGCAATATCCTGCTAAAATTCCATTTTATGTGGCTGAATTAAACATCTCATCCTGCTCCCACTCCCGGTGAGTTAGGGAATGCCCCTTTTGTCTTTTTCTTCTCCTCCCTCCTAGGCACATAAAGCAACTAAATCACCCCATTATGAACACCTGTGCTAGAACACTTTCTTTGGGGTGATTATCAGAACTCCCATCACCCCTCAATGAACACCTGTGCTAGATAGAGCACGTACTCTAAGGTGGTTATCAAACTAACTCCTTTCATCCCTCAATGAATACCTGTGCCAAAGCACGTACTCTAAGACCTTGAAACTGCAGCCTCTGCTTCTGTATTATCACTGGCTTGCCTGCTATAAAGCCTGCCTAAAATCAGACTTGTTGCTGCAGCATAGGAGCGCGCTTCAGCTCCCTGCAGTCGGCTAGCCTAAATAAAACTCTATTACCCAAAAGTGGACATTATAGTGGCTATTATTTTGAACTGAACCCATAACATTTGTGGGCTCGTCCGGGATAGCCACTGTGTCCCAGCGCCTCTGCCAGGTGGCCACCTGTGGGAGAAAAAGGATCTCTAGGGAAGGCGCCCCCTGAAAACATTCCAGGGTCCAGGAACTCCGTTCTCCCAACCGGGTGTCTGCCTGGAGACGCGGAATTTGGCTGATTCGGCCTGAAGCACCTGATTCCTCCAGAGGTAAGCCTGTAAACCTGCAAGACCGGTCTCTCTGTTGGTTGAGAGAAAGGACCGGACACGACCAAACTTTCTCCGACTTTTTCTCACCAGAACTCTGCATGAGAAATCTGTCCAGTGAAAACTTGTTTTCCTGGAGCCTGATCTAGTAAAATGTTGGTGAACTGACCTTATTTTACTAGAGTTCCTGTTCTGTCCTCTCAAGAGTGGCTGATATTTCTGAAACCTGCCACATATCTGTTTTATGTTATGTGATCTCCTCAGTGGGATAGTTGCTTGGTCCTCTTTCCTCTTTGTCTGCCTTGGGCTGGTGTTTTGACTTGTGGAGTTGTGGCCATTGCCCCAACAGACTGGACTGTTGGACAGAAAATTCTCCTTGGATTATGTTATTTCTCTATATGTTTCATGTTTGAAGGACTGTGCTGTTACTCCTAGTAAGTAAGTTCTAATTCTGAAATATTGTATTGGATAGAGAGGTTTGAACATTTCATCCAAATACTCTTAAAAAATTTGATTGGTTTTATCCAAAACTTGGGACTTTTGTAGTTTAAATAAATAGAACATTGATTTGACGACTCAAGGAACCTTAAAATTTTAAGGTAAGCAAATTGGCTGAATTACAGTGTTGGGCAACTCAAGAAAATGATTGCAGATACATTTCTGTCAGCTTATAAAAAATATGGGAAATTCATGTGTAAAAGAAAAGACCCCTTTTCAATGTATATTAAATAATTTTAAACTAGCCTACAGGGGAATTATGATATTAAATTCAGCCCCGGTGCCTCAGGACTTTGTATAAGTTGGAGTGATTTTAATGACTGACTAACCAATATTCTAATATTAGACATTTGCATTGTTTTCAGTTTTTTACTGCTACTGGTAATGTGGGATAAAAATCTTTGGGCATTTAGTTTGCCCTTACTCTTGACTTCTATCATCTCACTATTTGTGGATTAATTATTGAAACAACATAGACCAATTGAACTGTTTTTACATGTAAAATTCTGTGACATTGATTATGTTCTTTGAGTGATTTTTGGTTAAATTTAGTCCAAACCCCCCATCCCCCCCTATCCCCCCCGATTCTGGTCTGGCTTCTAGCTGACAATGAAGTTAAAATTTTAATCTTTAGTAAATAACCTTAATTGAGATCATCTCTACAACTGGAACATTGTTATTTTGATTCAAATTAACTTAATTTGTTTGTGTGTAAAAGTGTATGTACATGGCACCAGTGCAACAGTTTTGAGTGAATATAAATATGATTGAGTGAATATAAGTGTGACTGGAAATTTGGTAGCCAAGGTTCTGTACCAGAATGGAGCCCCCTTGGCTGCATTCTGAAAAACTGGGCTCATTTTGACCTCGAGCCTATAAAGAGAAAAACTGGTATTTTTCTGTAACACCATCTGACCATGGTATTGGTGAGTCTGGGGATAGATGGTCAAAAAGTAGGAGTCTAAACTATGATATTATCCAGTTAAATATCAAAAGTGGGAAGAACTGTTTCATCTAGAATTATTCTTCGCTTGTAAACAAGGGTTTACAGAAAACAGTTTGGAGTGATAATTGTATGATCTAAAGGGAAAGTGGATTTTAAGGGTATCTTTTAGGACTCTAAAGACCCTTACTTTGACTCCGTTCCTCCACATCTGCCCCTCAGAAAATGGTCTCCCCAGCACACACCCAGAGTGATGTAAAATTTGGCCAGGGGTCTAGGCCAGATCCATCAGGGCAATATCCATTACAGCAGGTTCCAACCAGTTTAAATTATGAAGGAAATCCTGGAGGTTTCGTTTGGAGTCATATGCCATTCACCATGGCTTATTTACATTAATATTTTATTAACTACCTTATCCCTGAAGAGAGATGAATGGTATTAGAGAAAATGAAAACAGAGACTACAAACTTCACAACCTCCAGCCTGAAAACCTAGTCAGGGACCACAGCCATCAGGCAGTGCCAGGAACAGATCCAGAGTGCAATCCTAATGACCCAGGGGACAGAGCAAATTTGACCCATATGAAAGAGTGCATTATCGTAGAGCTCAAAACACCATAAAATATGACACAACTCCAAAATTAAAAGGGGAACTTGGTATGAATACTTCTCAACTTGTAGAGGATGCCATTAAGGTCTACAATAACCAGGATCAGGAGCAGGAGAAACAGAAGCAAAGAGACATGAAGCAACAAACTACCTTGCTGGCTGCTGCCCTGGGAGACCTGCCACGAAGTCAATCCTACCGGGTAAGCCCCCATGGGCCCCCAATGGATAGAAAGGGGGCAAATCAAGCTCCTCCTCCAAGAGGCTGACCAACTAAGTTGGGGCCTCAACTGCAAGAAGGATGGGCACTGGAAGAGGCAGTGCCCAGAACAAACCCTCCAAAACCAACCAAAAGGGACCCAGCAGATAGTAAACACAGCTAACAGCAATCAAGAATGATGGGGCTCAGGGGCTCCATTACAGACTGGGCAAATTCCTATCTCCTACTAGGATCCTGGGTGGCAATAACTGGGAAAACACCCCATTGAATCTCTACTGGACACAGGGGCAACCTCAGTCCAAGGCACCTCTGTCCCAGAAGACTATGAATATTATTGGAGTTTCAGTAATGTAAAAATCTCCTTCAACTTCTTGAATGCCAGGTTGGGAGCACTGTATTAACTTGGAAGTTTATATACATGCCTGAATGCCCTATTCCTCTGTTGGAATAAGACTTAATAACCAAGTTAAATACCCAGGTTAATTTCTCAGCTAACAAGCTCCAGTTGGATGTTAATCCCGACCAGGCATGGGCCTTACAGACAACCTCCTGCAAGCACCTGCTGCTATGGACTATAGAAGCAACATACAGGACAGAACTGTCACTGCAACCAGCACTTGTTATGGAAAAGGTACCCTGTATACTAGGCTAAGTAAACTTATTGCAGGACTGAATCTGTACAAAATCGTCCAAAAGGTTACACAAAGCTGCTTGACCTATACGAGAAATAATCCAAAATGCAACCCATTTCCAGTGGTAAGAGGAATTCAAACAAGAGGACTGAACCTATACAAGGACTGGCAGGTAAAATTTATAACATCTGAAAAAATCAAGTACCTATTACTATTTATAGATACTTTCACTGTATGGGTGAAAACCTTTCCCTGCAGCATGGAAAAACAACAGAGGTGAGTAAACCCTATTAAAATTATCCTCAGTTTAGTTTACTAGTCTCAGTTTAAAGTAATTATGAGGGAACATTTGCATCTCAAATAGTCCAGCAAATAACAAGACTAGCCTATTGACAGGAAAAATAAAACAAAAAACTGAGAAGTTGAAGCACACTTTTAAGAAGACACTAACTGAGATGTGCCAAGAGACCAACTTATCGTAGATAAAACTACTTGACCTGTTGTGGATCTGGGTTACCCCCAGAAGCAGGCTTAAGTTAAGACCATATGAAATATTATATGGGAGACTATTTTCTAGAGTGTGGGATCCTAGTTAGGCAGCAAAGGGAGACCTTAAAATTGTTAAGGAATTGGATATTTTAAAACATGTGAAAACTTTGTCTTCAACATTAAAAATTATTAACCAGTTTGCTTCCAGCAGGTTGTTGTGTCCCACAAATACTCCCCTTCATAGCTTCTATAGAGGTGATTGAGTCCTACTAAAGGAGTGGAACGACCAGACTTCCCAGAGCCAACTCCAGGCCAAATGGATTGGGGCTTATGAAGTATTGTTGACAACACATTCTTCATCCAAACTGAAGAGAGTCCACCCTTGGGTACATCATGCCTGATTGAGGATAACACCAGACTGCACTAGGAACTCTCCTCAACCTATAACTAAGTTTTATTCTACAGAGACCTGGAAATTGTTTTGTTTCTCCTCATTATGATGTATCTCAATCCCAATTTACTACCTATTGTAACTGGACTATAATCATGACATACAGTGGAATCCCTATGTATATCCATGCTCCCCCAAAACACTTGGCTCTCTTGCTCGTTTGACCTAGACACCTGTATATCTACTTATGCATTCAGTATTTCTGAAAAACCTGTGTTTTGCACCATAGTACATGTGTTGCCCCAGATCGATGTATATGAAGGAAACCAGGGCCTAACCTTACTAACAGCCCCAGAATACCTTAAACATAAAAGAGTTCCCATATTAACTCCCCTACTTGTGGAATTGGGAATTGCAGGATCTGCAACCACAGGAATCTCAGCCCTTATCACCCAAAACCCGGGCTTGAGGGGATTAACCCAAATCATCAACTTGGATTTAAGTGGACTAGAACTCTATCTCAGAACTCTCAAAGCAAGTTGAATCCCTAGCTGAGGTAACTAGATTTACTATTCCTAAAACAGGGTGGACTATGTGCTGCCCTAGAAGAAGAATGTTGTTTCTATGCTAATAAAACAGGAGTAATCAAGGAAACACTGGCCCTGGTATGAAAAAAATATAAAAGAAAGGCAAAATGCCCTAAACTCAAGTAAAAGTGGTACAAAAACTTATTTGACTGGTCACCATGGGCAACAACCCTTATTACTAGCCTGATAGGTCCACTAGTGCTACTTCTATTGACCTCATCATTGGACTCTGCCTGTTCAATGCCCTAATCAAGTTCATGTGGAACAAGGTTGGGGCTGTGAAACTCATGGTTCTTAGAACCCAGTACACGACCATTGATACTCAAGAACAGAACAATGAATCAATGATTTGATTCTCAAACAAAAGCAGTAGGGAATGAAGTAAGTGACTCCATTTTGTAACTCTATTTTTGTAATGTCCAGCTATGGCTGGCAATATCTTGCTAAAACTCCATTTTATGTGGCTGAAGTAAACATTTCACCTGTCCTTACTCCCAGTAAGTTAGGGAGTGCCCCTTTTGTCTTTTTCTTCTTCTCCTTCCTAGACATATAGAGCAGCTAAATCATCCCTCAATTAACACCTGTGCTAGAGCACGTACTCTAAGGTGGTTATCAAACTAACTCCCCTCACACCTCAATGAATACCTGTGCCAAAGCATGTACTCTAAGACATTGAAACTGCAGCTCCTGCTTCTGTATTATCTCTTGCTTGCCTGATTTATAAAGCCTGCCTAAAATCAGACTTGTTGCTGCAGCATAAGAGTGCGCTTCAGCTCCCTGCAGTCAGCTAGCCTAAATAAAACCCTTTTACCCAAAAGTGGACATTATAGTGGCTATTATTTTAAATTGAACCCATAACACAAGGATTACTATTTTTCCTTTATTTTGTGCCTCGTACATTCTTAGAATTTAGCTTGTTCATGATAGTATGGGGAGGGAAAGGAAGTCTTGCTGATCTGTTTTAACTGAGAAATCATCATAGAGAACAAGTTTAGATCCTGTGAAGGCTTGGATTTGAAATATAATTTAATATGCTTAAAAATCAATAAATAACTCCCTTTTTTTCTATATAATGTATAGAAGAAGAGCTCACTCATAGGATTGAATTAATCAATTCTTCATGGAGAAAGACCCCAGGAAGGGTGAGCTGTATGAGTTCAGGCATACAACTGTTCTCTATGAAACTCTGAATGGGAAGGAAAAGACATTATCATTTACCAAATACCAGATAAACAGGAAAGGGATTTAAATGCAGTTTTTCATTTGATCCACCCATTGATCTAATTTACCAACATTTTACACACGGAAATGCAGATGTTCAGAGAATAAAGGTAGAAGCTCAAATATAAGTAGTTTACTTGGAATTTGATTCCTGATTAATTTTATGGCAAAGTCTGCTATACCAGGCTGCCTCCAAATAATCTAAGCTTTATGAACACTTTGGGAAATCTGGTCTACGAAGACCAGATTGATCTTTTTGTCAATCAAGTTTCATCAGAGAAGCAGAAGAACAGGAAATTTATTACAGGATTTGATGTAATGCAGCTGAGGTAGCTAATATCACAATCTATGTGAAATTGTGTCTGGTGCTGAAATCTCAAGTCTGGAAGGCAGGCAGCAGAGAAAGGAAAAAGGACATGAAGAGGGTGAAACAAGGTCAAGTCAGAATCTGCCATTCTGGTTTTGAACCCATAAAGATGAACCTAAACTAGTATCTCACCTTCTCTAACCCTCAATTTTGATAATGATGAAAGTGTCCTGTAGGAGAAATTGGTACCCTTCACCACAGAGCTAAGCATGCACCTGACACTGAAGCAGACAATCCAGCAGGGGCTAGAGGAGCTATGGGCCCAGCTGCTGAGCCCACAACCCAGAAAGCCAGCAGAGAAGCAACACAGAACACCATGCACAGATGGCCTGAGAATAAAGGGACATTGCTTCTGGTCACTTAGGTCTTTCAAATCTCATGCAAATGTTTCCTGTGGCCCACACTAACATGGAACTGTGCAACAAGGAGATTTCTGGGAAATGAAGATAAATTAGGCTCTGTATTATGTATTATGCTTTCCCTGGAATTCCATTCCTTTGTTTCTTACTCATAAACACATTTTAGAATGCAAGTAAAAGTAGAATTATTATGAAACAAATAATTTTGAATTACATGGTAACGCAACTATTACTGCTATTATTATTGTTGTTAGGTGCCGTCAAGTTAGCTTTGACTCTACTCATAGTGACAAAAGAATGCAACCTTACCTGGTCCTACATCATCCTCACAATCCTTGCTATGCTTGATCTCAGCATTGCAACCACTGTATCAATTCATCTTATTGAGGGTCTTCTCCTTTTTTGCTGACCCTCTACTTTTTCTCTAAACCAAATATGATGTCCTTCTCCAGGGCCTGGGACCTTCTAACAACATGGCCAAAATGGTGAGACGAAGTCTATCCATTCTCACTTCTAAGGAGCATTCTGGGTTCACTTCTTCCAGGACAGATTTGTTAGTTCTTCTAGCAGTCCACAGTATATTCAATATTCTTTGTCAATATTGCAATTCAAAGACATCAATTCTTCCTTGGTCTTCATTGTCCAGCTTTCACATGCATATGAGGTGGTTGAAAATGCCATGGCTTAAGTTAGATGTATTTCAGTCTTCAAAGTGACATCTTTACTTCTTAACACTTTAAAGAGGTGTTTTGCAGCAGATTTGCCCAGCACAATGTGACATCTGATTTCTTGACTGTTGCTTCTATGGGTGTTGATTGTGGATCCAAGTAATGAATTCTGAAGCTATAATTTGTAGTTATATAATGTCCCTGGATGGTGTAAATGAGTAATTAACTCATCTGCTAACCAAAAGTTTGGAGGTTCAAGTACACTCAGAGGTGCCACAGAAGAAAGGCCTGGCAATCTGCTTCTGAAAAGTCAGTTATTAAAACCCTGTTGAGCAGCGTTCTATTCTCACACACAGGGAGTTGTCATGAGTCAGAGTCAACTTGACACTTTTTAAAAATTAATTATGTAATTATTGTTAAAACATGATCAATTTCACAGCTGACCTACTTTTCCCATCTCTATAAATCTGTACGGGAGCTCTGGTAGCATAGTGGCTAAGGCACTTGACTGCTAACCAGAAGGCTGGCGGTTCAAACCCACCAGTCACTCCTCGGAAGGA